>NC_056524.1:156127755-156204330 GCF_019175285.1 Sceloporus undulatus
CATCATCATCATCATCATCATCATCATCATCATCATCATCATCATCATCATTCTCACACTAAAATCACCCCTACAATACTTTATCTCGTTCAAATACACAATAATATGTAGCCATCCTAGGCACCCGGCACTATGAACCAACTCCCTTGCCTCGTTGTGAATATAGGAGTTGGACTTCTTTTGCCTCTGTGGAGTCATCCCTCATTGAAACCACAGACAGATCTTAAACCCCTGTTGCATAGCCTTCAAGTGTCTTACACTGCTGATGCAAACAATTTTGTGAAAACATTCAAAAACAATTATGATACCAAGTCAATATTTTATAGGGATTCTGTGAACATGGATGGTTTACTGGAGCATCTTGTTAAAGCTAAGAGGGTGACAACTTGGAGATCTCCACAAATAGGCACCAGAGCCTACAGCCATGACACTTTGATGCAACACCATCTTGCTAACACCATCTGCTGCGATTTGATAAATATAGAGAGGATTTTTTCTTAGCAAGCCAATCTTGGCAGGACTAACTCTCCCCTAGTTCATCAGACTGAACACAGCCTCTGCACAGCTGCTTCCTAACAGACACTTGGTATTATAGGGCAGAAGTCCATATGTATGGGAATAGCGGCTAAAACTAGGAACAAGAGATTCTTCCCTTTCTTGTTCCCTGTGTTTATTCAGACCAAATTCCAGTTCTCCTGAATTCCAGTTTCACTGGGAGAATTTCTAAAATTAATTGACCATTTGACATATGTGCAGTTTACCACAGTTTTTGATTTCTTCAGTATATCTACACACACACACCCTTATATGGGTCATGCACACAAGTACATTGAAAAAAACACTGCAAATAGAAGCAGTTCTGATGCAATCATATGTATAGTTGCACCAGGCTTCCTTCTGTGCAGTGTTTTGTGATATACATCTGCACCCCTGCAAATTGGTAAGATGTCATACAAAAGACACTTGATAAACCAGTATGTTAAATTCATATCAATGGTGCATTTGTGTAAAATTTTATAATGCAAGCATGGGCACTGATGATGTATATTGTGTGCAGAGTAAGAACAGAATGAATATGTGTAATTATTCTTTCCTAGGTTGAAAAACCAGTTGCTCAATTTTTGGGAAACCCTTTTGGGAAGAGTACTATAATAGAAGAGAGAGAATTTTGTACAGTTGTCCTAAAGTATTGCAGAGTGGAGAAAAATATGTTTTGCGTGCGTGCGTGCGTGCACGCACACACACACACACACACACACACACACAAACCCGTTTCTGCACCAAAAATGGGTTTCCTGGACAGAAAAAAATATTGTTGTGCAAAATTCCTCTAGAGCACTTCAGGATGTTTGACTATAGGGAGAACACTGCAGACAAATTTTTCTCTGCTGCAATGAGGAGAAAACTACTGCAACTATTTGTGCTTATGGACAAGGATGAAATTTACATCCCTAGGTATAGAGAAAGATGTGAAGGAATTGAAACTCCAGGAACGTCTGTATGCAGTTGTGTAGTGTACGCTGTATGCAAGCTTTGAGTTCTTTTTAAAGGACTAATGCAGAATTGATTCCACAGCGCCAGGACCAAGCAATTCAGAACTTCATATCAGAACTTCATATTCCAGTAAGAAATTTGGGTGATGAGATTTGAGAAGCACCTCTGTTTTGGAACTACAGTTCTTATCATGGGCTAAAAGCATTTCTAGGATTTTCCCAGAGCTTTCTGCCTTATGTCAGTTTCTAGACCTACTCCAGGGAGGCCTCTAATATGGAGTGAATAGGATTTTCATGTTTGATCTCCCTGCTTTGAAAATTATGAAATATGTGAAATGCAGGCCAAGGTCCATGGTTTTAAAAAAAATGTTACCACATTGCAACTCTTTCTGTTTGGGATAATATCATTGTGTTTTCTTGGAGGTACAATGTTTATGGACTAGGCAGGGATCAGTAAGCATTCCTTCTTCCCATATTGCCATAGAGTGAACTGTGAAAACTATTCAAGGTTTTGTGGTCCCCTCCAAAATATGGCAGAGTCAAGTAATTTTATTTTCCTCTCTTCTAAAATTTTACAGAACCAGGCAGTTCTACACTTTAACAGATGGCCTCAATTAAAGCATCAATTTAATAAAGGAATGGGGTGCAAAAAAGCAGCATATTAGAACAAATATTTAGTTTTGGGCTTTATAATGCATGCTATGTGCTTATTCTGAGTCCCAAATGCAGAAGACTGATCAGTATATTCAAAGGCCTGTCTAGGTAGTTTATGAGAATAACATCCTTACCAACGACTGATACTATGATTATTTATGTAGCATCATCAACATGAATTTTGCAGGATTCCTCAGGACTTGATCATCTAAATTTTGACAGTGTGGAGATAATGAAAAAAAAGGAAGAGAGTCACCAAGGTTCAAGTTAAGTGTGAGTAAGTTCTGTTCTACATAGTGAGACCTAGCACTCACTCTTAATGGAGATTATTGCACTGCTTTTTCCTGTCCTTTCCTCCTGAGATAGCTGTGGGATGTAAACTTTAATCTTCAGATTTTACTGTATATCTCTGTGCCTAGGCAGGAGAAATTCCATACCTGATCATGGCATCCCATACCCGATCCGGACTTCTTCCACACTTTTTGAAAGAATGGGATTTACCTGTTCTTTGCAAGTGCAGGAGAAGTCCAGATTTGATACCAGATACCATGATTGGATATGAGATGCCTCCTGCCTGGGCACAGAGGTGTGCAATAAAATCTGACTATTAAAGTTTACATCCCACACCTAGCTTGGGAGGAAAGGACAGGAAAGGGTGGTACGATAATCTCCAATAGTATGTGCTACTATGTGTAAGATTTTCCCCACACTTCCTCACCCCTGAAAAAGAGCTAAAGCTACTTTGGAGAAGAGAATTTAGAAAAGCAGAGGAATATATGAGGAGTATGTGTATGGGACTGTCTATGCTATCTGTAGTGTAGGTACATCCTTTACACTGCATGGAATACTTTATACAGCTGAAGCATTCTGTTAAGGGTTAATTTCTTTCTCTTATTGTTTGTTATCATTAAACAATAGTTTGAGGAAATTAAGAGAGTCCCTTCATTCAGTAATTAAAAACAGTTAAAGATACAGTTTTTGCCATCTCTGCGTGCGGATGATATTTTCTCCCTTCTTTTTGAAGCACCCAACCTGACACTGCAAAAATATTTATCTTTTATCCAGGAAATAACTTGGGATGATCAAATACTATGTATGTTAGGGAAAATTCTCCTCTCTTGATATCAAAAGAGAAGCTAGAATCTGAAGACCTTGTATTAATTTTTTAAATTAAAAAACCCCCGGAGAATTCAATGAAATATTTAAATTGGATATGAAAATGCAAGGGTTTGAAATTAATAGGGCCTTGTCTGTACTGGCCAGGATACCCTTGGGGCAGCTTAGAATATCCTGGGCTCCCCCTCACTCCATTACCTGGCCCTTCATCTCTTCATGGGGGTAGATATCAGCATCGGGGTGCCGCTGAGCCATCTGGCATGTCTGCCACCACTGTGGGTCACTCACTTCTGAGATCAGAATGAGGTGCCTAGAGATGATCACATGGCTGGGCATCTTGTTCTGACCTCATAATGAGTGACTGGCAACAATGGCAGATACACTGAGTGGCTCGGTGGGAGGCCCGTGCGGATGGTTCCGGATCATCCTGGAAGATCCAGAGTAAGAAGTGTAGGGTAATTTCAGTTTCCTAATGCTTCAGCCTTTAGTAAGGAAACAAAAGATACTGAAATATATATTAAAAATATCAAAGTCAAGCTTGTTAGGGTCTAGCTTTAAATCAGCAGAGCAGTAGAAATGTGCCTTTGTCAAACTATGCTTCCTTAAGAACTGAGGCTGACTCAAAAACAACAAACACATAGCTTGTAGTTTAAAACCAAAGTTTACTAATGGCTTTAATCTATCTATCTATCTATCTATCTATCTATCTATCTATCTATCTATCTATCTAGGCTATATCCTAATCCCTAACCCTAGAATCGGCACTGGTACACCACTTATTGGCAGCATGTACCAGGCCAATGTTTTTAAACTTTGTTTTAAGGATTATATATTAATATATCAAAAATCATCCTGATTGTTTGCACTAGAACTGGGTTTTGGGCTGTTCATGGTCTGAACAGGATGCCTCCAGAATAATGGGAAAATAGGTCTTTTGGCCCCTACAAACAAGGCCTAGATCTGAACCTGAAATCCAATTGTGTAGTAATGATGAACATTTAACTGCTAAAATGTGTGTGTGTGTGTGTGTGTGTGTGTATTTGGTCAACCACCTGCCAGCTCTAAGTCCTGAGACATACTCTAGTCATGGGCTCAGCGAACAGGCTCCCTAACACTGGATCCTAGAACATCCCTTGAGATAATCTGGCCATCAAAAGTCAGAGGGCAAGCCCTCTGAGGATGAATCTTAGATTGCTTAGATACATAACACAGGCCAACAAATTATGGCCTCCTTGTTCAGCATCTGTAGTGTACAACACCCATTGCAGAAACATTTTAGCATGAAAGTACCTTAAATGGAAAAACAGAAAACACTGTATTTTTTTTTTAAACAGCAGCACTGACATCTAGACAGAGTAATATGTTGGTGCCATATAGCTTTTACAAGCTACTACAAATATAAAAGGGAAGGTGCTGAAAGCATAAACTTTGTTGAGGGGGAGGAAGTAATTGGAGGCTTAAGCTCTCACAAAATATATGCTATTTTAGTTCTCTTAAAGTAAATCCCATCAACCTGAAAACTGGCTATAGAAAATATTTTTGTATGGTATTACTGGAAAGAAAGTGACTGGGGATGCCTCTGGAAACTAGAACAAAACAGGATTTGCAGACTTGCTTATTAGCTTGTGGTTCTTTGCCCTCCATATCTATCCCTCCTGCTGCAGTCAGGATAGAATGAAATTTGGTTGAACAGGACAGTATTGATGAAAGTAGCAATTTTTTCACCTCCTGAGACTTCTTATGAGAGAATATACACCTTGCCTTGAGCTTTCACACATTTGTGAGCTCATAGGCTATTTCTGAGAAATAAAGTAGGAATGTTTTAGTCATGCTTTAACGTTTCTATATTTTAATGTAATTTTATGCTGTTTTTAGATGATTTTAATAGTTTTAAATTTTATTGTACTTTCAAAAAGAAATGTTTTCATCTGTAAGCCACCATGGGAGAAAGGTGGCATACAAATGAAATGAAATGAAATAAATAAAGTATGCACAAATCAATGTACATTTTAAAAATTCAAATGCGTAAAATGACCATTATTGAAAGAAAATGAATTAGATCAATTGATGCATAACTAGGAAAGATCAGAAATTGTGAAGAAAAAAAAGTCTCATAACCTAATACAAAACAAAACATTGGAAGAAAATACAGATGGGATTCAAGGAATCTCAGCAAAACTTTCACATTCCTAGTTATAGTACCTGACTTTCTTCTGGTTTCAGCATGGGTATAACTATGAAGTGGTGATGGAACGAGGACAAAAAAGAGGAATTCTTCTCTCCAATGAAAATTTCCTTCTTTCCCCAAATTTCTAGTATTGTGGTAACTTAAAATATCAGTTGGGCAATAGGCCAATTAATAGCCCCTATGGTTACATCATCCTTTCTTTAAGGTCACTTTGTACCTTTTACCCCCAGCAGGAGAAATGGCTGACTAAGCAGATTTGCACCTGAGTAAGTCAAATTTAGGAATGTCTGTAACCAAATCTCAGCACTCTACTGTATCTCTGAATATCTGTTTGAGCTTATAAAACCTTTCTACATGTGCCCAGAGTTTTATAGCCATAAGCTTATAGAACTACTCTGCTGTACTCTGTAAGTATAAATACAAAACAGTCTTACATTTGCTTTGGGCAGTAGATCTTGGAGGAAAGTTGGAGATGTAGTTGGTGAATACAAACTCTAAATCCAGCATAAACGACATTGCTAAGAGGAGACAGGAGACCAAACTTAAAATGCTAAGCATAATTTCTATATCTTGCAGTACTAGGACTCACAGTCTGTAGCCAAAACACTCAGAGCAGGTGGTCTTTACTTAATCAGCAGACTGATAAGAGTTGAAAAGAGGGATGAGAACCGGTATGGTGTAGTGGTTTGGGTGTTGTTGGACTATAATAATAATAATAATAATAATAATAATAATAATAATAATAAATTTATTTATATCCCACCTCTCCCTTCTGGGATCTAGGCGGGTAACAACAGTCCAATAAAACAGATATACAGACAATAATTAATTAATCCTCCCTCCTTCTGCTAAAATTGCACATAAACATCAAGATACAATACAATATCCCCAATACAATGTACTTAGTTACAAATTTGTAACTAAGGATCAACACAGGTTGAATCATTCCAAGGGACCATCAGGAGAGGTGGTGAAAGAGTGAATGGATCAATTTGGTTCATTCAGCTGGAGGTTAGTCTGGGAAGGCCCGCCGGAAGAGATCCTTCTATGAATCTGGAGACCAGGTTTTGAGTCCCTGCTCAGTCATGGAAATTCACTGAGTGGCCTTATGCAAGTCACACTACCTTATAGGAAGGCAAAGACACATACCCCTCCAGAAACAATTTGAAGGCACACAACAACAACAAGAAAAGAGGACAGAGTCTGAGATTTCAGAGAACTGGATGGAAGTGTGACAAAGGGTTGTCTGAAGAATTCAGCCTTGCAAATTTTGATATGAACTGACTTGATTCTCATCTCTTGGAATAATGACCACCTGGAAGATTCTGGAAATTATGGTTCAAAAAAGTAGCTCCTCCAAGATCTTGGTGACACAGATGCCAAAATGCTGGAATCTCATTGTGTCAGGACCTTGGTGAGCTTTGTGAAGTAAGGCCTGGTACAGATGGGCACTTTGCGGTGCCCTCACCACAAACTAGGGTTAGATGAGGCTGGACAGCAGGCCTAGTTCGTGAGGACACCACCATCATGTGTCACCACCATCCACACAGTTGGCGCGCAGTGGCCAAATGGTGCTGGCAGGAAGTGACACGATTGGGGCGCGCACATGTGCCAATTGCATCCCTTCCAGGAAGCTGCTTATAGCAGCTTCTTTTTACTCCTAGGAGGGAGTGCATCGTTGCTGCACCAATTGGTTGTTGTGGCAACGATGCAGGGCTAAAAGGGGTGGCACGGAGCTGACCGTCTGTCGAGCCTCTAAGTTCTTCTTGCTGAATAAATGCATTTAGAATCATATTGTGTATCCAGAAATATTAACATTTAATATCCTTGCCTACCATGCATTTCTTATGTGACTTGTTAAGTTAAATGTTTCTGATTCAGAGATACTGATGATCTCACTTTGCTTCATAGTTTTTAATGTGGCCTCTATGGACTCTTTGATTTGCAGTATGGCTTCTTTTTAGGATCTTATCACAGTGACAAAAAACCCCAACTGGATACAGCTGGGGTGCGGGTCGCTACTGGGAATTATCGCCTGTAATTCGCTGCCGATTCTGCCAGGAGAATGCATCCTGGGTCCCAGGTGCACTTTGGAGTCTGCTTTTCAAAGTCTGGAGCTTTCTGACTTTGAAAAGTGGACTCCGAAACGTGTCTGGGACCTGGGCTGCAATCACCTGGTGGAATTAGTGTGAATTATGTGCAATAATTCTCAGTAGCAATCTGCACCCTGACTGTATCCTGTTGGGAAGAAGTCGGGTTTTTTGTCAGTGCAATAATGTCCTTAGTTTTGCTTCTTAGGTCCAAAACACACTGCAGAAATAATCCAGCATGACACTACTTTAACTGCCCTGGCTCGATGCTAAGGAATTCTGGGAACTGTGGTTTTGTGGGACATTTAGCCTTCTCTGTCAGAGATCTCTGGTGACATAATAAACTTCAATTCCCATGATTGCCTAGCATTGAGCCAGGGCAGTTAAAGCGGTTTCAAACTGAATTACTTCTCCAGTGTGTTTTGGACTTTAGTCTTCTAGAACAACTCTTATATGTGAATGTTCTGCATACACATTCTCCCACCTTATGCTTGATCAGTAAGTGTACCTAGTATACCTCATGCTCAGGTTGATATTAATGATTTTGCTTATAATTGGAATGAAGGAAAACTTTTTATGCTAGCATATATATAAACATTAAGATTTAGTAGCCACAACGTACAGATCTCCCTTCCTTGAGATGTAGTAGCAGAATATACTGGTTTCATAACATGGGGTTTCCTGACAAAAAGTTTCCCTGGTCTCTCTTACTGGCTACCAGTGGCAGAGGGAGCAGGCAGGAGGAGATACAAAACAGAACATGCTAATAGCGTGTGGGGTAGATTGTACTTGAACATATGAATGGAGGAGAGTAATACTAGATATAGTCATAGTAGATGTATGACTGCTATTTTCAGTGGCAGCTGCTCCTTAATGTAACATCTAATTTGACCCTAGCTGAATGCTGAATTTGTGCAATTTCACCCATGCACATTTAATAAGTCTGATCCACTTTTCAAAAGAAAAGATGAGGAAAAGACTGAGAAGGAGAGGGAGAAGAAACTAAAAGAGGAAGGGGAAATCTTACAAATAGCTAGATGTATCTTCTGTCAAAAAAAATGGGCACATAAAAAGATGGCAAGGCAACAAAAGGGTATATATTAAGGCAATGCTGGCAATCGAAACCTAAGAAAGCCCCTTCCCCCCAGAATGCATTCCTTGGGATGCTATAATAGTAAAGCTGCTCCTACTGGGTAATGATACCTACTAATGCAGGCTGAATGCATGTTAGTTCTCAGCCTGCTACAGTCTGATGTCAAATTTATAACAAGAAATTCCTGTTCTGTTCTAATATGGAAAGAATTGCAAATGTATTGCCACTGAAAGTATGTGGCTATAGCTTTTGCTCAGTGAAATCACAAGTGACGTGCTACAAATGGTTTCTGGCTTCAAATTACAAGCCCCCATTACTGTCATCTATGCAAATGTATTTGGACAGCTGCTCCCAGTAAATCATAAGGGCACAAAATCTCCAAGACAGTTTTCATCATTTATCTGTTTTCTTTCTTTCGTCTTTTTATATATATATAAGTGTTCATTGTGGCTTTTCTTTTCCATTTGTGTTGTTACACTCTGTGAGTGCAATGAACCTAGGCGGCTAAATTTATTGGTCTGGAAATGTTCATAGGATAGAAATTTGTCACGGGTTGTAGTCTAAGCATTTTGCCTGATTAATTTTTTCCAACAATAATTGCAGCTCAGTGTTCCCTTGCACTGTATTGGAAAGAGTTGTATTTAAGTCAAACTGAAACATGATCAGCAGCCCTCACATGGCATGTCTTACATCTATTTGGCTATACCATTTCAGAATGAAGAAGGTGCCTCATTTGTTTAGACACTTCCACATCTCTACTATAATTTAAATTTTGGCTTGTCTGTTTGTCTCTGTATTATACTATACAACTTGGGATACAATACTTGATGACAGAGTCAAAAAACCAAATGAGAATAAAGTTGTGTTGTACACCGCCCTGATTGGAAGAAGGGCGGTATATAAATAAAGCATTTATTATTATTATTATTATTATTAAAGTAAAGATTTAGAAATAAAGTAGAGATTTAGAATTTATCATCAAGTACTTCAGCCGCATCCAGAATAAACTGTTTGCATGTTTGTGTGTGTGAGTTGCTCTTAGCACACACATTTATGAACCAATTTTAACCAAAAAAAATTGCACACCTACATTGACATCCTGCACATTTTTGTGTAATTTCTGTACTGATTGACAAACTTTAGCTTTTTTCATAAAATTGCTATTTTGGTCCATTTTGCATGTAATTTGGTATGAAATTCATTATGAATTATAGGTATTAGCAGTCAAACTATTATTTCATTGAGGACATAAGCCAACTCATGTACATCAGCCATGGCAACACTGAACATTTGTTACAGATTTGAGACAAATCCACAAACAGATATTATTTATTTTGGGGGGGGGGAAGCACGGGAGAAATCTGGTTTTGGATTTCATCTGGTTTCATTTTGCATGGAACTTAATGTGAAACAGATTTTACAGCAGGTGCTATTAGGCAAACCTTTGTTTTATTCCAATAGCATCACCATCAAACTGGGCAATGCTAGATAAATTTGCTAGTGCATAGTTTGGTAATATTTTAAATTCCTTGCATTTAAAAACTAGTTGTGCTAGAAAATACTACACCCGCTCTTACTCTTCTGTGAGAAGGCTATCTCTCTGGAACACTTCCTACTGAGAAGGGTTTAAAAGATATAGTATAGAGAAACCTACTGAAATCTCACACCAGCAGTCTGGATTGGTACAGCCCAACAAAAACTGAGTACCAAAAAATCTTTTGATTTGTGGTCAGTGTTTCATAGCTTAAGCAGTCAGTTAGTATCTCCAAGCTTTTGGTTGTCTATGTGGTATAGTGGGTAGAGTGTAGGAAAGATTAGGAAAATCCTGGATTTGAATTTCTGTTCAGCTTTGAAGGTTACTGAATAGCTTTTGGCCAGTCACTCTTTTTCAGCCTAAACTATCTCATATTGTTGTTGTTGTTCTTATGTTCCTTCAAGGTGACTCTGACTTATGGTGACTCTGTCACAAGGTTTTCTTTATATGATTTATTCAGGGGAGGTTTATTATTGATGTCCTCTTAGGTTGAGAGGATGACTTGTCCAAGGCTAACAAATTGATTTCGATAGCAGAGTAGGGATTCAAATGCTGGTTGTCCTAGTTCAACACAAATGCCACTGCATCATGAATGTTGTCTTCTCCCACACATACCATATGATAAAATGGGATAACTCCTTCTGCACTATCTCAAGCTCATTGGAAGATATTGTTGTTGTGTGTCGTTGTTGCTGTTGTGTGACTCCAAATTATTTTTGATATCTGGTGACCCTAAAGTGAGACTATAATAGGGTTTTCTTGGCAAGTTTCTTCAGAGGGGATTTGCCATTGCCATCTTCTGTGGCTGAGAGACTGTGACTTGCTTACGCCTGAGTGGGGAATCGAACTCTGATTGCCAGCTCTGATCACTACACCATACTGTATTAATGAGATACAAATGGGATAACAGTTTTGAAGAAATGTATATATCTTGTAGCCTGGCCTGCCTGGGTATTAAATATAAAGTGTGTTTTCAAGTGCCCCATTCCTTATATATAAAATACACTTGAAAATGTTAATTGATAAAAGAGGACATGCCATCTCTATTACTAGACACAGTGAGGCAGCTGCCTCAAGCAAAGTATGCGAAGAGGAAGAGGAGTGGGTGGAGGATAGTAGCCCTGTTACTAGCTGCTTGTGGTTGTATGTCTGATAGGCTCTTTTACCTGTTTTTTATTGCTCTTTGTCCCTAATTCTCACATGGCCAATGATGGGAGTAGCTTCTGCCTGCATTGAAATCTTTCAGTAGCATCTTAACTGACAACATCTAGACAGATAAGTTTATCACACGGGACTTCAAGAACTGGAACAGAGCAGAATGGAAGGGGGAAAACATATGTTATCACACGGGAGAACACTGCCAATGCCGCCAGGAGTCTTCAATCTGTTCCCCAACCGTTCCATAGCAGCCGATTTTGAAGAACGATTCTGAACAGTCATTCAAAATTGGCTACTGTGGAATGGTTGGGGAACGGATTGGGGAGTCCCGGCGGCATCTGTGGTGTTCTCCTGTGCAATAACATATGTTTTCCCCCTTTCCGTTCCTTTCCCTTCTGTTCCACTCTTTTCCTATTTTCCAAGTCCCGTGTGATAAACTTAAGAATGTAGGTCTGTAACTCTAATATCGTCACCATTTTTCTCCTGCATGATTTTTAACATGTTTGTCTGATGAGAAGAAGCCAGTGGCCTGATATATTTTCTGCATTTTGGTTGGCTAATAAAGGTAGCATTCTTTTACAGAGTTTGTTGTATTTTGCTGTGTAGCCAATAAACCTACCACTGAATATATATCCCCTCCCCCTTGATTTCAGGACATTGTTACATATTTTGCTTTGCTGACATCATGCACACTGGCATGCCCACACTTGAACTGCAACGTTTCTTTAAATGGGCAGCAAGCAGGTGCCAGGCAGAACAGTGGGCAAGCAATGAGGAGGTGCTAGAGAACTGATTTATGCACAACATACAAGCTGTTCTATGCCCCCTTGGCTGGCCTGATGCTATCAGGTTAGGTAGAAAGCTCTATTCCATGAACAGTGTTGCAAAGAAGAATCACCTGTTGACCAGACTGAAAATGGGTCTTCATCTTAGCTTTTGCTTCAGCAGCAAAATGTCCCAGAGGGACTCCAGGGGCAAACTAAAGGAGGCTGACAAATGCTTTGGCTTATGCTTTGTCTTTGTCTGCTGTTCTCCCATCATTTCGTGAAGCCTCCTGTGGGTGATGTTTACAGTGTGAAAATTACAAGGAGATAAGAAACATCTTAATAAATTTGTTAATTAGGAGTTTGCCCATGCCACTTGTATATGGCAGGGGGGGGGGAGGAGAAGAGGAAGCAGCTTTGAACCTAATAGGAGAAGCTTAGCAATATGTGCTAAGTAAAGCTAAGTGTATTGGCACAAAGAAAGGGGGGGGGGGGGGGAAGCAAGAAAAGAAAAGCCCAAACATTCTCAGTTTACTTAATTAACTGTTTGCCCCCTTGTTATCTGACAGCTCAGACTGGAGAAAGCCAGCATTATGCCCAAACCACCAACAATAGCACTCAGATAACCTTCTAATCCCTCTGAACATTTCTGGAAGCAGCCTTTAGAAAACTCAAGCTGTCAGTCTAGGCCTGTCAAAGGAAGATGCCAAGAGAGAGAAGATAAGAATCGTGGTCATTTTCAGGGTGGTGGGGTGCAGTGGGGCTATAAGAGAGATTGGGATAACAGAAAGCTACCCAGCGTTCAATTGTCTGCTATAGACTGAAGCTAACAATTAGCATCACACAGAGGTGCAAATGGTACCCTTTGTTCTCAAATTAACCTAGGCACCATTTCTTTATAAACCCAGTTGCTGATAGAAAATAACATATTCTGAATTACAGCAAACAATATTAATTACAGAATCATATGAAATGAAGAAATCACAGTACCTACAGTGACTGATACTGCAAAATAATATGAGTGATACATAAAACCATTTTCAAGGGCAGAAATCCATTACTTGGTCCAGGTCTCAGAGAAAGAGAAGAACTGCTGGACCTGATCCCCTTCCCACCACCATTCCCTTCTCCTTTTGTGTCGTGTCTTTTTAGATTGTAAACCTGAGGGCAGGGAACCATCTAATTAAAAATAATAATAATTGTAAGCCGCTCTGAGAGCCTTTAGGGCTGAAGGGCGGGGTATAAATACCATAAATAATAATAATAATAATAATAATAATAATAATAATAATAATAATATAATTAAATATGAACAGCTTCTTTAAGCACTTGAGCAGTGGGTAGACTGGTAAAGTGTGTATTACAGAAAGGTCAACACCTCGATCATATCAAATACCTAGATCAAATCAAAGCTACTCCTGATTTAGGTATTGTCTATGCCCAGTTGGGCAACTTTCGTTGGCCCTCAAGCCAATGGCAGCTTCCATGTTATTGGGGCAGTGAATTCATTCTGGGTTTTATTCTGAAATTTGAAGGAACTATTAAAAATGAAGAACCCGACCGCCCAACTAGGTAGACCACTTGAGAAAACTCCTTTAAATTCCAGCATAAAACTCTGAATGGATTAAATACGCTACTGTCATGGAAGTCACAACTCACCGGAGACTTTCCAGGCTAGTTTTACACTGTTAGATCCCATAATGAGATGCATCTTCTACAACTGCTACCAAGCCTTACTTTTAGTATCTAAAGTACGTTTTCAAACTAAAAAAATGGCCACTCCAGCTTTGTTTTAGAAGGGAATCACTTTCCAAGAACACTTTAGGAAGTATCATTCTTCTCACAAATATCATAATTGCTTCTCCAGTGCCTTGCTTTCACACAGAAACACATTTCTTGGTGTAATGCCAATTTGGGGGTATTGGTGGGGGCTGCAGAGCCTGTAAAAATGGCCTTGGATGCTCGAAATAGCCCAGGGATCACATGTTGCCATCTTCTGGTTTACACTGTCTGCCAATGCTTCTCAAGGATTTCAGACAAGAGTGTCACTCAACATTACCTAGAGATGTTGGGGACAATCCCTGAGGTCTTCTGCATGGGATCTACCACTGAACTATGAGATATTTTGATAGTCTACATTGAGATTTATAATGAGAGGCTGAGTTCTCATTCAGGTGGCAAACCATTATGATGGCTACTTGACTCCAACCAGAAAACAGGTGAGCACTCATGTGACATAATGCTCCATTGCATGAAAAAAGGTTCTGCATCCAGAAAACTGTTCTGCTTATTCCATTTATTGTCTCAGAAGAGTACCTCTGTGGTTTATCTCTGGTTTCATTTTTTCCCATTACAGTTTTCTGGTAGACTGCCAGTTACAGGCATTTGCAAGCAATGTGTAGTTTCTCTAGACCACACAGATGCACAGCTGTAACCCAGTAAGCAGTCATCTTTGAAATGAAAGAGTACGTACCTTTTTCTTAGCCTTGCCAAGGATTCTGCCTGCCCAGCTGTTTTGAGCTAATGCTAGCTGGGTGCTAAATTTTCCTTGGGATAGGTTTTGTTTGCATGGTCATATTTCCACACCTCCTTAACAGAGAATGTGACTACTTCTGTTTTCATGGGCTCTCAGATGTTTTCAGTCATCTGGAATACTCCTCTCATGATTTCCCAGCCATGCAAATAATTAAAAGTCCTGCCACATATTTTGCCTTAAATATATCCCCCCCCTTTTTATCGGCACCCCCTTTTCTTCACTGATGCAAATTGATAAAAGGCACCTTTTCTTTATAGAACTAGTCAAAGGCCATGTGCAAAATTACAAACAATAATGAAAGGCACATACCACAGATATTAAAGTTACAACCACACCACCACACCATTGCCATCAGTCACTAAGAACTTGGCATCAATAGCAGGGGAAAATCTTAAGGACCAACAGGCCTGTGCTGTTGCTGAAAGACACAAAAAGAAACAGGATGTTGGAATTCTCTTTGCAGATAATTCCAGAATGTGGATGTCACAGTTATTGTGTTCCACTGCCTTCCTGGTGAGACCAGCCTTGAAATAAACCAGACCTCAAAGGCCAAAGAGTACTTTGATGCCAGCTCAAATACTGAAGGGGTTCCAGTGAAGTCAGTAGGATGCCAGTAACACACACCAGGACATAATATTGGAAGATACCTAATTTGAAGAGGGCAGATTTTGTAGGAATCAGCACACCCAGACTGGTAACATGGAATTTTATACTGATTTTAGTTTGTTGTATATATATATATATATATATAATCTTTTGTCAACATATGGTGACCCTATGAATTCCATAGGGTTTTCTTAGGCAAGGACTATTGAAAAGTGGTTTTGACAGTTCTGTCCTCTGAAATATAGCACACACAGTACCTGAAATTCATTGGCAATCTCCCATCCAAGTTGTAACCAGGGTAGACACTGCATAACTTCCAAGATCAGCTGGGATCTGGGATCTTTATGTTATTTAGGCCTTTTGATGCTTTTACTAAATACAATTAAGCTTTAGCAGCTATGGTCTGTAATGAAGATGAACTGAACAGAAGGTTTAGGAGAAGCATGTAAAGCTTTTGAAATCAAGGAAAGATGTACAAAAACTAGGAAATAACCAAATGATGGTGTCATGTCTAAGGGTGGGTGGCCTAAAGGGACAGATAGGGAAAAGAAGTGGAGCAGATTTAACACCAGGCCTGAGATGTCCTGTGCCACATAAGGGATCTATCTAGTTTTTTGCAAACCTGTTTATTATTATTTTTATTAGGGTTGTACTACTTCAATAATTTCCTTCCTCACTATTTGGGACTTATTCTGCACAAAATTCACAGTATTTATTGCACAGAAAAACAGCATTTCTTCCATGGAAAACAGAAAATGTGATTTTTCTGTACAGAAAATGCTGTAGTTGTGGACATAATTTACATAGAAAATACTCTCTCCCATGCAGAAAATGCTGTTTTCCGTACAAAAATGTCATATACAAATTTTGCAGATAATAAATCTTAAATTGAAAAGATTATCATAAATCCAGGATTTTTCTCCTTATGGATTCCTGACAGTAGAGAAACACATTTTGGATTTTTTCCCCTGAATCTTTTAAGATATTCTTTCCATACCTATTCTCAGTTTAACATATTGTGATTTTCATGCATTACATGGAAATCAACGGTGATTTCCAGATTCCCCAAACGAGAGCACTTTTGTGCAGCAACATCTTAGTCTCAGTACTGCAAAAAAGAAGGGGAGTCATTACGCAGTTATAATAAAACTTGATGGTCCCTGTTCCAGAAACCAAAGTAGCTAACAAGCAGGATGGCTTTTATGGTAGCAAGAATTCTGTAATGTGAAGCTCCAGCCCCCCAACTTCTTGATTATTTTAAACATAGTCCCAAATTATTCTTGAAATTAACATTTGATTAAGGCAATAGTATCAAGAATGACAGGTAGACAGCTACAGATTTTCTTTGGGTGCCTTTAGTCACTATCAGTTTGCCAGTGCCGAGATCTTCTGACAAAGGTTCTTTAGCAGAGATGTCTTATGTATACTTTATATTCTCGGAAGGATACCTCTGAAGCTTCAGTCTCTGGCTTTTACTCAATAACATCCAAACAATGAAGCTTTTTTTCATTGGCTTTTACTCAGTTAGAGATACTTTCCTGAAAGATACTCAGCTGGCTTCACTATCATGTTAAAAAAACAGTACATTGGCCAAAGCATTTTAGAAGTAGTTTTGGTTCTGTTTGTTTTTGAAATATATTATCCTGTTTCTAGTTTCATACACTCTATTGTATTATATCAGGGATGGACAAATATGGTCTTGGGACCACAAGCAGTCCATCAAGTCTGTTCTTATGGCTTTCAGCCCTTCCATGCTCCTTGGACTGCCCCTTTAAAAAGAGGCGAATTGTTCTCTTGCAGTTCACCTTGAAGTGATCCTCTAACCATTTCTGATTTTGGTCTGTTTCTTTTCCAACCCATTTCCTAGCATGTAGAGGGTCTCATCACCATGGTCTCACTATGCTCAGCCCAAATCTTGCTCATGATGAGTTGCCCCCCCCCCACCGCCAACATGTGCTATGCATATATTTGTGTTAACAGTTTATCTATACTTTTATAAACTGACTGGACCCTTTGTGAGGAAGTGGTTCTAACAATTTCAAACAATAAAATAAACACATTTAGTTTATGATGATACTGGCCCAAAACAGAGCCAAGCCTTCCCTCTGATAGTAAAACCAGTAAGTAAATAAAATAATATACTCTGCAAAACAGTTATGGGGAGGAGGAGTTATGGGTAGGGGGGAAGTTGCATAGATGTAGGTATCATTTCCATCTATTATTTTGTTTCTAGAACAAGGAAGATGGTTGAAAGGTGCAAGCTAGAGAATGTGTTTATTCTCTCTCCCCACTCCTCCTTGCCACATCCCTGTGAAATGCATCACAAAAGGCCGCTATATAGAAGTCAGTCGGTTCACTGCATCAGAACAATGGATAATGATTGCTTTTCTGCTATTATTGTTAACATCAACATTCATTTATGCGGAGGGCTTTGTCAATGGAACGCTTATCAAAATCAACTGACAAGGAGAGCCGATCAAATTGGCGCTGTGATTTAGTTGGCACACTTCTCCCTCCTTCTCTCCTGCTCCCTCCATCATACTTTCGGTAGGGAAAAGGTAGTATCTTCCAAAGTCACTTTCTAATTTCACCGAAAGCAAAATTCAGGCAAAGTATCTGTAAATGTTAACCCACAGTGAAACTATTCAGACTGATGAAATTTGCAAAAAGAGTTTCTGTAGGTTGGCACCCACTTCCAGTTTCTCTGAAAGCATAATTGAAGACAACAGTGTAACTTCCTGCTCAGCTAAAACATGTAGTGTTTTCAGAGATGGGTAGATGGGTTCACAGACGTTTCAGATCATCAACGTCATCAACTATCACCACTGTATTTTGTAGTCAATGCTTAACTGGAATTGTTTGACTGAAATGTTTTTCAGCCTCTACAAACATGCTTTGAATGCTAAATAGTAGAAATCTAAATTCTTATTAATCAGGGTGTTGAATTAACTGAAGCCAGGCATTTATTAATATCATTAATGAATTATAACTTTCTTTTCAATCACAAACAAAATAAAACAAAACAACAACTAAAATATGAAGTCAACAGAACTGTAAATATTTTGCAAACACGTAGGAGATTATTACACAGATCTTATTCCATTATATTCCTGATGAGATACATGCGTGTTTAACTTCAAAGAAGGGTCTTACCGCATTCTCTCGCATGCATCCCATATGCAACCTGGGCTTATCCCATGGTTTTTCAAGGACGAGAAAATCCTGTCCTTGAAGAGCAGTGGGATAAGCCTGGGCTGCATATGGGCTGCAAATGGGAGAATGCGGTAACACCCATCTTTGAAGTTAAACGTGTCTGTATCCCATTGGGAAAAAGATGGGATGAGGTGCATGCAATAATCTTCATAATGCACAGAAGTCAGCCAAAGAATCTGATGGCTTTGGGAGAGACTCTCACAGTTTGACTAGATGTCCTAACCACAAAGGAGGACAAGGCACTGCACAATCTAGGATGTTCAATGACAAATGTATGATGTTGTCAAATAAAAGTTAAAAAGTTTTTTCTCAGTAAAACCTTACAAATATTTTCTGGCCAGAATGTGTTGGCCTAATTTGAGAGATAAAAACCTCACATCCTGAGATTCTGTTCTCTCTTTTCCACTGTGGACCAAGTGGAATAGGGCTATTGAGTAAATGTGTTTTTATACAAGTGGTGATTTACCATTCAACAATTGATCTGATGGGTTTACTCATATTGGTACTAGTGACTGGCTTTCATTTCAGGCTGATTTTACTGAATGCAAACTTTTTTTTTTTAAACTGCTGTGGCTATTTTAAACACTTGTGTTGTGTTCAGTGAGTAAACTTTACATTGCACTGTTTCCCAGTCCTACTGAATAGACTTTCTTGGATAAGTTTTATCTTGAAAGGCAGTACAGAGATGTTTTAAATAAACAAAGAGGAAGAAGACACCAAATATGGAATCATCTTTCCCTTAGTAGAAATGTAGAGATGTGTGTCTTTGAGCAGTAACTGTCTGGCACTTTTATTTTTTGAATAGAGGTGTTGATCTCCAGGTGTCAAAAGATGCAGCTTCTCTTGGCTAGCTCTCAACAGCTTGAAATGGGCTTGGGTCCAGTGTACAAAAAGCTATGTGCTTCACTATTTCTGCAGTTTCATATAGACTGAGAATGGCTACATTCATTACTTGAGGTTTCGGCCCTCCAGAACTCCAGATTGCAAATGAACTTTTCTTGGAAAGCAAATTCCAAAACTTGTGAAAACTAAGTAGGAATGGAAGGAAGGAAGGAAGGAAGGAAGGAAGGAAGGGAAAAAAGAGAAGAGAATAAAAGAGAAATAGCTCTGTTTATTTAACACTGCAATATTAGAATAGTTACCTTGCTAGTTCTCATTTGGTAGGATTTTTAAAATTATTATTCAGGAAGACAAACCAGGGTTGCCAGTTTCTGGGAAATTCCCCAGAAACAGGGGAATTTAATTTCTTTCCATCTCATTTCTGTGGTTGCAAAATTTCCGGGGAGTTTCCAGGGAATTTCAACTTTCCCGCCCAAACAATGGCCAATAAAAACTGACCAGGAAGTCTGGATGAAACCAGTCCCGCCCCCTTTAGGCCTTCCCATGGTGCCTTGCGCCCCTGAAAAGGAAGTCCCGCCTCCCTTTCAGGGAATTTGGTGCCATTCCGGGGAACCAATACAGAGATTCTCTTCGAGGGTGACTGGCAACACTGAAGACAATACATTTTTATCAAAACTTTAAAGAGCTCTCCTACTTTGGGTGGCTGGGATTTTTAATATATTAAAGCAGGAAAGCTTGGTTGTTACATTCCTTAAAGGAGTCATATTCTGTCTTCATAGCTTCATGTGTAAGCTCCTTCAAGGATATTTCTCACAGATCCTTAAAAAGAAGAAGAAAATAATTTTCTCTGCCTTGAATGTATATGTGAGTGCTATTGCTGAAATAATCCAGTAGCAGCACCCACATACAAGGGGTCAGAAGTACAAGACATATATAGGGAACCCTCTGGAGGTATATGGGAACCCTGCAAAACATCTCATGAGAACAAAATATACTCAATGGCAAAGGAACTTTCAGCCAACTGACAACTCAGTGCAGAGTTGGGAATGGAGAAATGTGTCAAAATCTAACCGAATCTGTTATATATTGTGTGTATGTATTGTATTTATTTGTTATATTGGTTAATATATTAGTTTGGAAGTTTTAGTGTATATAACTTTTGTTGTTGGGGAATGATCTGAGACATCATGCAGGTTTAAACACTTAATAGTGGTGCATAGGGAAGATTGTTGCCTGGCACTGGAATGGGCAACTGTTGTGGGGAATGGAAAACAGAGACAAGGCTGAAAATGTGAGGTCGGGTAGATTGGGCAAATATAGTTGGAGAGGGCAAGTATGCTTTAGTTTGCAAACAAAGCAAAGTAAAGCCTGCAGAATGTTAGGGCGGGACATTGTTAATTTTATGTCAGTGTTTGTGGATTATGGCAGTTCTGTCTACAAATGTCTTCCTCTTAACACCTGTGTTACTGGAATAAAGTTCTTGCTATTTTAAATATGGAAGGCTAGTTCTTTCAGCTGTGTGATGCGGAAGTCAATTCGTGACAAAATGGAGAACAGGGCTGGAGGAAGAAATGGACTCTTGCAGAGGCTTTTTCTTTTGGTAGAATTTTAGTGTCTCTGACAAAGTTAATGGAAACTTTTGGACAAATGTTCCCCTAATGAAAAGCTGGCATAGTCCATAATTTAGACTTATTGAGTTACTCTCAGTACTTTGCCAGAAGTCCAATTAAATGTAAGCATATTTATTGTTCCTCCAGCAAAATGTCTGAAGAAATTTGAGAAGAATCCAAAGACCTAAATTCTATTGCTAGTTCCAGGTACAGTACGCTCGCTCAATCAATGGAATTAACAAAATGTTAGTAACATAATTTCCATTAATCAAGTTCCTGTTGTTTCAGTGGATTTACACTAGGATTTAGTTATACAGTCTGAGTAAAATGGGGGTAGTTTGTCAGAAGGGTTTCACAGTTCCTTTGTCAAACAAGTGTTTTGATTGTCAAGTTATTGTTAAAGAAAGTGTTCTTCTTATTCACTAAAATCTCTCTGATTATTTCATTAATTAAGTACAATTCATAAATCCTGATATTAACATAACAATAAGGATTTGCTAAAAGAGTGATTCCCAAACTTTGTTTGGGACTTCACCTCCTAGAGGCCCCAGTCAAGCTTGGCCAACAGTCAAGAATTCTGGGGGCTGAAGTCCAAAACATCTGGAGAACTAAAGTTTGGGAACCACTGTTCTAAAACAACCAACCAATCAACCATTCAGCCATGGCTTCTCTTCATGTCTATGATTCATAACGATATAGGGGGGGGGAAAAGAATCACCATATAGATTTAATAAGTAATTTCCTTGTATTTAGCCTTTTGATGTCACCTTCTTTACTCATGACAGATTAGCATTAGAGAGTATACTGCAAGTTTACTTTTCTGAACTGTCTATTATTGGCTAAAGTTAATTTCTATACAAAATATTTTGGTAAGGTTGTTGTTGTTGTTGTTAACTGGCCTCAAGTTGATCTCGACCCATGGCAACCCTGCTGATGAGACATCTCCAAGACCCTCTGTCCTCCACTGCTATGCTCAACTCCTGCAAATTCATATTCACGAATACTTTAATAGAGTCCATCCATCGTGCATGCACCTTCCTCTCTTTCTACTTCCCTCTACCTTTCCTAGCATTACTGTTTTTTCTGATGATTCATGTCTTCTCATGATATGTCCAAAGTACATCAACCTGAGTTTTGTCAGGCCCGAACAGACAGGCCAAAATAAAGCTGTTTTGGGCCAGTTTGGAAATGTGCTGTTTAAATGATGCATGCCTAAAATGCCGGAAGCCATGCCAAAGTCATGCTGCTGTCCTAAGGACTGGAGCACAGCTTTCGCACAGCATCTGACCTCTTAGGATGCATGTGTCATTTAAACAGCATACCTCCAAAGAGACCTGAAGCAGCTTTATTTTGGCCTGTCTGTTCGGGCCCGTCATCTTGGCTTCTAGGGAGATTTCTGACTTGATCTGCTTTAGGACCCATTTGTTTGTCTTTTTGGCTGTCCATGGAATCCTTAGCACTCTTCTCCAGCACTACGTTTTGAACGGTTGATTTTCCTCCTATTCTCCTCCTTATCTGTCCGGCCCTCACATCCATAGATGGCAATAGGGAATACAATGGCTTGTAATTTAGAGCTTTATAGGTAATGACCTATAAAGCTCTAAATGGCTTGGGCCCAGGATACCTGAAGGACCGCCTCTCTCCGTACATTCCGCCCCGCACCCTCAGAACATCTGGGCAGCAACTCCTTAGGGTGCCAGGGGCTAGGCTGTCCTCCACTACGAGGAGGACATTCTCCATCGCCGCTCCGGCCCTTTGGAACATGCTGCCCATAGAGCTCCGCTCGACTACCTCCCTGGCCCAATGTAGAAAGGACTTAAAAACCTTTCTTTTCCATCTGGCATTCCCCGAATAGAGTCCAGTGGGCCTCCCTTCCTCTCCTGTGGCAAAGAGGAAGGGCTAACGGGGCTTTATATTGTTTTTATATTGTTGTACTGTTGTAATGTTTTTATTGTATTGATTTGGCTTTGTATTGCATTTTATGTTGGAAACCGCCCTGATCTACGGAAGGGCGGTATATAAATAAAACTTTTATTATTATTATTTATTGTACGATTTCAACTTTTGTGCTCAGTTGTATATCCTTGCATTTTAGGATCTTCTCTAGTTCTTTCATAGCTGTCATTCTCATTCTTAATCTTTTTCAGATTTCCTGGCTGCAGTCTCCATTTCTATCAATGTTTGATCCCAGGTATGAGAGTTAGCTTACTATTTCTATTTCTTCGTTGTCCAATTCAAATTTGTGTAGATTCTCTGTGGACATTATTTTTGTTTTCTGTATGTTCAACAATAGACCTACAATTGCCACCAATATGTCAACAACAACATTAGTGTTAACAACATTAGTATCTGATGATAAAATCTCAATATCAGGGATGTCAACAAATTAGCTGTCTGAGTGTGACTTCACTAACTAGCTTACAGATCTCAAAGGCTGAATGAAGCCATATTTTCTACTCTACTAAGATATCAGGGCTGGACACGACAGAGCTGAACCTCATTGTAAGGCTTGAAAAGGATTGTACTTATGAGACTTTTCATCTGCTTACTGATCTCTGTTAAAAGGGTGAGGGGAGGCCTCTGGCCATTACAGTGGAAATCAGTTCAGTCATCCAGCCTGGACTGGCATTATTGCTGGCTTGATGGGCAATTGCACCAGCCTTCTGTATTTATCATTCATCATACTCTTTTATATATATATATCCATCAGTTACAGGAGACAAGCTGCCTTTGTCATCTGGATCAAGCTACCCATTTTATATGGGACCTCTGGGAGGTGAGCAGTCTTAGGCTAGGTGCTTTCTAATAGCTTGCTTCTCTCAAATATCACTTCTTTGGATAACCCACCTCTTCTTTTTAGCTTGCTAAAAGAATACGACTAGTGATTTAGGGTTTTCTATTACATAAATAGATGACCTCTAACTGTTGACCTTTGATTCTGATACTTGACTTAGCTTGCATCAACATTACTCCTGTTTGTTTCAATCATCTTTTTTTACTGTTTGTTTTAACCTGTCTTTCAGGACCATGGACACTTCAGACTCCTTGCACTGTTTCCAGGGTTCATTTCAGAACCCTGGCACTTCACTACCTCCAAATAGTAATACAAATTGGAAGCTCCATCATGGGTTTCTAAACATTTTTTTTGTAGACTGATTTTTTAAATTTTTATATGGTAAATACTCTCTCTAAATGTAAATTAGATATTTGCAATCTATTTATATTCCTGGTTTTATTGTTAGATAACTCTTATCTCCATTAAAGAGTTGTTTACTTCCCAATATTAATTAAAAAGGCATTTATATGCATGTGGGTATAGAAGCCCTTGGCAAATGACACAAGAAGTTCCAAGATCCTCCTGGAGAATGACTTCTAAGCACAGTTCTTTTAAATGTTATTTACTCAGGCATTATTTATTAGTCCAAACTTAATACAAAGAGAAAATGCTTAGGCTGATTATCACTTTGGTCTTCTTCAGTGCTAATTGAGTTATTTAACTCAATTGCTTGATGGCATCTTTTTAATAACTTAAAAACCAGCTCCTGTGGATATTCTAATTTGTTTTTATTTTTTAACAACCAAAGCATATGGTCTTCTAAATAAATATGGCTCTTTGCTACTCACATTTCAACTTCGTAATTAACTATGGGATGCACAGATATTCTCTTAGGCACTGCTACATCTATTTTGAATGTCACTCTTGGTGTGTGTGTGTGTGTGTGTGTGTGTGTGTGTGTGAGAGAGAGAGAGAGAGAGAGAGAGAGAAAGAGAGAGATAGGTGGCTTTCTTTTCCAACAGAAACTCAAGAAATGCACAATACAGGTGCATAGAAACAGACAATGAAAAGATACATTCCCTTCTTCCCTCCTATTTGAACAGAATGATTTATTGGATCAGATTCTGATTTCATATTTTTCTTTATAGCAAGACAAACAAACGCAAAACAAACAAGCTTCATTTATATACCGCTTTATATCCTCTTGTCGTGGGGAGAGGCTTGCGCACCCTAATGATGTTGTGAGCTATGCTGGCGGTGGTATAATAGCCACCAGCAGGGCCTCCCATGCCAGACAGGTCACAACCGAAGGGTCTGACCAAGAGCGCCAAAGGGCAGGATGGGCTCTCTAGCCTTATGGCAACCATCCTAGGACAAGGAAAACTCTAATCCCAAACCCGGGCAGATGGTGCTCGTCTAACCCTGTAAGGTCAACCATCTAAGAGAAGGAAACTCTCATCAAACCTACGACCCGAGGACCTTGCTGCTACTGTCCATGCTTGTCAAGGCCTCAGCAGACGAATCTCTGGTTTAAAGGGTGAGGCCAGTTCTGTGCACGCTGCACTCCACCAGAAAAATCCATTGCACAGGCTCAAAGGACATATACCACCTATGCAGTGTCTAAGTGGTTTACAACTGTAAACTAATTTGCCCCCAACAATCTGGGTACTCATTTTAGTGACCTCGGAAGGTTGCAAGCCTGAGTCGAGCCTGAGCCCTTTTGCTGAACTCGCAACCTGAAGTAGATTCTCCCAATTATGCAATGGGGAACCGGTTTAATAAACCCTGGACGTTTTGCATTATAACACATAACAGAAGGGTGGAAAGTTTGGAATGAGGAAAGGCAGCGATAATAACCATTCTTAGTACAGTACACTATGATTTATTGGAATAAGATTATGTTTGATATGAAGGTGTGTACATTAGCTGGAGATCCTGGATAGGGATGGGAAGACAATGTGTCAGCAAACTATGCCCTATCTCCTGTCTCTCTTCTTACAGGACGTATCTAGCTTCTGTGAGGCCTCCTCCATATTTAGTGGCTTGAGGAGAGCAGAGGTTGGCAGAGAAGCATCTAGCTTTCAAGCTTTTAACCAGATACATAACTATGATGTTAGCCTCCAGGAGATCCTGGGGATGCTGGGAAGTGTCAGAGGACACTTTTGTTGTGGTGCATCTTCCTACAGTAATGCAATCAGATGCTCCTCTGCCACTCAACATTGGCCATGTGTGATGACTGGGTTCCCAGTCACCTGAGGTCTTCTCCTGAACTACAAAGGGTTAATCTGGGAGGAAGTACATGCTAATGAGAGATGACATCACATGCTAATGAGCAGCTACATCATAGCTGACGTAAGGCTCACTTGGCCAATCAACAGTGCCAGAGCGGCAGTTTCAAAAGATTCCAGGAGAGGGCTTTAAATACCCCTGTAGGACCATGTGTCCTTTGTTCTCCATCTTGGCTGTGTTTTGGAGAAACCAGAGGCTTGTCCTCTGAGCAGCCGGAGGACCGGCTCTGGCATGCAGGTAGAGTTGGCAAGGAGCCAACTCCCTGATTCCAAGAACTCCACAAGGACTACGAATCCCATCATTGTGTGAGTAGCTCAGGAACAGTGTTAGTCAGTACGTCTAGGTTTTGTTATGTTTATCTAATAGCTTGCCTGAAATGAATATCTTTGTAACTGTGTTTTCTGACCTGCAAGGCAAGGAGGCCTGGCATGAGTGATACCTTCCTATTCTATACTATTTTTTTTAAAATAAACTTCTTTCTTTTAAAAGCATCTGCTATCTCTTTGGCTCCTGTACATGTGCCTTAACTCGGTTACTGATTGCTGTGGGTTAGCAAGAAAGGAAACTAGATCTCTCTCTCTATCCCTCACAAGTCCCAGTGTGTGTGGGGGAAGGAATTCATTCACTGGGTGGTGGCAGCGCGACTATAGGACCTCCAGGGGTCTCATTCTGCTCAACAGGGAGCGAGAATGGAAACCTAGGAGATCCTAGAAGGGAAAGTTCTTTTAAGGGACTCCCTGGGAGTAAGGGCCACGCACAGGGCCATTGCTCTCAAGGAATCATCACACCATGTATGAAGGATAAAGTGAATTCCTTCCTTCACAGGGACCAAAAAGACATTTGGGAGCATTAGCTGGTGTACATTGCTAACAGGATGCCAAATGTTATTTTCCTTGTTATACATCCAAATCAAGAGGGAAACCATCAAAGAAATTCTAACAGCCATTAGAATTTTGTACATTTTACGTGAGAATGTAGTCCTATTTGGGAATTATTTAAGGCAGATGGACTAAAATTTGAGCAGTAGGCGGGATACATGTTAGTCATACCACCTTCCTGGCATGTTTCCATCACATTTCCATGGGTGGAAGATGAGGAGGAGACTGTTTTCTGTATGCAGACACCCTCAATGGAATTCAGAACACTGATTTCCCTCTTTAGGAAGTTAACTTTTGTTATGAAAAGAGGGGGTGAAATGCATGTGGAATAGGTGGAGATGGAATGCAAGACTTCCTTACATATCTAATCTATCTGCTTTCATAACACTCAGAGGGCTTATTTGTTTACTTGCTAAACAAACAGATTGCTCGCCAATATCCCTATTGTTATTTGTTGCCTCGATCACATATATGACATAGCACATAAGGCACTTAAGCAAAGGCTTCCAGGTGCAAATTTGATTGAATGCAAATATCCTCTAAATGTGAATCTGGATGATTAGCCGGAATGTTTGATTGCTAATATATTCCTGCATCCCAGCTTCCTATAAAAATGGTTGAAGACATTAATCAGTTTGAATTACTTCTCCTGAACCCCTCCCCTACAAAAACACCAAACCTATTCCCATTTGATAAACAGATTAAAGATGTATACCACCAATCACTTAAGCCATAGGCTTTGCAGTCAGTTTAATCAGTTTATGAATTGCTCTCTGGTAACCTGGTCCTATGAGAAGAGACTAATCAGAATTCCAGACATCTTTGGACTCCTGGGATTGGGATTGTCCCAATGTTTGCTTTATGAAGGCTTTCCTGAGTGAGCTGTCAGCAAAACCTGACAATATTCTATCCACCATGGATTTAGCCACTTATGTATCTACCAACCTGTGCGTGTTTTGTGTGTGCCTTCAAGTCACCTGTCAATTTATGATGGCCTGTGAATGTATTAGGATTTTCTTAGGCAAGGAATAGTCAGAGGTGATTTGCCATACCCTTCTTCTGGATATAGTCTACAGTATCTGCTATTTGTTGATGGTCTCCCATGGTTTCCTATAGTATACTTCTGGTCTGCCTTGCTGGAATGGGATTAGATGGAACTGTTTTACAGTGGCTCTGCTTCTTCTAGTAGAGACAAACCCAGAAGGTGGTGCTGGGTGACTCCTGTTCAACTCTTTCCCCATTAATCTGTGAGATCCTTCAGGGCTTTATTCTGTCCCCCATGCTGTTCAACATCTACACGAAACCACTTGGATGTTTCATCCCAGTGCCACCAATATGTTGATGAAACCCAACTCTACTTCTCCTTTCTATATAACATCAAGAAAGATGTTTTTGTTCTAAACCAGTTTGATTGGATGAAGACAAACAAATTGAAGCTCAGTTCTGACAAGACAGATATACTCCTGGCAAGGGAAAGGGGTACAAGTTGTGTTGGATGGGGTTACACATCCTGGAAGACTCAGTTTGGATGTACTCCTGGACTCAGCCTTGAACCTGAAGACCCACAATTCTTGTTGTGGCCAGGAGTATTTTTGCACACTTGAAACTTGTGCTCCAGCTATGCCAGTTCCTAAAGATGGCTGATTTGGCTATGGTAACACTTGCTTTTGTTACACCATATTTGGACTGCTGTAAAATACTGTACATGGGTCTCTCTTTGGAGAGTGTTCAGAAACTTCAATTGATACAAAGAGGTGCAGCCAGAGAACTAGGGCTGGTTGGAGTTGCCATCAGTCCAAGCACAATTCACAATTATCTGGTTATGACTTATAAAGTGCTATATGGCTTCTGTCTAGGCTATCTGATAGACCACTGCTCAGCCACTGAGATACACAAAAGAGGTCCTCACTATCTTTATAGGTAGTCTCAGCGACTGCTCCTGTGCTCTGAGACTCCCTTCCTAGGGCTTTAACAAAGGGCTGTAACTGATGTATTGTTTTAAATTATAGCGTGTATATTTAATTTTTTGAATATGTGCTTTTACTACCACTATAGTTTATTTTTGGTCTTAATGTTGACATTTTGCATGTTTTTCATAGTACTTTTAAATGCATAATCCTCCAGAATATCAGAATGCAAGATATAAATAAAGTTTACTGTTGTTGTTGTTGCCCCCAGCTTTCTCCTGAATGGGACCCAGTTCCCATCATGATGAGAAAAGGCCTATTTCAACAATAGCAGCACATCCAAGTAATATGAAACATTAAATCTAAAAACAATATCTCCTAGTAACTCTGCAGTCAATACTACACTCTCTGGGAGTTGGTTTCCCTTTCTGTATTAATAGAATGTAATATTTGTTGTTGGATTATTCTTTTTTCAAACCAGAAAACATAATGCAGTGTTTCTAAAGAAAACAAGATGTGTGTTCCTATGGTAAATTGGTATATTGAGATTGCTCCATCTTGACACGATGTGACATCATGTCTTACTATAAAATATACAACCATTGATCTCCTTAACTTTGATTGTATTTACTGCATGGGAATTCTAGTGATCCAGGCTAGATAGAAGACTGCGGTTCCAGCTCTGAACCATCTGTCAGCTATTGCACTGGCTGCCCTGCTGGAGTGACTTTGAAAAGTAAATATCTTGAATTCATCAAGAGGTTTCTTGCACTACTACATCTTGTTCTATTACAGCTTTGATAGAAAGCATCCCCAGAGATCTGTAAAAGGCACAACATTTCCACGCTGACGAATACTACAAGGCAGAGGTATATCAAAAATGCAGGATGTTTGTGTGCATTGGAGGGAGGAGGGGTGTAAAAAGGTGAAGGCATGTTTTTATGGCCTTTTTGAGTTGCGTATTGTTTCCGTATGAAATGATAAAATGGATTATGGAAATGAACGACAGCATCAGAAAGCTGGAACAATACAATAGGAGGACAGAGGAGAAAATCAATCAAAATAAGCAAGAGGGCAAAGCTCTTGTCCAAATTTAAGCTTTTCAGTATGCTTAACTAATATATATTTTCAAAATGTGTTGTCTCAACTGTCAGGACTCCACTGATGCTCGCTTTGACCTTTAGCAGTTAGGGGTGTGTTGTCTCCCAGACCAGTTAATGGTTCGCTGATTTCTCCTTACTAGAGTCATTTGACAGTATTGGTTGTAATTGTTTTTCATATAATAAAATGTAAACCTATTTGATGTTAGGTAGTCCTTCACTTTTGAGCTTCCCATGTAGGTTTAATTTGTGTCAGGGTTTGATGATGGCATTCTTCCTCTTGGCTAGCTGACAGCTGTAATGTAAGAAGAAACTAACAATAAAATCTAGATCCATACGAAGTAGGCTGAATCCAGAATTTTAATAGTTTATATTCAACCTTTTCATTACCTGCAGTGCTCAAGGGACAGCCAACATGGTGTAGTGGTTTGAGTGTTGGACTTGGTCTCTGGAGACCAGGGTTCAAATCCTTGATCTCCCATGAAAATCCACTAGTGATTTTGGGAAAGTCAGACTTTCTCAGCCTCAAAGGATGGCAATGACATCCTCCCCTCAAATAGGTTCACTTTAAGGTTGCTGGAAGTCAGAAACTATTTCAAGGTACACAACAACAACAAAACAACAAAAACTCTGTTAGAAGCGGTAACAGCAATGCAATACAAGACAAAACAAAACCTTGTAATTAAAACAAAAACAAAAGAACACCCTAATAAAAAAGAAAAACAACAACAGTGGTCTGCAGTTAAAAAACTTACTTCAATAAACAACTTCCAAAGCCTAGGGCTTATCTGAGTCAAAACATATTTGCTTACCAGCAGAAGGAAGCTAGCTTCATCTCCCTTTGATGGGAATTTGAGAGCCTGAGAGCAGCCAAGAGAAGGCTCTCTCTTGCATTCCTACCAAATGTACCTCTGATCCTGGTGCAGCAGATGGAAGGACTTTTTCCAAGGATCTTAAACCCTAGTCAGATTAATATGGAAGAAGCGGTTTTTTGAATAGCCTGGTCCCAATGTGTGAATGCTTTGAACTGTGCCCAGAAATTGACCAGTAGACAGTAAAGTTGTTAGAAGTTGTTATAACACGTTCCCTATAAGAATGGTCAGGCTGTAGGATCCAGACTACCTGTTTTATTTTGACCTCTTTTCAAAGGCAGCCTTACAAACAATATGTTACAGTAGTCCAAGCAAGATACAACTCTCTTGTATCATGGTGGCCAGGCCTGACATCTTCAAGAATGGATGTAGGGAAGAGCTTAAAAAGTTCCTTTGAAGATGAACGATTTACTATATGATATGGTGAAACCACCCATAACTGAACAAGCCTGTAGTTAGCACACAAGCTACATTTGAGCAAATGTACTCCCAGCCACTGCCAAAACCTGGGCATCCAGTTTCAGATGCTAATCCTGGGACACAGGTAAGCTATGAAAGTGGGTTTTTGAGGGACATTATATAATCATCTAACCCTCTTGTCTGTCAAGTCAGGACTCACTGATACCACAAGTTACCAAGAGGGATTAAAAAAAATGGAAATGAAATACCTGCTTGTGTGCTGAACCTCACATCTTCTACAAATTCAATTTAGGTCTGAATCTATAGCATCACACTAAGGTGGCTGATGGGTATATGATCCCTTCTCCTATAAGGGTAAGTGAATGAAGATTCACTAGTGAAACCTGCAAATTGCTAGCACTGTTACATGCTGCTCTGCAAACTCATTTTCTTTTGTGATTTGCATGCCTGGACATGTGATGTCTCCTACCAGTTTGTATTCCTACAAGCTTTTTTGCTTTTTTACACCTACTGAATATCACTTATGAGGAACTGATTGGCTCAGGCTGTTCTTGGACTTTAATGTATTTTCTACCTTCTGGCTAAGGATATCTCTTTGAAACCTTTTTTATTTTTAAGTTCTTGTGTATGTGTGTCAGGGAGAGTGAGAAGTCTGGCAAAATGCCCAGTACTAACAAAATAAGGGACACAAATCACATCTCACTCCAAGTTAGCCTTGCCTTGTTACCACTCGATGATGCCTTATTACTAAGGTTTGTCTGCCAGCTAGCACTTCATTACCTGACCATGGAAATACCTGACAAACCCTTCTTAAGTCAGGTGAGCTGTATTGGAGGTCTGATTCAGGCAAACTCCACTCCTAACTTTCTATTTCTGTCCTTTATTTAACACTGATCTTTCATATTCCTCCACACCGTTGCTGTAATGTCTGCTTCTTCCTCTCTTCACTTCCCCCCACAACAAGGTCCACCACCTTGTATAGAATCAGCACATGGCAACCTCACTGATCATTTATCAGAAATGAGAAACAGAATGATCTGTAGGATGTATCAGTAATGAAGGATTATTAATGCAAGACAGAACAAGAGGGGACTTTGACGTGAGGGTATGGTTGCCGTCTTCCACTTCTTAAAAACTGGGCACCTAATTTGCATATTATGAAACTATTCTAATTATGCAAACCACAAATTTACATTTTAATTATGCAAATTCAGCACATTAATCTTTACATTTGTAACATTTTAAAAGTTAGAACTGATCTGACAGAAAAACAGTACAGTTTAAAATGTTGGAACAGAGAAATCCAAATACCTATGATCATAGAATCACAGAGTTGGAAGGGCCATCCAATCCAAAACCTCTGCCATGCAGGAAATCACAATCAAAGCATCCCCGATAGATGGCCATCCAGCCTCTGCTTAAAGACCTCCAAGGAAAGAGACTCCACCACACTTCGAGGAAGTTTGTTCAACTGTCGAACAGCCCTTACTGTCAGGAAGTTCCTCCTAATGTTGAGGTGGAATCTCTTTTCCTGGAGCTTGCATCCATTGTTCTGGGTCCTGTTCTCTAGAGTAGCAGAAACAAGCTTGCTTCCTCCTCAATATGACATCCCTTCAAATATTTAAACAGGGCTATCATATCACCTCTTAATCTTCTCTTCTCTAGGCTAAACATCCCCAGCTCCCTTAGTCGTTCCTCATAGGACATGGTTTCCAGGCCCTTGACCATTTTGGTTGCCCTCCTTTGGACACGCTCCAGTTTTTCAACATGCTTTTTAAATTGTGGTGCCCAGAACGGGACACAATGTTCCAGGTGAGGCCTGACCAAAGCAGAATACAGTGGCACTATTACTTATCTTGATCTAGACACTATACTTTTATTGATGCAACCTAAATTTGCATTGGCCTTTTTAGCTGCTGCATCGCACTGTTGACTCATGTTCAACATGTGGTCAACTTGAACTCCTAGATCCCTTTCACATGTAGTTTCATTCAGCCAGGTGTCCCCCATCCTATATTTCTTCATTTCATTTTTCTGCCCTAAGTGCAGTACCTTACATTTCTCCCTGTTGAAGTTCATTTTGTTAGCTGTGGCCCAGTTTTCTAGTCTATTCAGGTCATTTTGAATTTTAATCCTGTCCTCTGGTGTGTTAGGTACTCCTAATTTGGTGTCATCTGCAAATTTGATAAGTATGCTTCCAATTTTGTCATCCAAGTCATTGATATAGATGTTGAATAACACTGGGCCCAGAACAAAATCCCATGGGACCCCAATGGTCACTTCTCTCCAGGATGTAAAGGAGCCATTGTTAAGCACCCTTTGGGTTTGGCCAGTCAACCAATTACAAATCCATGTAACAGTTACCTTGTCTAGCCTACATTTTACAAGCTTGTTTGCAAGAATGTCATGGGAAACCTTGTCAAAAGCCTTACTGAAATCAAGATATACCTATCATAGGGTTTTTTTTGGCAAGCTTCAAGGCGTTTGTGTGTGTGTTGCTATTTCCATCCTCTGAGGCTAGTCCTAGCAAACATAATAAATTTTGCTTCTGAGTAGACCTATTTAGGATTGTGGTGTATTTATTCATTTGTCATTCTGGAGGGAGGCAGATGGTGTGAAAAGCTAGATGACAGACCAAACCCTGAAGCATCCCCCCCCCCGCGTCTTGTCTCTACCGCCTTCTCTTAAGGCTTAGGTATTTCCCCCACATCTTTAGTCCCTGCATGCCTCCCCCAGCCAAAGAGGCAAAAATATCTCTCAGCCTCACTGCCCATCCAAGATTTAAAACCATGACTGCTGGAGGTGATCCCTACCCGCCCCCTGGCTGCCTTTTCCTTTATGATGTTAATAGGGTCATCATCACCTGCCTTTGATGTTAATTGTTTTACTCTCTTCAGAGAAGAACGAGAGGGGAGTTTCCCAGTCTCTGACAAAATGCAGCCTGGAACAAAGCAGGGATTTGGGATTTGTGGCTTCAATCATGCCCAGCCCATCAGGACATTTTTAGTGAGGTTTCCCAGCACATATGGCAAGCCTATGTGAGGGCAATCATGAACAAACCACTTGAGAAGGAGAAGTAACTTTGGTTGATATCATGCCAGCCTAGCAATGGAGACTTCTGGTCTCCTGCTTGGCTTGCAGTAATATAAAATGAGCTGATGTGTGAGACAGAATCCTGGGTACAAAAGCAATTTAAGGAAAACAGAATTCAAGCTCCACTCCCAACATCTAAGCAAAAGGAATGCATCTAAGCTAGGATTTTGCTTGTTTACAGAATGACAGTAGGATATGAAAAATCAGTAAAATCAGGTTTTGTCTTGACAGTATCAGGTTCTCTGGTTCTGCCAGATTCACTTTGCCTTGTGCTCTTTTGCCAGAGGGTAGGTAGTGTTTTAATTTAAAAGTTGTAACTTGATAGTTTACATCCAGATTTGTTGGGTGATAACTCCATTATCTTCAATGACTAGACTCTGTGGTGATGGGATTTATAGTCCAACACACATGGAGGAGAACTGGTTGGGGAGAACTGAACTTTATCCTCTGTTGTTTGTTGTTCAAAATGTCAGGAATGCTTTTGAGTGAAGACAGAATTATGCAACTGGTTGTTCAATGCCACTTGCTGTTTTTCAAGCAAGACAAAGTCTTGTGAATGAATGGTTCATCATGTGTCCAGAATAAATTGCAGGACTAACACATGTTCCGCCTATACAGAGCCTGGCAAGGTTCTGAGGAAGCAATCCAAGAAGGTCTTTTTCGTTTTCCATAGGCTGGAGTGTAACCCTGAAAACTACCTTGGAGAAATCTTGCAGTTTAGTGTTTCCCATTGTTGCCTTTCTCTATATTATTTTAAAATTAGCATTTACCAAGGCAACAGGGAGGCCACTTGACAAGGAGCCGACTGCTCTGGCATACTGTATACCTCATCAAAAAGTATTTGTGCCTGTCACCTAAAGCCATGATTCACCTAGCAACAAGCTTGTTATGCAGCATTCAAAAACCCCAGGAAAGCCATGGGGCGGGGGGAAACCTGATTTTGGAAGAGGGCCATTTTCACCATTTACAGAGAATTGATTTAAAAAACAAAACAGAAATGTGAATGATTTAATTCCAAATTCAAAAGCATGGCAACGTTTTTCAGAAAGTTGCTTGGCAACTAACCGGAGGCATGTAGAATGGAAAGCAGAAGGCAGTCATTGCAATCTTTGTGGCTTCTTCTTTCAGGTGGGTAACACAGTACTGTATAGACTAATTAGTACTACGAATAAAAAATAGGATGTTGCATTGCCAGGTGAATTATCATGGGAAATGTTACCTCTGGAAGCCATTCTGGTGAGGAGAGGACAGGGATTGTGAAGGCTGGCTAGCTATAAGAGAACTTCCCACGCACACACTCTGTTGGAGATTGTCCTTATTTTTCAACTCACCTGCTGTTTTGTTTCTGAGATCTTCCTAAGCAGACGCTGCTTATCACTTTGAATTTTGTTGTGGATTGGAAAGTAGGGAAAAAAACAAGAAGCATTTTTATGAAAACACAGATGGAAGATGATCACCTCAAATTATATCATGCCTGAATAAATAGCAAGCACCAAAACAGTCAAGTAGTCTACTGGCATACAGGACTCTGGAGAAGCTACTTTTTTCACTACAACTGCCAGCATCTCCCTAGCCAGGATGAATGGTGGGAGGGAGAGGAAGCTGTCAAGAATCTGGCAAACCACAACAGACATTCACAAGCATCCGCCTCTGGCTCACGAAAGAAACTGAGGCTTTATGAGCATACCTGTTGACTGCTTGTAAAGGCTTAAGAATCACAGAAGTGTGAATGTGTGTGTCTCTGCTGCTACTTCTCCCTTGCTCTGTGCTAAGGCCCAGAAACCTTTGTTGGGCTAGGGAAGATGCAGCAGAGGCATACAGTGTGGGAGGTTTTTTCCTGTCAGGGACAAATTTTCCATATTCGCTGGCAGAAATGTTCTGTTGCCCATATTATTTCCTCCAAAAGAAATCCCTCCCTTCAGTAGAAATGGTATGCTCAGCAAGGCTGGTCTAAGATGGACAAAATCTGAGATAGGCACAGATAGCTTGACCACCTCCATTCCATTTACAAAAGCCAACTGGCCTGGCAGCTAAATCTCAGTAGAATATTTATTTATTTAATGTATACCCTTCCTTCTTTCCAACATATGCCCAAGACAGCTTTGAACATTGATAGTGAATCAGTGTCCTTCATATCCCAGGCTAGTTGAAGGAGAGTAAGGAGTTTATTTCACTGCCCTTTCCCATCCTTTCCCTCTGTGTAGGCACGGATTGTATCACCCACTTCCATGCCCAAGTCGGAGGCATTCCTTACTTGACCATGGCATCCCATACCTAATCCGTATTTCTCCCACATCTTGCAAAGAATGGGAAAATCCAATTCTTTCAAAAAAAAATGTAGGTGAAGTCCAGATCGGATATGGGATGCCTGGGCACAGAGGTGTGCGATACAATCCATGTTTAAAAGTTTTCATCCCACGCCTAGCTCAGGAGGAAAGGACGGGAAAGGACAATGTGATAAATGCCAGAAAGGCAACATGGCAAATTTCTCAAATTAAAAACAACAATGTACCATTTACCAACTCTCAGTAAGAACAGTACTGAACCTATTTCAAGAGCTTGTTTAAGTCATCTCAACATGGCTCAGGATAGATTTCTTTTGTGTGAAATCCACCTGAGAGATGGGGCAATTGAGGCATTCAGTGCAAAATCTGCATGTAGTTGATATGTAAAGAACAGCATTTTCTATGCAGGAAACAACATTTTATGTGCATTTTGTTCTGCACACAAAATACCATTTCCTATACAGAAAATACTGTTTCCTAGGCAAAAACAACCATATACACATTTTGTGCAAAGCAAGTCAGAATTTCAAATAGGCTTTGAAAACTATAATTTTGGGAGTCTTTTTCTTTTCTTTTCTTTTCTTTTCTTTTCCTTTTCTTTCTTTCTTTCTTTTTTTTGCAGCATGAAGAAAATTGATAAAGTTATTAATTGCTTCCTTCCAAAGGAAAATTAGCAATGACTTCTTTTTTCCGTTGCCTTGTACTTGTGTGACTTTCTGAACAGGAAAGTTTCCTCTATCCATGGAGTCTTTCCATATGCTTTTAAACTCAGGAAATTCAAGGTTTTAAACCTTGCGATGAGCCACCATGGACAAAATCTGTCCCCCATGAAGAGAGCGATAGAAATACTTAAAGAGAGGAGGCGACCATAAACTCAGATGAATGATTCCTGAATAGGGCTTAAGTCTTGCTCCTAAACATTGCCATCAAGAAAACCTAGTGATAATAATATGATTCTTTGCTTATCCAGTGCTGAGTTGGTTCCATGTAGTTTCCTCTTGCTGAGCAGAACAAGAACGATGTTTAATTTGTCTGACATGTCACCTCAATTGGGGCCAGGCACGAGCAGGAGAACAACTGCTGCACTACATCCCAACATTTGGAGTTTGTAATTTTCTAGCCTTGAGACTTCCCTTCACTTTGTGAATAAGTGACTTTGCTCCCTTTAGAAGCTTCTGGCTAATTAATCATGGTTGCAAAGTGCTGTTGTAGGCAGCTTGTTATAACATTTGATTAATAACAAGTGCTGATTTGGGAATTGTGGTACAGTGAGCAGGATCACATCTGGCAAGGCATGACAGTTACTTATTTCTTTACTATATAAGCATTTTTGTTTTGACTTTTATTTATTTTGCCCTGGTATGCTTTAGGCTGCGAAGACTCAGAATAAAGTTGCTATCCCATATCACTAGGATCATAAAGTCTGGCATTCAAAAGGGTTTAGACAAAGGATTTTATTGCACAAGCCCTGTTCTCCCTGAGATTGCATTAATGAAAGGAAATGCATACATACTGGTTTGGAAGCAGTCCTTATTGCACATTTATTCATTTGCACAACTGGAGCTGCTTAATAGGGGCTTCCTTAACCCGGATTACCTGGTTTATTGCTCTACGAAATATTTGTTGTTGTTGTTGTTAATTGCCCTCAAATCATCCTTGACTCATGGTGATCCTGCAGATGAGACATCTTCAAGACCCTCTATCTTCTACTACACTGCTTAAGTCTTGTAGATTCATGTCCATGGCCTCTCTGATTGAGTCTAGCCATCTGACATGTAGTCTTCCTCTCTTTCTACCAGTAATGTATTCAAGTCTTTTACTCCAAGTCTCAAGTCAAGTCTCAAGTCTCTACCTTTAAGTCTCAACTTGAGTCTCAAGTCTGAGATCCAACTGTTAACAGAAAAAAGAATGTGGTTCACATTTCTTGGAAGGCACCAGCAAATACATTAAGCAACAGGCTTGAAGTGGGGGTTGAGGTGTGTTGGCAGACTGTCCTCACTGTACACCAGAGGAGCCTTCTAAGCTTTTCGGAAGATTTAGAAGAATCCTTCCACCTTAAGCCTGTTGTCTACTGCACTTGCTGTTCTCCTCTGAGAAACATACCCCATCCTTTTTTTTGGGGGGGGGGGTTGCCTGTTGCTCGAAGTGAATCACACCAGCAAGTCAGTCACTGAAAATCTACAAGTTCTAAGTTGTTACAAGTCAGTGCATCATTTATTGCTGAGGCGAGTCCAAGCTGAGTCATTAAAGTGACTTGAGTCTGACTTGAGTCCAAGTCAGTTGACTCAAGTCTATACCATTGTTTTCTACTACTCTCAACCTTTCCCAGCATTGTTGTGCTTTCTACTGAATCATGCCTTTTCATGATTTGACCAGAGTATGACAGCCTCAATTTGATCATCTTGGCTTCTAGGGGAATTTCAGGCTTGAGCTGTTCAAGGCATTTCTTAATTTTAATTTATCTTTTTAACACAATTTATCAATTATGACAATGTGATTTGCGGAGGGGGGGGAAGAAAGTGTAAAAAGGAGAAAACTAGCATGTTTGGGACTAGCAAGTGGGAGTGGGAAAGGTAGAGAGAAGGCGATCGCATGACTGACCTATCTTGGAGCTGTTGCTGGAAGGTTTTTGCATAGGAGACAAATGCAACAAGCAATGTGATTAGCAGGTATTGACAGGCTTTGCCCAACAATGAAAAGGTGTGCCACAGCCACAGGTGGAATACAGACCAGATACAAGTTACTCACTACATTGTCTAGTAAGGTTCTGTCAAAGGTGCTACCATCCTGCTATTTCAATTCCGCTTTGTGATAATCTTCAAAGATGCAGACAGGGATGTGTGGATCTGCCAGTCTCTTTCTCCCAGAGTTTCTCATTTTCCCACAGGTATTTTGATTTCATATTCATATATTGTGAGATCTTTTCCCTTCAGCATGGAAATATGTATGTATTTATGTGTATATTAAAAAAAGTGTATGCACTTTTGGCATTTATTTTCCCACTGACTAAAGTTTGCTTATGCATGTTTTCAATAATTATAATTTTGTGAATGTATGCCTGGTTTTTTTTTTGTTATTAATTTTTTGTGGTTGCAATGTATCACAAATCTTATCAAAAAAGAGGATTTCAGGGGCAAGATAAGTTATGTTCCATTGGCAGCCTCAGACAGTGTAATATAGGTATTTATGTACTGTAGTGCAAATTCATCAGATTTCTTGCCCATTCCTATATGCAATACCAATGTCAGGATTCCATGTAGTGGAGAAGCTCCTAGTCATGAAGGTTTTGAATGGTAGAATAGAACCCACTAAAATTGCTTTAAAATGCTCTGAAAGGCAATGTAAGAATCCTTTCCCCTAACACATACATGTTAGGGTAGTACCTAAATGATACTATGTAAAAAAGCACAAAATTGTATGCAAACTTTCAAGAGCTCTGGATCTCTTTATTAGACATTAGAAAATGTTACAGAAATCAGGTTAGAGGTGTAAGAATAAAAGGAAGAGGTAAAAAACTGATTTTATCGTGCAGTCATGGTACTCTCCAGGATCTGCTCGCATATGAAACAGGAAATTTAAATACAATTTCAGCCCTGGAATTTGGAATGGTAGAATTTTGGAGGTCTTAAAAATCCCCCCACTGCCACTTATGAATGTGTGCATAAGTTATACAATTGGCTTCAGATTTTAGAAATGTTTGCTGCCAGCCACCTGCATAATCTGTTTCACAGATAGCTGTCAGTGCTCATTTTTAAATGATCAAGAAGACTGTAGGAAAGCTGCTTAGGTCGTATTTGCATCTATAGCCTGGACAGTTTCCATTTACCAGATACATTTGAACCAGAGACAACGCTATCAGTCAAAGGCAAATGTGATAGCCCTAGGTGCATGCCATCACTCCTCTTTAACATTGGAAACATTGGAAGCAACTCTTAAATATAAACAGGAATCTGATTATTAATCCTCATGTGCATCTTGTTAACTATGTGAATTTTTTGAAATGTATGAGTTTTTCTTCCATTAGCAGAAGCCACTTACTTAAATGTACAAATTAATTTTACACATTTTTGAAATGTATGCATCCCCTCCCACACTGTCTGGAATTTGTTTATGCACATTTTTCAAATGTATCCAAGTCTGAATACAAATTTCTTGTAGCAGCTCAAAAAGTTATAGACATCAGACTGCAGAATGCTTCTGAGTCCATGTTCTGCTCTAGGAGGTTCAGTCTTGTTATGGTCATGAACAACCCCTAGCATCAGTCTTCTCTGAGCTTTGGTCTATGATCATAAAATCCATCTTTAATTATTTTCCACCCAATAGATTTTTGGGAAATTTCAGCCCAAGATAGATACTCTGAACAGCTAGGTTAAATACTATGAAGTCACCAGATCCTGTCTGGTCTAGAAAGCTAAGCAAGGCCAGGCCTGGTTATTACTTGCAAGGAAGATCACCATGTAATATCTGGCTACTTTCAGAGGAAGGCAGTGGCAAACCCCCTCTGAATAAATCTTGCCATGAAAATGCTATTATAGGGTTATCATAAGTTGCAGTTAAAAAAAAAATCTGAATTTGAGTGAAAGCAAAACCAACATACAGTTGGTTCTCCATACTGGCAGGGGTTTGGTTCCAGTCCCCTGCCCTTGTGGCTACTAAAAAATTCAGGAACATAAGTCCCATTATCAATGGATGTCCACATGTGCATGTCCGCATTGGCATGTCCACATGCATGAATCACCGTTGATAATAACAGGGCAGAGCCTTCCGCAGATGCTCCACTCTGAAGATGGCTGGCCTGCCAATACAGAGGGCTGACTGTATTTGCCCATCTCTAAAAGATTCTGCGTAACCATCTCTGCCAATAGTTCAGAAACTGGAAACATTAGAGTTAAATCTGTTCTCCTGATGAGAAACTGTTGACTGCCACTTATCCAAAGTGGCACATGAGAGATGAGGAATACTAACAGGATCCATGGATGATTTACGTGGTATGAGATGGTGGTGGTGGCTTATCAACTTTCCATACCACTTCCAAAGTAGTTGTTGACCAGGACTGCTGAATGTCTTCATAGGCCTTTATAGAGTACTAACTACAGGGAAATACAATTCGTAGTCTTTTGTCTTCTGGCATCAGGTAACCTGGATGCCACTAAGCTGATAACGTATTTCTAAAAATTGGATTCTCATTGGTGAAAGCAAAGATTACTATCTTATTCAAGGCATAGAGCAGACTGATATGAGTCATTAAAATGTAAACTGATATAAATGATTTACATGAATATAAATAGCAAATCTATTTATTTCACGTATAAATATGTAAGCTGTTTATTGATACAATGCACTTGTTAAATGGGGATTTATATATAGGCAAGGATTTAAGCTCAAGGCAACCAATAAATATTGTATTAATGCTTGGCCTTTCATTTATTTCTCTTCTGTCTTACTCCCGCCTTTTCTCTCATTCCTTTAACACATACAATCTGCTGTACATGGGATTTAAAATACCTCTGAGTTGATTCACAAAGTTCAAGAGGGTAATTTCACTAAGCGATTCCATCTTTCTGTGCAGGACAATGTGAAGGTCAAGAAACGTACCATGTAAGTACACAGTGGTGTCATTCAATCAACACAAAGCTCCGACCAGTTAGGGAAAGACTGTTTTCATCCTAGCTCAAGTGCCTAATCCCAAACAAGAAGTCTGGCAAAGTATTCCACATGGTGTTCCATAACTCTTTACAGCTCCATTGGTGTTTCTCAGCTAGACATTACTTATAGCCATTGTACTGTTTGTTCTCCTAGCAATTATGCTGCTGGCTTGTGGTGCAAAACACATTCGTCTTGCATGCACCTCATTCTTGCTGCAACATCAACAACAGGGCTTAAGGCACAGCAAAAGCTGGGACTTAAGCCGTGTGCTTTTCCTATTCCCTCATTTAGTAAGGCCACATGCACATAAGTTATAACTATAGAAGCTATCTTTGATTTCCCCAATATGCCACATTCAGTAATAAAGTAAGTCAGTTTGTTATTGAGAGAAGAGTCAATTACAAGTAACAATTTATTTGTAACTAGTTATTTCCAAGTTCTGGGCCAAAATTTGTTTCTGATATAAAATGTGAAATGATCTTCAAAGCAACATATATTTGAGATAAAGTATCAGTGAAAACCAGGAGTGCATTAGGAACCAGGTTTTCCATCAGTGCTAGAATATCTCTGAAATGAATTGGGAAACTTCTCCCCATTCTCTGCATTATCTCTGCAAATAAACATGATTTATAAGATTTGGCAGATGCTGCCTGGGTTTTACAGAGCTTGTTAAGCTATTGCACCCTAGTTTTGGTGGGGAAATTGGCATTTGTCAAATGGTCTTTCCTTGTTCAACATACGTTGAATTATTGTTTCACATGCGTTCGTTCTCTCCCTCCCCTTTATAATTAACTTTCAAATCTGCCCAGGGAACATAAAGAGCAAACAAATTCATTTTGCAATAACCCATAAATAAAAAGGTTTCCAAATCACAGCTGACAGCTAATAGCATACAAGTACGGCAGTCTGCTGCTGGTGGAGAGAGCTGGTGGAATGAATGACTCAGAGGTACGAAATATCGATGATTAATTCTCATTTCTTGGCTTTAGTCTTTTAGCACATAATGATCACATAGATTTTTACTGAGATGGTGTAAAGTGGAATGAGCAGATCTTTGGGCACAGCTCATAATTCCACACTCCAACAAATGGAGGTTGTGCGAATTATGCTCACTGCTGTTAGCTTATAAAAAGAGCCAATATAACAGAGTACTAAAACTTTATGTAGAGCAAAGAATGGGTTGCCCGTTTTATTTGGTAAGAAAGGTACCAATGAAGCCTCTGTGACTGAAGTGCCTGTAGTAGTCCTTTCCTATGGAAGAAAATAATTGCTCTTTGCCCTGCCAGGAAAAGATGCTTAGGTGGCAAATAAAAGCTAACTCTTTAGACACGTTATAATTCTTGTAACAGATTCACAGATTTATTGTAAATTATGACACTGTGGCTCCCTAAACACATGCATATGAAGGAGGGCAGGAATTGTGCTTTGACCTTTATTAAGTATAAGGTGTGTGTATGCGTTGGTGTGTGTGTATTCACCACTTCAATATCTTGACTATTTTCAAGGCAGTGTATATTGCCACAATTTCTCAGGAGAGCAGGCAAGCCACAGAGTGTAGTACTGAGCAAAGAATTTATCTGTTTAGCTTGCTATCACCTTTCAATAAAGAACAAGTTTCTAGTCTTTGTTTTAATATGACTTGCTTTAAAGCAGTATTTCTCACTGCATTGGTGTGGGCAAATGACAGTCATTTCCCCCATTTCTAGGGAGTGGCACTACATTTGTGACCACTGAATATAAAGTCACCCCTTCAAGTCCGTGGACTTGAAATCTACGGACTTGAAAATCCATGGAGGGATAACTGGCATTAACCTTAATGGCACGTGTGCCATGGGCACACACCCCATTCAGGCCTATGGGGCTTGAATATGTGTGAAATCCAAGGGGCAACTGTAATTGTTTCTTTCATTTCTGGAAACTTGTCAGAGACTGGCAGCCAGTGGGTCAGGGAGTGGCAAAAACTGGTCCAATGGCTACCACTTGGAGTTGCATTGATAAGAGGTGCTGGCTGAAATCTTAGAAGCCAGAAAGTGAATGTATTGCATGTGGGATGTGGTGGTGGTGGGGGGGGAAGATGAATAAGCTGTCTGATACATTCGGGGTTGTTTCAGGATGCCTACGTAGCTTCCTTGTTCTTTTCACTGACAAATTTTAAAAAAAAAACAAGTAAAAGATGTAAAATAAGAAGAAATTAGATCATTTTTCATAACACATGGTACAAATTTTAACTTTTTGTAGCACAGAATTTGGAAGGATTTGGCACAGTTTCAAATTTGAACATGTCAAACAACCTGTTCTTCCTGTTACTGATAGCTACATATAATGGACTATAATATAATTACATTACTGGAAAGACAGTCAGCAGGGTGTAGTAGTCTGAACATTGGATGGCAACTCTGAAGATCAGGGTTTGAATCCCTGCTCAGCCATAGAACGCCCCTGGGTGAATTTGGGAAAATCACATTGTCTCAGCCTCAGAAGAAGGCAAAAGCAAACCCTCTCTGAACAAATATTGCCAATCAACTATATGATAGGTTCGCCATCAATCAGAGCTTACTTGAAGGCACGTAACAATAATATTGGGAAGAAGGGTAGGATGTAAAGGAGGGATGTGGGATCTCTGGGCTGTGGGTCTGATAGTCTGTGGGGATTTCCCAGCCTTTTCACTCAGGCTCGATACTCTCTAGTAGGCTCTACCCCCATTCCTCTAACCTCAGCAGACTGAAGATAAACCCTTTTTTTATCTCAGTGCTGAAAAGGCAGAGCCCATATTCTCCAACTGTCCCAATAAACAGTGTGATGTGGCAGCTAACAAAGCCAATGCAATTTTAGGCTGCATTAATAGAAGTATAGTATCTAGATCAAGGGAAGTAATAGTGCCACTCTATTTTGCTCTGGTCATGCCCCATCTGGAATACTGTGTCCAGTTCTGGGAACCACAATTTAAAAAGGATGTTGAGAAACTGGAGCGTGTCCAAAGGAGGGCGACTAAAATGGTGAAGGGTCTGGAAACCATGCCCTATGAAGAACGCCTTAGGGAGCTGGGAATGTTTAGCCTGGAGAAGAGAACATTAAGAGGTGATATGTTAGCCCTGTTTAAATACTTGAAGGAATATCACACTGAGGAGGGAGCAAGCTTGTTTTCTGATGCTGCAGAGACTAGGACCTGGAGCAATGGATGCAAGCTACAGGAAAAGAGATTCTACCTCAACATTAGGAGGAACTTCCTGACAGTAAGGGCTGTTCGACAGTGGAACAAACTCCCTCAGAGTGTAGTGGAGTCTCCTTCTTTGGAGGTCTTTAAGCAGAGGCTTGATGGCCATCTGTTGGGGATGTTTTGATTTAGATTTCCTGCATGGCAGGGGGTTGGACTGGATGGCCCTTGTGGTCTCTTCCAAATCTATGATTCTATGATTCTAGGATGTAATTTGGCAGGGACAATTCTGATTGATCCTCTGTCATTGAACTTTTTCAGTTGCTATTAAAATGTCCCAGTTTCTCTTTTTGCTCCTCCCACTTTCTCCACTTTGTAATTACTCCAATTACTGCAAAATGAATCCAAAGTGCACAAGTAGTTTTCACTCCCTTAACACAGTAGGGAATGTGGAGAGGAAGGAGCAGAATTTTGCCTTTCCTAGTAGGGTCTGGCAAAAGCAAACCACTGCAGCCCCACCAAGCATGTGTTAGACATCTTGACCACTCTCTATTGCATGGCTGCACATGCCCTGTTTTTCATCTGTGAAATGTTGGAAGGTATGAGGGCTTTTCTCAGCACTGAATCTCTCTCTCTCTCTCTCTCTCTCTCTCTGTCTTTCTCTGTGTGTGTTTGCATAAGAGAGAGAAAGAAAGAGGGGGAAGAGATAGGGAGGGAGAGAATGCTGTGTGTAACATTTCTTTCGGGTATCAATGAATATTTCAGAAACAATTACAGAAGTTTTAACAATGTGCAGCTTTATATAAACTTCTTTTTTAAAAAAAATCCAGCAATATTATTGCATAGTTTATAATGAACCCAGTATGAAGACAAAGCATCCTGCAAAGCACCACTGCAGGACCTACTTGCAATAAGTAATCCTGCTGCTCAGTAGTTATAGAGGCAACCTCAAAGCCCTAAATAAAAATACTAAATGAACACAAACATAATGCAAATCCCAGCATATGGAGTTTACTCCTCTGTTACCTCCTAAATGCATACCTAATATTACCAAGTCAAGGTGGCAAGGACCTAATTCTTATCTGTAAAAATACAGCCCTCTCTCCTCCTGCTCTCTCTCTCTCTCACACACACTCTTTCTCTCCCTCCAAACTGGATCCACTTCCTGGGCCAAAGCAACAACTCATAGAGGTTATATGCATGCCAAGAATGCACCATTCTTGGCATGCATGTAACCCCTATGAGTTGTTGGACAGTTCCCTGTCAATGTAAGGCTCTGGCTGAAAGTAATTTTCCACTCTTGGTATGATTGAAGTCTATAGGCTTCTACAGCGTACTCAGCCTCTTGCCAGCAGATAGACACAGTCCATTGCTGTGTATCATGTCAGGTGCTTGACAGCCCTTCTTTTTCCTTTGCAGTCACAGGTAGCAGTGTCCATTGGAGAGTAATGTTGTGGATAAAATTCTCAGTTCAATCCCCATGGCCTCTAATTAAAAGTTAAGACCCTGTCGGGTTTGCAAAACAAACTAGTGCTGCTGCAAATGAGATGCAGAGAAGGACACAACTTCTGCATCATTAATAATCCTAAAAAGGGGAATTTTGTCAGATAGAGGTTTTTTTTATCCCTGTCAAAATACCTTCTTCTGCTTAAAATTTATAAATGTCATTTAACAATATACCATTGAAATTTGCATTTGAACTAATAGAGAATCATTAATAGGAGGGAGTGATGGTTGTAATGCAAGTTACAATGGAGCAAGCTGTTCATTCTTCTTCAGTTTTTTTGAGATTAGCCTTTCTAGTGGGAGGATTATTGGCTTAGCACTTTCTATCTTGTTAGTGGCAGGCTGGCCTTTCTGTTTCCAAGGAGCTTTTTTACTTTAATCTGATTGGCAAGTGAATAAAATATGATGTTGATTTAAACTGGGCTAGTTACTTCTCTTCAGTTTTTAAATACACTATTTTTTGTTGAGGAGAGGAAGAAGTCCAATTAGATCAGGTTCTTTCTGTGTGCTGTGGCGATAATCTTCAGGTTACTACAACAGGCTGGACTGGCCCATGCCACTGTGCTGCCTGAGGCAAAAGAAAAGGTATTCCCTTCACCATGGCATGTATATGACATAACTAGGCTGACACATCAACATAGCTTTGTCCACCACACCTAGGAGCAACAGGACAGTTTAGGGCAGGGGTAGGCAACCCTTTTGAGCCGGGGGCCGGGCTGCTGTCCCTCAGACAACTGGGGGACCGAAGCCACAAAATAAATAATTAAATAATTTTTTAAAAAATTAAATACATAAATAAACCGGGACAAATGTAGGACAAAATTTTCAAATGGAGGGCACTTTTTAAATAAAATGGAAGACATGCGAAAAAAATTGCTGATTTTTTAAAAAATGTTAAGATAAATGCATGTTTCTGAGGCTTCTATAGACAATTGCGCCACCATGCCCCTCGTGTGAGACGCCAAAGGCCCTGGCGGCAATCGGCGGCAGGACCGGGCTGGGGCCGGTCCCAAGGCCTCGCCGGGCCGCAGGTTGCCTACCCCTGGTTTAGGGGAATAGGAAAAGTTCTGGTGGCTGCTCTCCTGCCCTCAGTAGCTACAAACTGTAGCTGCCGAATAGTTATCCTTGACAACAGGATAGATAAATTGGGGCTTAGATGCCCAATCCCAGCCCCTTAGACTACCTACATGCACCTCAGCCTAACCAAAATATCCCCTCCTTCTATATTATGAATATTTATATTTCTAACATCACATATTAATTAGTATCACATACCCAACTATCCGCAGTGCTATTTTTTGTGATGATGAGGGTTGAATTTTAACTAATTGCAGCCGTTTTATTATAGTGTCAAAATCGGTATAGTGGTTTGAACATTGGAATAGGATTCTGAGAGACTAGGGGCTTGAATGTATGCTCATCCATCAAAAAAACTTCTGGGTGACCTTGGGCAAGTCACACCTTCACAGCCTCAGAAGAAGGCAATGACAAACTTCCTCTTATAGGGTCACCATAAGTGTGAATTGACTTGATGCTGACAAAAACAACAAAACTGTCTGTTTTTTCTGTGCACGGTGTTGAGAAGTTTTGTGGCAAAATTCTATCAATAAATTGTTCACACTATAAGGCTCCCATATGGGATTTTCTCCTGCCAATCTAGCACTACTCTTTTGTTCAAGAACGTGTTGTATTTAAATATATTTGTACCTCGCCCCAATTCAATATATCGGATGTGCTCTAAATGGTATGTAGTGTTGCCATGCAAGTAGGATTTATAGTGAAGGAGGGCTGTTTCCCTCTTCTGAAGTGAAATGGGAGAGGCCCTTGTTGCTGATTTTTTCGGTGGTGATGGACAGAGTTTGGCAAATTGCAGCTTTCCAAATGCTGTTAAACTGGAGCTTTCAGCAGCCCCAGACAGAATATGTAAGGAAAGCTAGCCACTGCAGTCAGACAACATCCATAGAGTACCATTCTGTCCACTTCTGGTGATTCATGAAGCTAACACCACCTATTGGTCTTGTAGAGATATCACTATATATCAGCACTATCCCAAGCTCTCATGCTATCTGAGGCAGAAGGAGAAATACCACTCCACGGCCACCCTTTGGCACCTCTCCCATTGCCACATTGCACCCCTGCCCTCTATCTCATTCTCAAAGCAAGATTGAAAGAAGACTCTATAGAGAGCAATGTCAGCTACAGAAAGAAGCTGATATTACTCACTATAGAACTGGCAAGGCCCCAAAGCCTGGAGCAGGATGTCTGATGTGCCATCCTGTGCACATTGTCTTGCCATGAGGACAGAAAAAGGCATTTGGGATCTGGCCAGCTCTGGGTGCTTGTGCATTGGCCATAAAAGAATCTAGAGCAGTGGTGGAAGCCTCTTGGGGTATGTATTTATCAGTATATGCATGTATGTGCTGATGATCTGCCACCTTTCATGCTTTAGTATCTAAGGCCGGTGCCTAACTATGGCTAACAGAAGAGGCACCCCTGACATGTACAGCTATTCAGAATGTATGGTTGCATGTCTTTCTAGACAAGGGATTTACTTGTGGAAGGGGCATCCCTCATTCTTTAAACTGTTATGCCAAAAGCAAATGAACACAGATTGGGAGAAAAGGGAGTTATTTCATTGTTTTGACGTGACACCCTCAGCTGCTTTGCTAGCTATGGATATTCTAAATCTCTCTCATGAAATATTTAACCAGATTGTACTTAAGGAAAAGAAAAACAATGCATGAGAGAGTTGTGCTGGAAGAAAAACAAATCTGTACTGTGATCAGATTTACAATTCGCATGTATGCTTCATCTCGGGATAGAAGGAAATGATGTGACACTGATTTACAAGATGTTGGAAATGCTAAGATCCAGTTGCCTCTATACACCTGCTGTTTGCGTCAGGATTTTGACTGTGACTTTGACTAAACCAGTCTCCCGCACAATATGTGAAGTAAGTGACATCTAAATACAATCTATGGATAATCTCCCTCTCCTCTTTAAACTCCCCTCTCACCCTTTTGTCTGGATTGTCACTATTGATTGTTGAGCTATTTATTACGCTAATGTAGTTACAAAGAGTGTAGTTTACACTACCTGGGTAATCTGCAATAGTCTTTTTTGTAACTGCTCAGGCTCATTGGGGTGGGTAGCTTGTTGCTAGTTGTAATGCCCATCAGACCTAGCCAGCATAACTCATGAGGAAGCATGGAAGGAATTGCAGAGAAGAATGTCTAGAGTACAACATGTTACTCCTCAACTACATGATTTCAGCACTCTTTGAAACAACCCTGTAAAGTAGGACAGAATTATTATTTTGTGAAGCTGAAGGCTTTCATGGCCGGCATTCATAGTTTTTTGTGGGGTTTTTTCTGGCTATGAGGACATGTTCTAAAAGAATTTTTTCCTGATGTTTCACCAGCAGCTGTAGCTGGCATCTTCAGAGAATGCTGGCATGGAAGAGAGTTGGGTTAGGGTATATATACTGTTGGTTGAGGGGAAGCAGTTTGAATGTTAATCTTTGTGTGGTTCTGTGGTTGAATGGCAAGGCCTCAGAGTGTCTATTTAATTAACAAACCATTGTCTGCAACTCCAGGTAGAACTAGAAAAAACCTCCAACTGAAACTCTAGGAAGCTGCTACAACTCAGCACAGATAGAACAAGGCAGCCTCCTATGTTTCTTTCAGCAGACAAGCTTGTGTATATACTCCAGTTTTAGCGGAGTACAAAATTCAGTATTGTGAGATGTCTAATGGTTTAAGAAGCAGAACCAGTATCTAGCATTTACCACTGCAAAGATAGCTCTGGACTTGTGTGAGGACTGGCTCCTTAAACCTACAGAGCTGGAGTGTAAGTCTGAACAGGAATTTCAGTGCTTGTGAATGGGATTTTTGCATGATGTGTATAGCTTGTCTCCACTGCTCAGCAAAATCAGAAGCAATAAATAAATAATGAAATAAATATGTCAGCTTTAGCATGTAAAATAGGAAATGTGTGAATATTCTCTGCCATTAGGTCCTGGTGAGCCTGACTCCTCCGGGTGTGGTGATCCTTCTGCTTAGGCAGAGAGTGTCCAATATCATTGCACTGAATGTAGGAATATGCAAAGCTACACCTGCTGATGTTCCCTTTGCGCCTCTTCTGCAGATGACCACTCTAGTGTGGCGTTGAACTCTAAAGTTGGACACAGAGGATCATAAATTGAAGATGTTTCTGGGTTTTTTTTAGCCATTTGAAGCCTTTTTCAATTATACAGACATTCAGAGGCTTTCAAAGATGTTGATGAAAATAATTTTCCTAGGGAATAGAAATGTGTGCTCTTTTAATAATGAAATATGCATATCCCCCAAGTCCAAATGATGCAGGCTACTCTCTGCAGAATTATATTGTTGTTGTTCAATGGGACTTTGGTATCCACTGGAGTTTGGTTATCCCCCCCCTCCCCAAGGGATAACAAAATCTGTAGATATGCAAGTCCTATTATATACAGTGGGGTAGTAAAATGGTGTCTCTTCTATAAAATGGCAAAATCAAGGTTTCCTTTTGGGGTTTATATGTATATACACACACACAAGCTGTGGATGGTTGAATCCATGGATGCAGAATCTGTGGATAATAGATAGTGAGTGACCTGAATGTCATGATTTCATAATACTAAATCAACTTCCCATGCAATAGCTTGGGCAAGAAATATTTGAAAGAATGTGTAGGGCTTCTCCCTGTTTCTTTAGCTACTTTAGTGCAGCTACTTTAGAAGAGTTATCAGGGCTGATACTACAATGGCTAAAGAGGAAAGTTGTTGCTTCTATTCCCTAGAAATAATTGTCTACAATTAGCATCAGTGTATTATGTCTAAAATGGCCACAAGCACAAGGCCCCTGAGGAAATTGCACCACAAAAAGGAAACTACATACAGTATCATATTTAATGATACAACTGAATGTGCAGTGAGCGGGCTTAACTCATATTAAACATTACCCATTTAGAATTTGGTACAGGGGAAAAAAAGAGAAGAGCAATTCCCTCCATGCCCCTAGAATTTATGACCCATGCTAAGAACATTTGTCAGAAGTTAGTAGATATCCAGCAGCTAGAAAAAGATGGGATTTCCCCTTGCTCAGTCATTAAGGCAGACTGATGAATGACAAAATATAATAGAATACGTTATCTTTCCCAACCCCAGGACAGGAAGAGGCTGATGAAGTAATTTAAATCTCATCATTTTGGTCTCTCTCTTTCTTTTCTCCAGTGAATGGGGAAGTGTAGATTTGCTTGACTTTCCTGAGGAGTGTTGCTAGTTTCCTCAGATCACTCCGTCATCCTTTGAAATTCCTTGGGCAATTCTCCCAACCAGAAACCACTAAATTTACTTCACCATTTTGACTGAGGTCAAAGCCAGTGGCAACTCTAGTCCGAGGTTTTACCACTGCCACCATGCCATCTGCATGCAGAATTATCTTCTCTGTTCCCAGAAATCCAGTTCTAGAGAGGAGCAAATGTTGGTGCAGTGCAACTAACAATTTGCACTACCATATATACTCGACTATTAGTCAAACTCACATACAAGTCAAGGGCAAGTTTTGGGGTGAAAATTATGGATTTTGCTATGACCTGTGGATAAGTCGAGGGTAAAACTTAGGGGCATATAGCAAAGGATCTAAAGGATGAAGCAAAGCAAAACAATGTAATAGAACTTACAAAATCCCAGCCGACACAACTCTTTGTGCTTGCTCTTAAGGCTGGATGAATGAGAGGATAAAGGGGATTGGTGCTTCCAGGACAGATTATACTCTTGCTTTTCATGGTTCCTTCTTATAAATAAGAATTACGATACAGTACTTACATTGACTCATGGATAAGTTGACTCGGGGTTTTTGAGGTCAATTTTTGACCTAAATTTCTAGACTTATACATGAGTATATACAATAATATTTTCTGGGGTTTCAGGTAGAGCTGTTTTGAAACCCTCTGAGAAACACTATTGATATTGGAAATGGTTCTTCTTCTTTCAAAAATTTGCCCGAGGAGGAGGTTTTTAACCCATGCCACAAATTCTACATTAGCTAGAATTTGGTAGCAATCCTAGCCATATTTATTCCCTGTTCCTCAATCCATGAGTGTGTTTACTTCCCATTCTGCTGCAGCTAATGGGACTTTGCATCCCTACTGAGGAGATAATATATACATTGCGTCCTTCAGGTTTGAGATATTTGTCAAAATGGCAGTAGTGAGAGAATGAATTATAAACAGGTAACACTGTTCTTCTGCTGAGGATCTGACAGTTTCAAATCTTAGCTGAGGTGCTGCAATCTGATAAGACAACAACCCACTGGGAGTGGAGTGATTTTTGGATATTACAGAGTGAGTATGTGATTTTTATGGATTAAGCAAAACTGTTTTGAGAGCCTGTATTCGCTGAATAAAATATCTAAAGTTCAGTTTTTACTGTTTCTTGGCAATGAGAGAGGGAGGGAAAGATAAGACAGTTCATTTTAAAAAAATATACCCATTAGTAAAGACTACGGCTTTCATGGCCGGCATCCATAGTTATGCGTGGGTTTTTTCAGGCTATGAGGCCATGCTCTAGAAGAGTTTATTCCTCAGCGAAGGACAGGAGAGACTCTTTCACAGCTGCAGGAGTTTACTGCATACTGTGCAGCTGCAGACCACCAAATACAGTGTTCAAACACAAATCAAGAAACACAAGACTGGGTCAGCCAGAAAGATCAGCAGTAGCAGAACATCATAAACCATCCTGCGCATAAAATGCTGTTTGAAAACACTGAAATTCTGGACAACGCCAACAACTATCAAGTCAGAATGTACAGGGAAGCCATTGATATCCATAAGCACCTGGACAACTTCAACAGGAAAGGGAAAAAAAAACCCCTTAAAGTAAACAAAGTTTGGCTACCGGTCCTGAAAAACACCAAAATCGAGACCCAGCAAATGCAAATGAAAACCACCCAGAGTCAGGGGGTTTCCCAACAGATAATGGATCATCAGTTTAATAGACACCCTGCAGGCCTTGCCATTCAGCAATAGAACAATACACAAATTAACATGCAAATCGCCTCCTCTCAACCAACAGTATATATATACCACTCTCTTCCATTCCAGCATTCTCTGAAGATGCCAGCCACAGCTGCTGGCAAAATGTCAGGAATAAACTCTTCCAGAACACAGCCTCATAGCCCAAAAAACCCCACCAAAAAACCTCCATACCCTTCACCTCCAGAAACAAATGTTAATTGCATATTATATACATGTGAGAAAGCCTCAGCAAATTACTTTTTTACATACAAGCCTGAAAAATCTTTCTGCTTATATTCTTTCTAAGGGCTCAATTGTACCAACATACATTTCCAATTTTTGCAGTTAATATGCAATGCTCAAGTTCCTTCATACAAACAAACAAAAACCAAAAATGATCTATGGGAGTTGAAAACTTCTTTGTAAGAGTCCCAGAGCTCTTCCAGATTGGACTAAAGAAGTGAGATCTTTTTGGGGGAAATAGCTTCTCAGGTTTTGGGGTGTTTCATAGGGATTGCAGTGATTTCTTGGATCTGAACAAGGGCTTTTCCAAAGGATTTTCTTTTTTAAAAAATGTAGTTTGGTGTCTTCCTATGATTTGAATAGTAAATTTTCTCCTCTTGGATTTTTTAGAGTTATGATTAATGGACAAATTGCCATTTTATCAATGCCCTATTAAAAAAAAGGAGATTAAGATAGACAAAAGGAAGAGCAAGGGATACATATTTTGTGCTTTTTAATTTTGTGGAATTGAACATAAACCCACTTGAGGCTGGGAATAAAATGTTTCAACTGGTGCTGGAAATTGCTGGAAAACAGTCCAGAACAATTGTTGAGTCATTTCTGACTTATAGTGTCTCTAAGGCAAACCTATCATCGGATTGTCTTGGCAAGATTTGATAGACGGTGTTTGGCTTTACTGAGAGCACCCAGTGGGTTTGCATGACTGAGTGGGGATTCAAACCCTTGTCTCCAGAGTCATAAATCCAAAGCTTAAATCACTACACCATGCTGCCTTTCATTTGTGTGTGTGTTTGTGTGTGTGTGTATTAAAAAACAAAACCCAAAACTACAGTTACAAATACCTCAACCTTCCAACACATTTGTACCATCTGGGGGAATCCCTAGATTGTTATAAAATTGCAGCCATCAGAATCGTGACATTGCAAAGTTTTACAGTGCAAGCCTATATTTATTGTTGTGTGCCTTCAGGCTCTTTCGGACTTATAGCAACCCGCATGGGAACCTACCATAGGGTTTACTTGGCAAGATTTGCTCAAAGTTTGTTTGCTGAAGTTAAGAGAGTGTGACTTGCCCAAGAACCCTAGTTTTGTGAGCTATTTGGACTTCTCTCTCAGAAAGCTTTGGTGTTACAATGAAGTACAAATCCCAGGATTCCATAGGATGGAGTCATGACAGTTAAAGTGGTGTCAAACTATATTAATTCTGCAGTGTGGGAGCAGCCCATACAATTTCACGTGACTATTGATGAGACCAGTTTGAACATGGCAAGGAAAACAATACTGGGGTCCTTTAAATCATGATGAGCCATAAAATAAAGTAAAAGCCTATAAAATGATAGCTAAATCATGACTGGAAAGTGAGTGTGCCCAAGATTATGTTGCTTGATCATAAAAATTGTTGCAGATAAATAGTACTCTTGTGAAGAAACTCCAGTTAGTCTTGGTATTTAAGTGTGTTCATTTAGAAAGTGTAGTACATGATCAATAATCTCATAGCATCAGAAGCTGTCGTGCTTATCGATGATTTTGCATATCAAACAAAATGTTATGGTTGCAACAAAAGCAGGATAGAGGCAATTCTCAGTGAACATCCCACTCTACCATTTTTGTTTTATTGACAATGTCCTGGCCTGGCTTTACTTTGCAGCAAAAGTGTTAGGAGATCTGGTGGAGAAATTCTTTTTTCTGTGACTGATGGGCACATATTCTGGCCTTTGTACTGTTTTTATTTGAAAGCAAAGGCTCTCTGATTTCTGTCTGGCCCTTCTCTTCCTGTCACCAATGCTGCCTTGGAGCATAAAACACAAGTCTAGTCTTCTGCTCTAGAGACCAAGGATGCCTTAGTATTCAAAAACAGGAGCGATAGTTCCAAGACGAGAAGGAACAAATGAGTTCAGAAAAGGAAACAGCCCTTTGATCATATTTGGATGGTTATGACATGTACTCTGACATTTCTCACATGGAAACTGTCATGATTTCATAAGCTCCAAAGACCCCTGGATGTGCAGCATTCCTTAAGGCAATGCTCAGCGACTTGGGCATGGTGCAGAAATGGACAGTGTTTGGTATAAGGACAGTAGGTTCTTCTCTCATGAGATTTCCTGCCAAAATTGCAGGCATCAGTGAAAACGTCAGAACTGAGAATATACACATGTCTCCAGACAAACCTGAACTCACAGCTCACAGTGAGATCCACTTACAGTGGGTTTTGAATCTGTGCACACATACAGTCTCGCATTATTCCACCCCAGCACCTTGAAACTAAACATCACATGGCCTTAGCTAGTGAGGCTGAAAATTAACCTTTTAAAGAGAATTTCAAAAACTTTTGTGACATTTATCCGTGTGATAGTGATCAAAAGCTTCCCTCCCTGTTCTTCTTGCCAACACACTGTCTGCACGCATTCTAATATTTAAGTGCTCAGGAAATGTGATTTCTGTTTCAACCATAGTTGAAATTAATCACAGTCTGTTCTAGATTGAATTAAACATCACACCATGATTAACTGAAAATAACAGTAGCCGCTTCAAATCTTGTGACTACAAAGAACAGAAGAGAAGAGAGACCAGGCTGATTCACATAATAAAGGTAAAGATTTTCCCTTGACACGAATATCTAGCAATGGTGTCCTCCAGATGGGGCAAATAATAATAATAATAATAATAATAATAATAATAATAATAATAATTCTTACCTGCCTCTCCTCACAGCTCGAGGCAGGTTACAACATAGTTAAACACAATCATTACATAAAATACACATATTAAGATGTATCTCTATGCAATGCTTATATTATAATACGTAGGACAATAATTAAATATAAAATTCATGTTTAAAATTCATGATTAAAAAATGCCTAGACAGGCCTGCCGGAAGAGATAGGTCTTCAAATGTGTTTTATGTTCCAACAGCTGGTTTACTGGCGGATCTCTTCCAGATGGTCATTCCATTTTCTTTGGGTGGCCAATGAGAAGGTCCTCTGGGTAACAGCTGTCAGTTGGGTTCTTGTAGGCTGCAGCAACTGCCCCCAGAGGACCTCAGTGTTCAGGGCAGATTGTATGGGAGAAGGTGATCCTGTAGATAACCTGGACCCAAATGTATCAGGAGATTGTGGTATTTGTTGCTGTACTTCTTGGGGATTTCAAAAATTTCTCTAGTTGACATTTCTGTTGCCCTGAACTATTTTCCTATAGTTTCTGGCACCAGCTAGAACATTTTGTTCCTACTCTCAAATGGGTTTCTTAAATTCTGAGACATATCAGAACAACAACAAAAAGAAATGTTTGCTTTTTCCTCTTTTAATTTTTTTGGAGGCACCATGAATGAGTGCACTAGTGAAATAATACTTTTGCTTTACAGCCCTTTTAACTTAAGTCAGAAAGGAGAAAACCTGACCTTCAAACTGTAGGTCCATCTCAGCAAACTACGCCCCAGTTGTTGTTTTTTTTCAAAGCCCTAATACAAATCCAAGAAATTGCAAGGAACAGCCACATAAAAGAACAAATTGAGTGGATGCTGAAGTGACAATAGCTAGCAAAACCTAACTAAATCCAAGGTTTTGCAAGAAATCACATTTTTTTTACTAAGTTCACTAAATTATAGTTTAATATTATGGTCAAACCATGCTAGTGGCTGTAAATGATACAGGAACTCAAGAGTTTTGGCGCTTACTTTTGAACAATGCTGTACTTTCAGATCAGAACAGACTTTGGTCCATTTTGAATCATTTTCTAAAATTAATTTGGATCCTTCCCAAAGTTGTGTTCATACAAGGAAGGAATCTGGGAAACCTAAAAAACAATCTCTCATGGGTCATCACTATCTTAGGAACATTGTGCATGTGCATATTTGCCCCATCTTGCTACCTCCATCAGTTTGAGTCATTTAAATTCTGTGTGAATTCTGTCACTTTCTTGTTCCTTTCTCCCTCTCTTTTAAAAGCCACAGTCTCTTTGAAGGAATGAGTCCCAGTGGATGGGGGATATTTGGTGTAGGATCAGCTGGAAAATGCACAGCTAATTTAGGCAGACTTTCTGTATTTCATTACATTCAGTAGTGGGTAAATCCAGTCTTACCATTAGATGAGTGCTTTAGTCAGCTGCAATTCCCAAATCCTTTGACATTAATTTCAGGCATTTAAGGTCCAGCACCAACCACTTCAAAGCACAAGAAAGGCTGAAATACCAAAAGATACAAACACCAAATGAACATGCTATTATATATATATAGTTATTAAACTGTGCACATACTCTTTCAAATTCTTTTTAACTATGACAACCATGAACTTTAAAAAAAGAATTCAAGGATTCTAACAAGAAAATCTTTCTTTGTTACAAATCGAAGACTTGCTTCATTTCTCTCCATCTTTCTGGAAGCAATTTACTATCTTCCAGTTGTGTTGTTTTAATACTTTTTTTGTACACCCAAGGTCTATGCACCATAATATAGAGGCTTCTAAGAATAAAACATCTCTCCACCTGCATAACCTTATGGAATTATGATTATCTTAATTGCTGACTGTGAACAACTTTATGTGGAATTAGAAAAATGTGTCTTCAAAATGTTTCTTCTGCTCTGCTTACTTTGTTTTCTTCTGCCCTCCTCCCCAGATTAAAAAAAACAACAACATAGCTTCTTAATGCTAAGATATAAATATTGGCAGCTCCTTGATTTGCTTTTCATTGCCATCCTGATAGGAAAATTCCATTTTCCCATGCTTTCCCAAGCAAATCAGTTGAAGTTTCTTTCACCACATCTCAAGTTTGGCACGTAGTTCCTACATCTTTGGATAGAACTTATAAGGTTCCTTTGGATCTCATGTTCCAAATTGTTACCAAATTTAGCGTGCATAAAGCCCATCCTTTTTAGAAAAGTATCCTGCTTGGTAATAGCAGTTATTAAAAACAGACATTGTAAGGCAATCCTGCTAAATGTTCCCATGTAAATAAAGCCTGGTTATTAAAAAGCTTTTTCATTTTTTCTTATTTAATGTTCTTGACCAACAAATCTGGATTGCATACAACTTAATATAGCTGATGGCATCCTACCAAGGACCACAAAGAGAGGATTTCAGACTGCTTTGGAAGGGATGTGCATATAACTGCTGATTCTATGCACAGAAAGACAAATCTACATCGCTGACTCACAGCATCAAACTGTGTGGGAATTCTCTTTTTCCTGTCTTCTGATAGGAAACATATAAGTCAGTTTCCAACATTGCTTTCCACTTGTACCATCAAAAAACAATCCAGGTTGAGGAAGAGCACAGTTAATTCTCAATGAACTTGCCCATCAAGGATCTACAGCTAAAAGGGTGAAATGCTAAAATTTCTGGCATAAGCCATTCCATACAACCACAAAAACAAAAAAACTCTACTGAAAAGAGGCAGATTCATATCCAGGTTTGTAATCTCTGCATCTCTTATATAAGTGTGTGTACATAACACACATTTCCAGTAACAAATTTGTCTCACTCATACATGATGGGCAGTGTAATTGTGACTTGGATAATCCACATTTGGATTTTCCACAAGTCATGATACAGATATTCACATGCTGGATCTAATATAATGGTTTAGATCTAATTTTCAAGTTTGTGCAAGTGGGTTGGTAGAAGTGGATTTCTCCATCCTTTCTCCCTATGGCTGAACAAAGTGAGCTGTGTTACAGGATGGACAGCCCCCACTTCCAATCTTGAATGCATTATCAAGTAGTAGATGATTTAAATAATAGCCAAGGCAGCACTTCGTTCCACTTACTATGCCAGTGTCTTTGTTTGTTGTTGTTATGTGCTTTCAAGTCAACTCTGACTTCTATCTTAGGTTTTCTTGGCAAGATCCATTCAGAAGTGACTTGTCATTGCCTCCTCTGAGTCACAGTAGTGGGTTTCTTATGTCTGGAGTCATGTTCCAACACTCAAATGGCCACACCATACTGGCTCTCTGCCAGGGTCTTTAGCTTTTGGTAAATGTGGCATGGCAAACCCGACAAAGTTATTCAGTGTGTGGCTCATTCAGTCCTTCATCACTTCCAGTCATTCTTCACTGAATGCATGAAGCTGCCATTGATTCTGCCGATAACTAATGTTTTACAAGTTAGCATTTACTTCAAGATGTACCAGAAGGCACACTGAGGTATAAAAAGAATCATGATTTCTCTATAGGAAACACAGAACACTGGGTATCAAGTGTGTTTTTATGACTTAGTAACTCAGAAACCTGTATCAACCAAGGCAGAGCCAGGGGTACCACATGGGGCCCTTGACTTACATTGAATCTTAACTCTGAATGAATAGTTTAGACTAATAACTGAAAGGAGAGCATAAATATAGACATATGGAGACAAGTCTCTCCCAGTCGGTATATTTTAAAGCTGTACAAATCAAATTTCTTCCAAATTTAGTCCCCAGGCCAAGTGCCTAAATATGAATGAGAAAACATTTGTTCTATCTATCTTACTGATATGAAATAAAGTTGCTTAAAAGCCTTCATTGGGCCTATGATCATAAATATTGAGCTTTTATGTTCCTCATCCACCACCCCCAAAGGTAATGATCATGGGAAATCTCATGCTGAATGAAGGCATGTCTATCTCTTGCAATTAATTAAGGTGAGCTCAGTGGAATTTACAGTGCCTTATGGTCACCATAAGCTGGAAATGATTTGACGGCACACAACAAAAGTGGAATTTATTCCTTGCTGCACAGGCTTGGAACTTTTAAGGATAGATTACAAACCCGGGGAGGAGGGATATTCTTGTTCCAATAGTTAGACATTCACATAATTAAAACAATGCATTGTTTAACAATTCATATAAAAAAATAAAATGCAAATCAAAATCCTTTAAATCATTTGTTTTTGAAACATCAGACTCCACAAACCTCTTCTTCAAAATTCAGAGCACATCATACTTGTTTCTGTTTATATCAGATTCTCACTTTTAAAGTGTACAGACTCTGGTGAATTGCTGGAAGGCAGTATGAGCCATAAATGTACACGTATGGAAAGACTTTAATCTTGTATAGCCACAAAGAAGCACAATATAGCTGTATTAAAAATACAGCACACAGAGAGATGAATATGACAGTTTTATGTTCTTCCACATTGAATTTTTATGTGGCTGAAATGGAATATCTAGCTCTATTTAAACATAGTTTCATGTCTGGTTATGGAACAGGGACAGCTTTGGTTGCCTTGGTGGATGACCTGACCTACACTTGGAACTGGGCTGAGGTAGTGAGCCTCCATTGGGTCTGCTAGACCTCATCAGTTATGTATTTTTCTGGGCCATCTTGCTGAGATGGGATTTAAAGACACAATTTTACACTGGCTCCATTCCTTCATGGAAGGGCAAACCCAAAAGTGGGTCTTGGAGAGTCCCATGCAACCTCTTGGCATTGATCTGTGGGGTCTCTTGGGGTTCTGTTTTGTCCCCCATGTTTTATAACATATACTTATCATTTCTGAAAGAGATTGTTTGGAATTTTGGGTCTGTTGCCATGTTGTGGATGATACCCAGAAGCTGTCTTGGTTCTAAATGGACTGTCCTCACCCTCATTCAGTAATGGACTGAATGAGGGTGAATGAGTTGAAACAATCCAGACAAGACAGGGGTTCTCCTAGTCAGATCAAGGCAGATCAAACCAGGGAATAAAAACAGAATCTGTGATGAGTGGGGTTACACACCCCTCGAAATGCAGGTTTTCATCTCAGGTGTTCCACTGGACTCAATCCTGAGCACAGAAGGCTTGGTGAAGCCCAGGAGTGCATCCAAACAGTTAAGACCTCTGTGCCAGTTGTATCCATTCCTTGAGATGTTGGATCTGGCCACGCCTTAGGTACATCCTGTTTGGATTACTACAACATGGTCTACATGAGTTTGCCCTTGAGGTTTGCTTAGACATTTCAGGTGTCCCAAACTGCTGCAGCCAAATTGTTAACCAGATTTGCATACAGGGAGTAAGCAAGTCCTGGCAACAGTTTCATTAGCAGCTAGGATATTTGTGGACACAAAACAAAGTGCTGGTTATGACTTACAAAGCCCTATAAGGCCCAGGTACAGGTTATCTGAAGGGACATATCACCCTATATGAGCTTGCCTGTGTCTTGAGAACTTCTGTGGAAGCCATTCTCTGTCTTGCCACATTCATAGGTTCATTTGGTGGAAACATGGAGGAGGGTTTTCTCTGTTGCTGCTCCTAGGCTCTGGAACTCCTTTGTCTGGTACCATCCCTGTTATCCTTTTGTAGACAGTCAAAAACATGGTGTGGTGGTTTGAGCAATGGACTGTGAGTCTAGAGCAGGGGTTCCCAACCTTTTTGACTCATAGAGCCCTTTTTAAGACTCAGTTTCTAGGGCAGGAACCAATTTTCCTGGAGTGGCCGCGGAGCACCTGGGAAGGTTAAGAGGAGCCCTAAGGGTTGGGAACTGCTGCTCTAGAGACCGGGGCTCAAATCCCTGCTTAGTCCCTGCATGACTTTGTGCAAGACATACTCTCTCAGAGGAAGGCATGGAAGATTTGAACAAATCTTGCCAAGAAAACCAGATGATAGGTTCACCTTAGGGTTGCGATAATTTGAGAATGACTTGAAGGCATGTAACAACAACAAAATGTTTTGTGTTTCTATAGACCTTTCAAGGGCTAACTGGTGAGGAGATGATGCTTTTAACATGCTCTTTATCCTGTTTAATGCCTACACTTTTTAATGGTTCTCTTTCATGGTTATGCTTAACTGTTTTTCATGTTATGAATATTTTAATTATGTCTTAAATTTTGGTAAGATGTATGATATTTAGCTGTAACTTTTCTAAGCCACTTTGAGCCCCAGATTGGGAAAAAGCTGGGATATAAATAAATATAACAATATTTAATATTTAAGAATAACAACATAATAACATAATAACCACAAGCAGCAGCTCAGGTATTTTTGTCTGCACAATTTGGTAGGTTCTTACAAAGACTGTAACAAAATGCTATCTTTATCCATCTGTACCAGCCAAATCCAACAGGTTCCTAGAACAGAAAGGGTCATGCTGTACCTTTGCTTCCATGTGGTTGTTGAAGCAGATTCTATTAGAAGAAAGGGGTGTCAATAGCCATAATTCAGTATCACAAACCTGAGTGAATACACAAGGATTCAATGCAAGTCTTTCAAGAGCTGACAACTCAGTGACCTCCACCACTGCCTCTGTCAGTTTCACTTTCTCCCACCTTTGAATTTTGTAAATTTCAAGTATTTTCGATCCTACTTAGGAAGACAACTGTGAATTTGGTATGTCCTTACTTTTTAAAATTGAAGGCAGTTGAAGTCCCTTCTACCATCAATATACAGTAGTTCTTTCATATAGTTACTCCATATACTTAGAGAAGCTAGTTTTGACCTAGCTGAGTTTGTGTTTAACTGCTCCACAGGATAACCATCAATAATGTCCTAAAGGAAATTTACAGCTTGAGCTGCTGCTAAAAGATGGGGAGAATATTTCAAAATAGTGGCAAAATGATTGGAAACCATGTTTCTCAAGTTTCAGGGAGCCTCAGAAAAGAGAATCTTGAAGTGATGAGACTTGTCCCAGCTCAGGACTTACTCTGCACACAATTTGCACACTTTCCCACACAGAAATATGTTTTATATGCAGAAAATGTTGTTTCATATTTGTTTGTTTTTCAACAAAGAAACACATGAGAACTTTGTAGAGAGTAAATCCTGAAACGAAATCATCTTTGTAGTTTTTGAAGACTCTCACACTAGGAAGAAAATTGCTAAAATTATTCATTGCTTCTCTTAAGAATGAAATTGGTGTATACTTACATCCTTAGTTTAGGCTACATTTGTGAGCAGCTTATTGTATTATGGTGAGTCGGTCCTTTCATCCACCAAAGGCTTAGTTTTTTCTCAAGCTGCAAATCTGTCTCTAGGCTGCACTATTTTAGACCACACATTGAAGCTTTCATAACCAAATAATAATCCATGCCCTTCGCAAGCTTTCCCTGCACAAGACACCTTTTCTTGTTTTCCTTAATAGCATAGTTTTCTGTATTCAGTCAGAATTTTATATGAGGAATACTCAGTCATGCTAGTAGTTTAGTCCAGACAGAGGTTTGCTACTTACTAAGAAATAGGTGTGAGAGAGGAAGGGTATTATGAGTAGGTATTTAGCTTCTGGAACACTGAAGACCTTGTTGCTGGGGCGATGCTATCAACAGAATGGAACAATGCTCTTTCTCTAAGGTGTGGGGTGAGGAGATGGAGCAAAAAAGCAAGAAAAGGGATTTGAGAACTTTCTCTGGATTTGGACAGTGAAAGACAATTGGATCCAGGAGCCTGATGTGGATTGGGCCAGCTTCATATCCTTTAGGAAGGACACTACGGCAAGCTTTCTAATCAGTATATGAACGAGATACTTTCCAGACCCTAATTAACATCTTATTTTTGCAGCTCATTTTCAACTTTAAATGTTGGTCTAAAATCAATAGCGGCTGGAGAAATTGACTCAGAGACTGGGTTTAAGGCCAGAAAGAGCACAATAATATTGAGCCCACTTGTCTCATACTTCAGATAGGAAAAAAAAGTCTCCATCTGGGGCAGACTCGCCGCCCCTTTTTCCCAATCTGTATAGTCCCAAAGAAAGGGGATTTTTGATAAATTGAAATGAACTGAAATGCTCTTGCAGAGAAAAATCCTTCTGCATATCAGAGCCAGGGATGCTTGCATTTGAACTCCAGACATCAGTGTATCATTCCTGAATTATAAATCTCTAAGGTTCTGAAAACAGAAACTGTCAGCTTCACATGTTGGCTGAATCCAATGAAAGGCAGCAGCAGGTTCATTTCTTGCAAAATCATGATTGTATATTTTGCCTCCTAACTTGGCTTCTAGAAGGGCTAGAGACTTGCCTTTTTTAAAAAATGAAAGCATGGAGTCCCAGCCAGTTTGGGGCATAAACAGGCACTGGTGGCATGTCCAGGTAAAACCCAGCCAACCTGGCAATATGTCTATTTCTGTTTCATTCTAGCTCAAATTTTCTTTCTATGGGAGGCATCCTTACAAGTTTTCATATAGGAAGATGCATTAACTTGAGGCATCTTTCTCCGGGCAAGATAATGACTTTAACTTCAGTAACTGTCTGAAATGTAGCATGTGAATGGAAAAGCTCCATTTTGCTTTCTGAGAAATAAGCAGCCAACATACTATTAAAAATATAGAATCCCTCACAGTTAAAAAGATGGCAGTTGATAAAACATAATTTGCTTGGAAACAGGGACAATGAAGAGAAAAGAATGGAAGACTGGGTTCCTTCAAGGATTATCAATGAATGGCTCCAGTGTCATGAAAATATTTCCCCAAAATTTGGGGCTTTTTCATTTATCCTTTGACAGTATCACGAGATAGAAAGCCCAAAGGGCACCCCTGCCAGACAATTGGAAAGAATTATAGCTCTGCCATTTTATGCTTTTGGGAACCGTGGAGGCAGTCTGTCTGTCCATCCATCCATCCATCCATCCATCCATCCATCCATCCATCTATCTATCTATCTATCTCCAGCCTTATACCAAGATGTTAATAGTGGGTTCAACAACATTCTAGCGACACAGCAACCCTTAGAGGTAAGTTGGCTGAAACAACATGATCAGCTAAAGGTCACCCAGTTATAAAAGAGAAGAAAACTTTTAAAACTAGGCTGCCATAGAGTCATCTCCCACCCACAAAGCTACAGGATAATGTTGTCCCCACTTGTGGTGTGGGTACACACAAATATACAGATAGAAATGTTTTTTGTGCTCACACCAGCTCATATTTGTATTTTGAGAAGCCATCCTTAGCCTGTTTTTAATGTACCTTTTGTTAAGAGAGTTTGATGCAGAAAAGCTGTGAGTACCTGAATCTGTACTGATGGTGCAAAAGCAGAGAACCTCAGCAAGTGAAAACTTTTCTCACCCACGAATGCCCAACTTTCCTAGATTACAGGTAATGATGCAGGAAGCTCATTCTCTATCTCATTACTTTTAATGCAGAAGTAGGAAATCTGTACCACACCAGATATTGATGGACCACACTGCTCATCATCCCTAGCCATCAGCCAAATTGGCTGGATCTAATAGGAACTAGAATCAAATAATATCTGGTTTTCTATCTTCCTGTCCGGCAAACATGATCTGCTAACCTGGTCAAAGTGTGTGTGTGGGTATGGGGGGGGGGCAGAGGGGTAACTATGGGGGTGTGCAAATGAATTTTTCCACTTCCATGCTAGAAATTTGTGGAAGTGAAGGAAAAATTCATTGCCGCTCACATAGCTACATCCCATGGACATTTCTGTGGGATGAGTGGAAAAATTGAATTGCCCTGAAAAATCCTCATTCTTGGTTTTAGTTTTGTGGGATTCTCTTGTGAATCAAAGAGCAGGCAATGTCTTCATTTTTGTAGCATTTTCCTGTCCTTTTCTCTCCTTTCTTTTTCAGAACTCTAGCAATGAAGACTTCATGGATAAGGAGCATTGCTAATTAATCAGGAAAAGACCAGCCTGACCTGTTTCTGTGCCTTTAACTGCCTGATGTGCAGAATTTGGCAGATGAAGATGTTCACACCACAAAAGTAAACAGTCAAAAGGTTGGCAAACTTGTATATAAGGCCTCAAGTTAATGCTTCTTTCATTTTTAAAAAATGTCACTGGATTTATTTGTAAATACCAGTCATATTTGTGGAGAAGGGAATTAAGTTTATTCTTTTACTTTCTTGCTCTTGGCATAAATAATTTTATTTAAAGAACTCAGCCTGGTCTTAAACTGTGTTTTCCAAAGAAGACAAATATGTTGCTGGAGCCTGAGTTTTATTATTTGGTGAATGAATTTGTCCATTGGTGCTTAATTTAGGCATTCATTGATGGGCAAACAAGCACCAAGAGTTGTCAAAGTGTTTCTAAAGTTGTCCAGTTAATTTCCTGTAGGAACATCTGAACAGCTTGCCATTTCATGGAAGAGTTTAAGAGACTCAGGGGCTGCAAAGAATGGCAAGAAATGCTGGCATTGGGGTGGTGTGGGGGCACAGTGCATGCTTGCCAACCACCCTGATAATGCTCCTAAAGTGGCATCATGCCACCCACTGTACCAGATGGTGGGGAGCTTCACAACATTTCTGTGTACATACGCAGTGCCAAAGAAATGCAGAAGAGCATTTTGCCACTTCTTTTGGGGCTGAAAAAAATCAGGATTGGTGGTTGTTGTGGCCTCAATCCAGTAAGCAAAGGGGCAGTGCAGAGCCGCACCTTTAGGGCTGTCTGTTTTTGGCCAAAGTTGGCAGGTTGGCAGTTCATGAAATGGGAATCTTGGATTGAAGCACAGAAATGTCACAAAATCAACTCACTGTGCTAGCTGTAGTAGGAATAATTTTAAACTATTGAAAAACATCTATAGAAAGTAAGTAATTTTTGAAAAGTGTTGCTACCAAGCATATCATTAATCAAATTGCACCATCAAGAGCAAGAGTATAGGCAATCTTCAACAAGTCAGGCCTAAGAGAGTGTTAAGATGTTCAACCATGGTTGACAGTTTCAATCTGGCCAGAATCAGCATGAGATAAATCTATATACCATCAGGAATTATTTGTGTGAACTAAAGGTAGACTTGGTTGGAAGAAAGATCAAGGATGTAGACATTCACAAATATGGCTTTTCACCTATATTCTTGAAATGATATTAAGAAAAACAGAACTTGGAAAAGTTACTTTTTGAGACTACAATCCATGGAATTCCCCTGCCAGCATTGGCAGTGAGGATTGTAGTCCAAAAACTAATGTTTCCAAGCTCTGCATAAAAGTTAAGGGCAGACTCATTTCCTTAAACCTGTTTGGCACTGACTGATGTAAAGTTGCTTTTCTTAAATGAATTACTCAGTACAACATATGATAGATCATCTAAAGTAACAACACAATACAATATAAATATATACTGCAAGATGAAAATCAAGAAGAAAATCAGAACCTAGTATACAGTCTCACATATGGATAGTTGTAAAAAGTTACCAGAAGAAGCACTGCTACAATGGTCTCCTGCCAAAAGCCCTATTAGATATTCATAGTAGCAATTACACAAGTTTTTCAGTCTAAACCTGATTTCTTTAGATGCCAAATTTAAACCTAGTGCTTCCCTGGGTTCATGGTTGTGGGCAGATCTTGTATTTCCTGCTGCAGTGCAGCCAATCTTCTTTTCTTGGCCTCTTCTCTTTCCTTTCTGACTCTTATCTTGTGTTTCTCCCTATTATGTCTTTCCTTTCATGTCTTTGTGCTGTTCCTTAGCTTACATTTGCGGTGAACTGATAGGAATGCCATGAGTCTCTCTTGTATGTATGGACGACGGGGGCATAAATGAATAATGTATGCATGTGGCTCCTGGCCAGATCACTTAAACAACTTTATAGATATTGCTATTCACCAGGCTGCCTGATAACCTGTTGCCTGCATAGCTATACTTATTCAAGAAAGATGCTTCCATGTATATTGGTGAGTTATGAGTTATGAGGGGCTCCTAAAGGACCCCACAAGGAGGAAGGAGAGGAAACCATTTGGACCTATAAGGGAGGTTATTATTATTTTTTAATTCCATAATGGTCAAGTGGAAAGATGTTTGATAGCTGGCACACAGAAAGAAGGTCTATAGTCCAGAAGGAGAAGATGTGCCTTGCATACTGAAGATCCCAGATGATTCCAGTTAAAACAAATATAGGGAACATATAAGGGCAACATTACCAAAGAGGAATTCAAACAAAGAATTGAAAGTAGCAATGAATAATTTTACTGTTGTGAGAAACTCTTCAATAACTGTGCAGTGTGAAGACTATTCACAGTTCTCGACATATTCTGTACAAAATTAGCACATGGCTTTTTCTGTCTGTGAAACAGCATTTTCTGCTTGTTAAATAATATTTCTGGACAGAAAATGTTATCTCCTGCACAGAAAATGCTGTTTTCGCTGCAAAAACTTGGTGTTAATTTTGCACAGAATAAGACACTGTGAAGATTTTCTTAGTTTCCTGACACCTGAGAGACCTGATTTGTTCCCACATTTTGGGGAGTATTTTCAAATATCCTTTTCATACCTTGTCTATATCTATTTAATATGATTTTCTCTGCCCATCTTGTAGTCCAGGTTGCATTCAAGTCAAACACCCCAAATTACCTCAATGTAGTAGTGTTCCCTTAGGCATGAAGGAGAAATCATACAACTTTGTCTTAGAAATCAGGCAAGGCAGGCATAGTCTTAAAATCCAGTGTCCAATTGTTTGGTATCCAATTAATCTCTCATCTCTTCTGTATGTTTTGCTTCTAGAGATTAACTGTTAGTGAAAGTAATTAAGTGGGCAAACAATTATACCGCCTATATACATCCTGACATATGAGGACAGCTAAAGGATGAAGATAGGTGAAGATCAATAGCTGGTCTCCGCTAATGATAATGACTTGATGTTTTAATTTACTGCTGTTCTTTCATTACCTTACCCTGAGAATCTCAATTGGTGCTTGTGTGACAACATAAATAGCAAGATTTTGTACAAGGATCTTCAGCAGTCACCAGGCCTATTTGTTTCTTGATGGATTTGTGCAGTGACATTGCTTGATCTCTCTCTCTCTTCTCTCTCTCTCTATCCACCCCCCACTTATGCTCTCTTTGGCCCTTGTTAGTGAGGACATAATTTCTAGATTGGAAAAATGCATTCAGACAAGTACCGCCTGCCTTTGTTAGTGGTCCCTGTGTCTAAGATAATCTTAGCCATTTGACCTTTGGGAGGCTTGGGAAAGGTGATTTTTCTTGCAATCCCAATATGAAGAAATTGCTTAATGCTCTCCCCATGCTCTGTCATTGTAATGCATGTTATGTTCCATTCTGCTATTTGAACACCACACATGTTAACTGTTATCATGTAGTTAACATTTTTTTTTGATAGCTGTGCAGCCAACTGCTCGGATGCTGCTGCCAGGTGCAAAGGGAAAAGCTTCTACCCAGTGAGGAGGAGAAGGACTTTCAATCTTTCTTTGCAGTTGAAGAAAGGGCACAGCCAGCTTCCCACTTTTCTCCCTGCAAGAAAGGACTCTCAATCCTTCTTCACTGGGACAGAGAGAGGAGCTGCCAGAGGGGTTTACAGAGGCTAAATGCTCTGGCCTGAAGCTTGGTGTGAATGGGGAAAGGACGAGATTGTAAGTACAGTACAGGAACCGCTCTGAGGTGAAAGACTCTTTCCAAGAATCAACCCAGGATACATCTCCCCCTCCTTCTTCAGATGTATGCCTTCCCCACAGAGCTTCAAGTTGTCCTTCCACTCAAACATTGTTTGTGAAGTGAAGACTTTCATGGACTTTCATTGTGGGTTTTTCGGGCTATGTGGCCATGTTCTAGAAGAGTTTCTTCCTGGCGTTTCACCAGCATCTGTGGCTGGCATCTTCAGAGAATACTTGCCTAGAAAGGAGTTGGATATGTATATACTGTGTGACCTGGGATCACTCCTGCCTTCCCAGGTCACACGGTATATACAAACCCAACGCCTTTCCAGGCAAGCATTCTCTGAAGATGCCAGCCACAGATGCTGGTGAAACGCCAGGAAGAAACTCTTCTAGAACATGACCACATAGCCCGAAAAACCCACAAAAACCCAAACATTGTTTCTTCTGCTATCTCTTCTTTCAGCCTGTCTGAGAAAAGAAAGCAGAAGCAGAAGCCACAGTGTTGCTCCAACTTGCAAGCCAGGTCCCAGTAAACCTCACAAAGCTTAAGGAGGGTCTAAATGTGAAAGCTCCTTTTTGCCGTAACTTCTCTTTTACAGCCACATGCTCTATCCTTGCTCCAGTCGCTCAGTCAATCTGTCCCAAAATGGTGCAGTTCTGACCTACAGAAGAGATACCTTGTGCACAACTTCATGAGAGTTGCCCAATTACCACTTCCATTACTAGCAAAAAAGGAGACTAAGGAAATGAAGCTCATGCAGGCAGGCAAAGAGTGGTAAACACCACCACACTAAGTGATCAGTAAGACTGCACAGTGGTCTTTCTTGTGCACCAATATTTGACTGAAGGTACCCCTGCCATCACTTTCCCCTCACTGCCCTCCTGGATCTTTCCACCATCCTCATGGATGGTACACAATCCATTTTGGGAATCATTTTTGGGCTACTGCCCCCTTTTTGGGTTACTGCCCCCTAAGGTTGAGGACCTTAGCATCCCTGAATATCTATTTCTAACTTCCTTTGTGGGAAAGACTAGTGCATGGAAGAGGCCTCTAAGTTGTTGCTCAATCAGTTGCTTGTTTGCTGCTCCCAAGGTGACCAAGTACAAAGGGAGAAGTTTCTCCCTGGTGAGGAAGGTGTCCGGGAAAGCAGCCAACGGAACTGGTGATAAAGGCTGAGACCAGCTTGAAAAGGCAAACAAATACAAGGGCTTGCAGCAGCAAGAAACTAAGTCCAATATTACAGTACCAATCCAATGTCCAATAGAGCAGAGTAAGGGGCAAGCCAAGGGTCTAGGATTCCAGAGAGCAGGTCAGCGAGTCAATTCCAGGGTCAAGGGTTCCAGGTAAACCCGTAGTCCAAGAGGCAAGGTAGCAGGCAACTAAAGTCCAAGGAAGTCAGAGCAAGATGCTTTCACCAGGGAACGCAGATAGGCTCTGACACCAAGAAGCTTGGTGTCTAGCAGCTGTTTATATATATTATACATATGTTTATATGGAGCCCTGGTGGCACAGTGGTTAAATGCCTGTACTGCAGCCATTCACTCAAAACCACAAGGTTGCGAGTTCAAGATCAGCAAAAGGGCCCAAGCTCGACTCAGGCTTGCATCCTTCTGAGGTCGCTAAAATGAGTACCCAGACTGTTGGGGGCAAATTAGCTTACTTGCTAATTAGCTTACTTGCTGTTCACCGCTATGATCTTTAGAATAGCGGTATATAAATAAAACAAATTATTATTATTATTATTATTATTATTATTATCATCATCATCATTATTATATTGACCCAGTTCCTAATCACAGCTGTTTATTGATTGCTGAGCATTTCCCATATAACTTCCTAGATCGATGAAGGCACACCCTTTATGTCCTTCTCTGGCTGAAGGTAGGTACAAATTTGTCCTGCTCCTCTATGTCTTCCAGGCCTGGAATATCTGCTGGGGGAAGGCTGGGCTGCTGAGTCACAGGCTCTGCTGGAGCTGGCATAACAGAGCTAGGGCCTGGCTCAGCCTCTTCCTCCAAGTCCTCAGCCTGGCTGGCCATGACAGAAAACCTCCAATTCCTTCTTTGTTGTGGCAGACAGAGGCACAACCCATGTGTGTGTGTGCATGGGGGGGGGGAGGAGGTTTACAGAGGCCACATGCTCTAGACTGGAGACTGACATGGATGGGGAAAGGGAAAATTTTCAGCTACAGGAGCCATTCCAAGGCAAAAAAATCAATCCTGGATATTCTTCCCCCTCTTTCCCCAAAGACATGTCTTTCTCACACAGCTTCAAATGTACCTCCCCCGTACACAGACCTTGTTTCTTTTTCTATCTCTTCTCTCTGCCTTTTTAAACAAAAGAAAACAGCAACAGCAGTGCAGCTCCAACCTTCCAGCCAAGTTCTGGCAAAGGTCACAAAGCTTAAGCAGAGTCCCAAATTTGAAAACTCCTTTTTGCTGCTGCTTCCTCCCCTTGCCATCATGTGCTCTAAATCCATGCTCCAGTCAGTCAGTATGGCCCTGCTCCAGGCCACAGAAATGATGCCCTGCGCCCAAGCCTCACAAGAGTTTCCCGCCACTACTAGTGAAAGAAGTGAGCTTGAATGGGCAGGTGAAGAGAGGGAGACACCTCCAAGCAAAGTGATCAGCAGCACTATGCAGTGGTTTTAAGGAACACTGAAAAGAAAGGTTCGTCTAATCCTCATCCCTACCATGATCTGAAAGGCTGATGGTTCACCTTGTCTTTCTTGTGCAGCAACAGTTTCACCGAAGCCCCCTGCTCCCCCCTTTCCTCTTCATTGCCCCCCTGGATTTTTCCAGCAACCCCCTGGGGGGGGAGCTTTGGGAATAACTGCTATAGGGAGATATATCATTGTTCTGTTTAAATTATTGCAATGACATTTAAATTTGCAAACATAGAAGGTATTGATATAGCATGTAGAAATCTCTCTCATTCTTTGTCAGTTTTGATGGTCTTTTCACATGCTCACTCCACCTGCTTCTGGATGATGCACAAGTAGCTGCCCTACTGATTCATAGGGAATACATCCTGCTTTTAGCAAAAGCTTTGAAAAGCAGCCACACTGAAGTGGAAAGAGGCTGAATTCATATGAGAGAGGTAAAATTATATATGATGGCTGCTTGCCACTTAGTTGATGTACTTGGCTTGCCTTATTACAGTGACCTTTCTGGTGCCAGCACTCTTATTGTGCCATGCCTTGGCTTCAGAAAAGCTAACAGAGGAATACTTCATATTAATAATAGTGATGATGCCACCACTATTACTTTATGCACAATTCATTCCCCTCCCCATCCCCACCTTGCCTACCAGTTTGAAACGCACATTCTATTGAAGTCTATATTTTTTATAAGATCTTTAAAATTATACCACTCTTCTCTGGGATGATTAGCAATTTGCAGATCAAAGGATACACCATGATGTTAAGCATGTCTTGAGGATCTATAGCAGTAGGGAGAGAGGAAACATTAATTGGTTCCACTTCCACTCAAATATTTAAATTGAAACTTTGAATTTCTTTCACACTGTTTGTACTTATGTTGTGGCGGGTGAGGAGAACAAAGCATGAAGAAGCACAGAATGAGAAGATACAAAATGCATGCGTGTGACTATAGATCCTAGATATATGATGGATGCAAGAGATAAATGTGTGGGATGAAAGTCTCTGTGTGTATGTGTATAAGTTTAATGTACCTTGATTTATACAGGAAGAAACAGACATGATGGTCTAGCTATAAATTAGATATCTTACCCAGGTGAGGATATGAAATAGGCAGATTGCATTATAACAGCAGCAAAAGGATGGATAATTGGTTATAACGTGTCCTGGCTTCTTCCCTTACCTTAAGCTTTTGGGCAAAGAAAGGAAGACTAGCCCAAGTAGCTGCTATACACATGCTCTTCAGTATTCTCTTCTCACCATTTTCCAGAAAGGTGACAGTATTATTTTAAAATCAAAGGCCTGTTACAGACTGCCAAAATAAAGCTGCTTCGGGTATCTTTGGAGGTATGCTATTCAAATGATGCATGGGTCCTAAGAGTCCAGAAGTCGTGCCAAAGCCACACTCCATTCCTAAGCACTGGAGTGCAGCTTTGGTGCAGCTTCCGGATTCTTAGGGTGCATGCATCATTTAAACAGCATACCTCCAAAGAGACCCGAAGCAGCTTTATTTTGGCAGTCTGTAACAGGTTAAAGTAAATTCCTTTCCCCCCTCCCCTCTGCCTGGGGAAAGGAATGCATCCTGTGTACCAAGTAGCCACAAGGACCAATGAGGCTTAAGAGACGGGTTTGAAGGAAAGCTTTATTCTAAACAACAAAGATGAAACCAGAATTTTAAGATATAGTATCCTGAAGCATTCTTCTCCAGGTAACAGCTTAAAAATCTGCAAAGCTACAAATAATAATAAAAAAATACCCAAGTTATCTTTAAAGAAAGCTTAGAACAACCAACCAGTCAAGAAAACATAACAAACATCACAATTAGAAATCAAATGCTTTCTTTTGGGATAACTGTCACTGAATTCCTTGGATACAAGCTGGTTTACATACTTGAAAGATTTATATGCCATCCCTCAGCAAAGCTCCCAGGGTCATTAACAAATCTAAAAGTTCCATTCCAGTGAAGCTTGTTAGAGTCAATGAACATAAGCACCCCCAGTTTGTGCTGGACTGCGTGTGTTGCCTTGCATTTGTAAGCTGTCTTAATGGCCAGCTCATACACATTATTTAAATGAATGTCTACTGCAGTATCTTTTGCCTGCTGTAGCACAGTGTGAGCATGTCAGTTGCTTGTTCATATCATTTCAACATTTTACAGATGATTTTTAATTATTTTTTAAATATGTACAAAGAAAATAGTTACACTTTTACGTAGCTGTAATATGTATATTGCCACATGAGGGGCCACTAGCACCTATACATACATGCTGTTACCTGAAGGTTCTTAACTGCTTGCTATTTATTCCCTCTGCAACACTCCCTGGGGGCCCCTTCATGCTATGCAATTATAGCATTATATTCCCCTTTAACTATCATGGTCACATCCTATGGTATCTTGGGACTTGTAGTTTGCTCAGAGACAATAGAGTTCTAGAGCTAAAACTTCTAAACGCTCCGGCCTAAAATGTCAATCCCAGGATTTTGAGGGATGACACCGTGGCAATTCAAGTAGAATATAGTGTTATAATGGTCTAGTGAATGGGCCCCTGGGTTGATTTTTGAATGGCAGATACTCAAAAAAAGGTTTGTTTCCATAATTCCATAACTGGAAATTACTGAAAGGCTATCTAGTCCAACAACCTTCTACGAACGCAAAAAAAAATCTATCATAGCAATACAAATGATAGGTAGCCATCCAGTTCCTGTTTAAAAACCTCTAGTGAAGGAAACAGCATCTGTTTTGCTCTCAAAATGTTATAGTTCAAAAAACTCTTCTTAAAGAGTGTTAGGAACTTTATGAGTAAACTTCTTAAAGTTCACTCTAAACATATTTCATGGGCAGGGCTTAACCTGGAAGAATAATTTTTTCCCAGTATCTAAAATACTAGAGGATGGCTGTCGTATCACTGCTTAAATATCCATTCTGCCGGCAAAATATACCCAACTTTTTCAACTTTTCCTCATAGGAATAGATCACAACCTTGGCATCTTTGTCTACCCTTGGCATCTTCCTGTGGACATGTTCCACTTTGGTGAACATTTAGTACCTTGAATCAGACACAGTTCTTGAACTGTGTGTTCAGAATTAAAATGTTTAAGTGAGGTCAGATTTGAAGAAGTAATAATGCCATTACCTATAGCGATCTGGACCCTATTTTTGCACTAATGCAGTCTAGGTGGGAATATCTCTCAATCTATGGAGATTATCACCCATTCTTTGCAAAATCCTGCAGAAGTCTGAATCGGGTAGGCAATGCCTCTGAGCTGGGCATGGAGGCATGCAATATAATCCATTTTTGAATAGTTTAAACCCATGCCCAGACCATATCTAGCTTGGGAGAAAAAGATGTGAGATAATCTCCTTAGTTTTGCTGAATTTCTCAGTTTCTTACTTGTATTTTCACTCTGTCCTGGTTCTGTACTGGGCTCTTCCTCTTCCACTGCATGAAATAAATCCATGTTTGTGCACATTATTTTTTAAAAAAATACATACACATTTCTATATAATTTCCTAATACACACATTTTGTGCATTGACAAAAGTGTGTGATTATGTTTATTTTCAAAAGGTAATACCTTTTAATTGTGCTCAGTATTATAAATATATGCATTC
>NC_056524.1:156204355-156240742 GCF_019175285.1 Sceloporus undulatus
GCATTTTTCTTTCATGCTCCCTTTTTTCCCTTTGAGGGTACATCTATACTATAGAAATATTCGCCTTGGCATCACTGTACGTGCTGTAGCTCCATCTTATGAAATCCTGGGATTTGTGTTTTACATGGACTATAGCCTTTCTGCCAATAGTTGTAAGTGCGTCCACAAAACATGATTCCCAGATTCTGTCAGACAGGTCACAGCAGTAATGATGTCAAACTGATCATTTCTATATTGTAGCTGCACCCTGAAACTTATTGTAGGTAAAACAAGTAAAGAAATGTTCCCTTCTTTGGCAATCTGAGGAGGTATTAAATGGGTGTTTGTTTGGAGAACTATAAGTCCATACAACCTTTTCCACTCCTAGATAGAAAACTGTTTTAGGCTTGTTACAAGCACCATACCACACTGCATATTTTGGTTTGTTTTGTCTACCAAAACCCTAGACCAGAGATTGAAAACTGCCGCTAAGGCTGCTGCAAGCCCTTGGGCCTTACACCCGGCCCCTGAAACCCCCATTAAAAAGATTTTATTTTTTTTGGGGTGGGATTTTCTGGCCATTTTACCACCCCAACCCATGCAGGAAAGCCCTCGATGCATTAAAAAGATTCCAAAATACCACCCACAAGCACCGTAGTTCAAAATGCTAACCCCAAATACATCTGTTTTCCACAGCAATGCCTCTCAAAATGGTTACAAGAAATTGATAGGATGCCTTTGATCTCTTCTTGTCTAAAGGATGTGCGTCGGGCTACAGGAATTTATTCAATCATGAAACTTAAATAGGCATCATGACCAGTCAGATCAGTTTGAACTGTCTATGTGCAATCTCCCAGTGTATTGACGCTATTCGAATGTTGGGATTCATTTGGAGATGTCACAAATAATCAAAGAAAAGCTAACACTTTTTGTCCGCATGTCAAAATGGTAAGATATGGAGATAGCTTTGGGGTATAATATGGGCAAGAATTTTGTCACCACTTTGATTCATAATGCTTATGGAAATTGATGGGACATGTCACTGATGTTATATAGTAAATTATCACATGCACTTTTTGCTTAGTTGCTTGTTTAGCACTAGTAACGATTGTTGAAAGAGCTGTGTTGGGGAGGGTTTTCGGTGGTTACTGATTATCTTCAGAGCTTGATTTGTGTCTCAACACGTTGTGTATAATTGGTAGCCAAGCCTAATCATGTTTGCCTTTCTTGTTGTTTGTTAATTTGGGAATACCTATTTATTTTGTGTGAGTGTTAGTTAGTGAAATATAGGGCCAGAACAGGACAGGCCAAATAAAGTGCTTTGGGTCACTTGGAGGTATGCTGTTTAAATATGCATGTATCTAAGGGCCAGAGGTTGCCGCAAGCTACGCTCAGTCCTTAGAAATGGAGCATGGGCTTGGCAGGCTTTGGCCTCTTAGGAACATGCATCATTTAAACACATACCTCCAAGTGACCCGAAGCGCTTTATTTTGGCCTGTCTGTTCCAGGCCCATATTGCTCTCTATCCTCTATGATTTTAGTTGTTCTTAAGTGTCTCAGATGCTTTCTCAGTTGTGCTTCACCTTTAACATTTCCTTTTCTTCCCAGTTGCTAGACGGCCCCCTCTGTTCTCTGTGCACAGTTGTGTAATCGCCTAAATTTGTCACCAATCACATTAATTTTACTCACCAAGCACATATTATATTATCTCTTTGTGTAATATTGTGAAGCAAGTAAGCATTATTATTTTATTACCCCTCTCATTCCTATTAGCTAGGAAACCACTATATTTATTTTCTATTTTTATTAGTTAGACTTATATTTCCTTCTTACAATTGTAACTGATTTTTTATTACTATAGAATGTGATCATAAAATTCAAACCATCATCAACAAGGCATTTCTACCACCCTTAATTTAATACATATGGTGTCGCTGGGCCAGGAGGAGTGGACTGGTTTGTTTTCACTCCATAAGGCTCTTTCCCACTTATGATTTAAAACAATTGCTGATGAGGTTATATGTGCCTCGTTCCATTTGAAACCGGTTTTGATCTACTAAGCTTCATTGTGATGAAGCGACGCAAACACAAAAAACTGCTTTTTCCTGACACTAGTTCTTTGCTGGTTCTTTTGAACAGAATCGACGCCGAAGCTGTTCAAACGTGGAAAGAGGGATCTGAATCGCATCATTATGGAGGGAAGGGACTTGGCAGAGGGGGTTGGCAGAGAGTGTTTACCATCCCTCTTAGTTTGGGAAATCAGCCATCCCCCCTCTACTAGTGCTGCTTTTGTGCTTGTGCTGTGATCAGTGGCAGCCTGCATTGCAAGGAATGCTGTTTCCTTTTCACCAGAGTGTATCCATTTTATCTATTTGCATTTGCATGCTTTGGAACTGCTAGATGGCCGAAGATAGGTCGTGATGGGAAGCTCACCACCCCCCCCCCCCATTCAGCATCCGTGCCTTGAACTGCCACCTGTCAGAGGCAGAGTCTTAACATTGAAGCCCCGCATCCATATGGAGGATGGGGAAGGGGAAGTATGGTACAAAATATGTGAAGTTTTCAGTGCTATTCCAGATCACTAGATTTGTTGTCTGAGGAGAATAGTTGGAGACAGTTTCTGTTGGGTGCCTTCAATCATTTCTGACTTATGGTTGACCCTTAGGCCAACCTATGTGGGTTTTTCCTGGCATGATTTGTTTGCTATTCCATTTCCCTGTGGCTGAGAGTGTATTATTGTTCAAAGGTCAAAAAGGTGGGTTTGTGGTCGTAGCTGGAATTGAATGGTTTTCGAATCATGTTCAATGCTTAAATCACTATGCCATGCTGGCTTTCAACAAGCACATTTTCTTAGGGGTTTGTCAATGAACCACAAGCTACAAATCATTGACACTGTTTGTCCAGTCACTTTTGCCAGTTTGCCAACAAGGAAATAATTGAGGATGTAGCAATAACCCTTTTATAATCAAGATATTACCGTGTCCCTACTGTTCCCCTGATCCACACATTAGTCCTCTATCCCCGATGCCCTTATGTAGCGTCTTGACTGCCACCCTATAACCAACTTACAGGGTTGTCAGTTAGGCAGCCATCCCTGCATCTCAGGCAGATCTCTGAAACTTAGGAATGGCCTCTATAATCAGTCAATGTTTTTGATTAGCCCTTAGGCCAATAAAATAACCAAAAGACTGGCCCTATAGTGATGTTTCAAGATAAGAACCGGGGAGGAGAGGAGAGTGGGACCACACTGAGTGCTGCGTGTGGCAGCAAACTTGTTATTTTTGACCTTTGTTATCAACTTCTATTTTTAAAAAGTAATGCCCAGGAACACATCTACTCTATAACCAAGGTATACCTTTGGAGTTTTAAATGTACATTTTCAAGTTGAGTATGTACTGAATCCTTGATAGGAGGAAAATGGCTTGAGGGATTTGGTTTTTTTCTTCCACCACTTGTCTCTTCTCAGTGCTGTTCTCAGAACTGCCTTTTCTCTCTTTGCAAATGGTGTAGGGATGTTCGTGAAATGTTTTAGCAAGGTCCGTGGCCTATTGGGGGGGGGGATAGCTAGAGTTGTTTTTATCGCTGTCTCCTTAACATTACAAGGCTTCTACTACCGAGGATATTTGCTGTAATCCCAAATTTGAACCAATGTGTGAGAGCTATTGCAGAATATAACCTCTTGAGCTGGCCTTTAGGATCAGTATTAACTAAAAAGAAGAATGGTTGCATTTCATTTGTTAGGGAGATCTTAGTATTAAGTATTTGATTATTTTTATTTACTCAGTCAGACCTTTTGAGAATAAGTAAGTGTGAGTAAGGAAATCAAACATTCTAAATATATTTGCCAGATTAGAAATGTAACTATTGAAATATACTCAGCAGCTATTCCTCATTTTTTTCCCTTACGGACTTTGCATTGTTGGAAAAAAAAAGAAAAGGTGGGTAGAAAACAAGAAGATCTATCATAGTCTGAGATCACCATGAATTGAATGAATGGCCTCATCTGCAAATTGCCTTATTTGCTGATGTAATCAACTGTGAATTGGTTAATCTTGCAGGAATTCACTAGGTCAGTGCAGAAAAGAAGAGGGGATGGATCTTATTCAAGTTATGATGGGACCTGTAAGCTTGGCAGCCAGCATGTCTCTAAATTGGTTGCTGTACACGAAGTAGTGAAATAAATTTACCAGTAAGTACTTGTTAAACAGTATTGTTATTACTACCATCTGTGTGGCGTATCTCATAGACATTGAGACACTGTGCATTGGTGCTGCTGGGGACCCATCTGTGGAAGTGTGGTTTATATGTGTTAAAGCACGACATGGCTGAAAGGTACCAGAGTGAAGGAGGTGTGTGGTGTGTGTTGTAAGGGGGATAGATTGTATGCTGGAAGGGAAAACTGAAACAAATACTATGCATTCTGCTTGCAGATACTGATTTACTCAGTCTCCTTTTCTTATGGAACACTGTGCTATGTTATTTCATGGTAGTTTCAGGAAAGACTGATTCTAACCAATTATAATGTCATTCCAATCAACTTGATGTGTATTAATCTTTCTTTTGTATCTCATATTGCCCTTTAGGCTGATTAACTGTTAAAAATTTCCATCATGATTTGCCTATTTCACTCTAGAGTTCATTCAAGGTAGTAATACAAAAATAGGTTTGCAAATAACATATCATCTATTTTATTTTGCATGATTGTTTAGGTAATGGATGGAGGGAGAACAGGGGAAGAATACTGTATTTCTGGCTATAAGACTACTTTTTACCCAGGAAAATCTTTTCAAAAGTGGGGTGTTATACGCCGGGGTGTCAATTATGGGAGGGTGCTGAAAACTTCCAAGCTGGACTGGAGAATCTGCGGTCGCCACTATGGGGGGGGAGCTAAAAAATGGCAAGGGCAAATCCCAAGTATGCGGTCATGTATGAAAGAAGAGCTTGCTCTGATGTCGTGGAGACAGGGAGCATGGCAGCAGGTAAGATGACCATCCAAGCGGGGCTTTGTATACAACAAGTTTACTGCTAAGTACCTGCATGTCAGAAGCATTTGAATTAAAAAATTAAATATTGAAATCAAATCTGTGTTTTTTATTTTTATTCGTGTTCGTTGGAAGAGGGTGTCTATACAGTGAGTAAATCCCAACTCTATATTTTAACTGGAAAGTGGGGGTCGTTTATTGCCAGTCGTCGTTATATGCCGGAAAATAGGGATTGTAAAGTTCGATGTTTTTCAGTGAAATCTTGACATGGCTGAATAGGTTGGTGGCTTGAGTTCAAATTGTTCAAGGAAAGCACTTTGCCATAACTCGTAAGGAGAGGATAAGTGTTGGTTTGGATGTGATTAAATTCACATACAGGCAGGATGCAGATTCAAAGGTGAGAAAGAAGGGACTGAGGGAGTGTGTATTAGTGGGCCAATAAAAATAGCTCACCATTTTCACACTGGCAGTAAATGGCATGGGTGACTGGGACTTTCATTGCCTTGGATTTCATTTGGAAATTTTTAAAAGTGGAGATTTAAACCTTGTTCTGAGTCGAAAATCATATAGTATGTCGTTGTGGATTGCACTCACAGTGATGTGAGTGATGAGACCATGGGGGGAGCAGTCAGAAATCTGTACATTCACATGTCATGGGGGTGGGGGATGGAGTGGTCATGGCTGTGGGCCATCCATACACATTTATGAGCAGCATGTGTTAGAAGGGGTACACGTTATGGATAGTTCTCCTCAACTAATTTCAGCGTTTTGTGTAGACAAGTCATGTCCTGTCAGGTCATGACTAACCAAAAGGTAAGATGGATTTCCTGTGAGTCACACACATGTCCTTGAGAGGGCAAGGACAGGAAGGACAAGGTATGGAATAGGTAACAACATTGTGGAAGAAGAACTCTTTGCATGAAGTAAATGAGGGCCAGGTAGGTAGAGGGCAAAGGATATGAAACTGAGAAGAGTGGAGCCTTTAAAGACATTCACTGTGTCTCACAGTACGATGCAGAATTAGTTGAAAACACCTTGTAACAGGGCGAGCAGGAGTTATGCTACACATATTTGGCAATGTCTGAAGCTCCTATTTTTGTAAGGACTTCAGTTTTTTAAAAAGAGATTACATCACCATAGGGTGCGCATGTGTGGTCTCCATCCCACACTCTATTCTATGAAGATTCATATACGAATAACAGCTTGGAAAAGTTTCTTCCCCCCCCTCCCCTTTCGTTCGTTCTTTTGTTCTTTCTTTTTGAAGACATGTTCAATAATTCCCTAGATGGCTATGAGTGGTTCTGGCAATTGCAGTAAGTAGAAAAAAAAAAATTTACATTAAAATCTTGAAGAGTTTAACCCTGAAGAACGGGCTGATCTGTGTGGAGGACGACAGAGATGCTACAAAAGTCATTAAAGGAAAAAAAGGGCCTAAACTGCCAACACCACTAAAAACTTTGCTGCTTGCCAGGAAACGTTATATAGGTTCATTGTGAGCCCCAGGAGAGCAAGATGCTTTTAAAAACAACTGGAAAAGTCAAAGAGGTTCTGGAAGAAAAGGGACTTTGCAATGTCTATATTATCAATAATACTAGCAAACAGAATCCTGTTCCATGCGAAAAGTTTTCTATATATTTCGGGAAGCGCAGAATAGATGACATCTCATCTGACTTTCCCACATTTTCCTACCATTCACGGCTCTCTGTAGTTGGCTAGTCAAACTACCTCTCCGACACAAATTTCTAGGCCCAAAGACTCAGTGTGATAATCTAAATGCATTTTATCCAGTCTTAGTGAGATGTTGTCCATATTAAAGACTGAGTCTACGGAAAGATCACACTATTGCCATTCTGTACTAAAGCACAAATTAAAACAAACATTGGGTTAGATTCTGAGAGGCTGTGTGCTTTGACCATTTTTCACATTTGGAACCTTTTTGCATTTACTTAAGCAAAATGTTTTGAACAAAAACAACACTAGTAGAAAAAGAAACTATTTTATGTAAACTATTATTTATCCAAATGTTGTTGAACAAAAACTGGTGGGGTGGGGGGGCGTGCCATAGAAAATTTTTCACAACACATCTTGGATTAAAAAAATTGAGCAGTCAGTCTATTTTTTGATTCAGCTGCCTTACTGTGGATGGAGACAATCTTTCTCCTAAGGATGAGGAAACTTGCAAGTATTCTTTATATCCTTGTTCAATGTTTTCTTAATATGCATAAGGGAATCATAAAGGCTGCTATCAGGCTTATCTTCATCCCAGTACTACAGATTAGATTTCCCCATGCAGATAGCTTAATTTCCTCTCCCCACAGGTTTCTTTTCTATTATCCATGCAGCTTCCTGTATACTGATACCTAGATGCCTTTAACATCTCTTAAATGTTTTAATTTCTCAGCTACAGCTAAATAGACAGCAACATGATACTGGAAACTGTGTCAGTTCTGGGCCCACAATTCAAAAAGGCCATTGAGAAACTGGAGCGTTTCGTCCAAAGGAGGGCGCCAAAATGGTGAAGGCCGTCTGCGAAACCACCCTATGAGGAACGACTGATGGGAGCTGGGAGTTTTGCATGGCGAAGAGAAGGTTAAGAGGTGACTATGATAGCCCGTTAAACATATTGAGGGGATGTCATATTGAGGCCGGGGGCAAGCTTGTTTTCTGCTGGCAGAGAACCGACCCGGAGCCATGGATCGCACGCTACCGGAAAAAGAGATTCCACCTCAATATTAGAGGAACTGCCTGACAGTAAGGGTGTTCCCCCGTGGAACACCTCCTCAAGTGTGGTAGCGTCCCCTTCCTGGGAGGTCTTCAAGCGAGGCTGGATGGCATCTCATGTTGGGGATGCTTTTGTTGGAGTTTCTGCTATGGTAGGCGGTTGGATGATGGCCATGTGGGTCTCTTCCAATACTCTACTATTCCTATGCTTCTAACAGCCACTGCACTATGCTTATGGCTGGATCAAGTCTAATCTTTCTCTTGTGTCACGTTGATGGTGTTCAACCAAGTTATGCTCCATTCCTCCGCAGTAGTCTACTTTTCCCCTCCCACTTTTGCATGTATGTGTGGGTGGTGCTATTGATTGCACATTTAGAAAAGTGTATCTGTCCGTCCATCCGTCCATCTGTCCGTCGTCTGTCTGTTCGCCATCCATCCATCATCCATCCATCCATCCATCCATCCATCCATCCATTCCTAAAGTGCACCTTCTCAACATCAGTGGTATCGTAGGCAGAGTTCACATGGTGAAACTGATGACATGATTTTTATCACCACATTCTTTCCTGTTTCCTCTAAGGTTTGGCTGCAGTCCTCCCAAGAGAAGGGGAATTTTCTTACTTTGTTGGCAACTAGGACTCAGGGCCCCATCTCAACAAATTTTATGGAGTTGTCTTTATAGTAGTTGTGAGCTTCCAATCCATACTGAAACCCATATTTGCATGGCTTGTTGAATGGGCGATTACAGGCTCATTAGCTTACAAAAGACTCTGTTCTTTGTGGCGTGATATCTGACAATGTAGTTCAATTTCTCCTCCTCTTCCACTAACAGCAATATGAAGTGAGCATTGGCGGTATCCGTCCTCACCATCCAAAGTGCTTTAAAACCATGCCCTATTATACCTCTTTTCCTGGAAGGCAATGTCTGAATTTATTTAAACTGGGTAGATCACTTTTCATGTGATTGGCAACAATTATAAAGAGAATTTTGTTCATGTTTTGCTATTCAGCATATTAAAGACAGGAACAGGAAAGATTGACGGTTGGAGTGGGGTTGATTGCATGCCTTACACCTCACCTGTTTCGCCCTCCACCCCCTCACCTGTTAGCCCTCATGTAGAATTCTGCACAGGAATCTCTCGGGACATTCCAATTGAAAGGAGTTGTCTAAGATCGATTTCCCATTGTTGGTGAGGAAAGAATTGTCTGTATTTGGGAGAGCCTAGGCGTCTCAAGCCTTTCCACTGGAGATAATTTATCAGCAAAAAACCTATCCCATGGTGCTAATATGTTTACTATCTCCCTTCCTGTGAGAGAATCGTTCATGGTATTTACGGGACATCCAGAGTTTTAATCGTGCATTCCTTGAAAAGGACATTGGGCCTGTTACAGACAGCCAAATAAAGCTGCTTCGAGCACAGTGGAGGTATGGTGTTTCTATGATGCATGCGTCCTAGCGTCCAGAGTTGCACCAACGCCACGCCCGCCCTAAGGAATGCGAGCGCTGTATTTGGTTGTGGCTTCTGGCCTCTTAGGAGATGCATCATTGAAAACACAATTCATCCACTGTGACTCGAAGCAGCTTTATTTTGGCTGTCTGTAACGGCCATCATTAATTTAAATGTTACCAATCTTTGCTTTTCTTATGTGAAACTCCTTAAAGAAGTGCGTTGACAACGTTTAGCAGGACTATGGTTATAAAGTCATTCATGTGTGGTGCCAGGCACACTACAAGAGAGTGTCCCACTAATATTGCATTAGATGGATGGCTTACAGGACACCTAAATGTTGTGTGACAGTAATTTTTTAATAATGTCTTTTTTATTGTCAGACACAGGTCGGGACAATTGAGTCAATCGCATGGCATTTTCCTGCATTCAGTGGAGAAGTGATTTCTCTTATAGGTAAATGTATTTCCATTGCTACAACATGCATCTAAAATTGCCTTTGCCCCAAAACCGTTATTTGATTCTTCCAAAAAGGCTAACTGACAAGACTTCTGAGAAGGTTTATGTGTGGCATGACAGTGTGGAATGATTTTCTGGGGGTAAACTCATTCCATAAATTTTAATTTCAGCTGGGTACAATGAGTGTCTAACATTTTCCACATTATGTGGGAACATATTCTATGGCACGAAGTTGGACGATTCCAAAATTGTGTGGTTTGTAAATCATATTTTTATGTTTTTATTGTAATGGCAGTTTAGTGTAATACCCCAAAGAATAGATGATAGTCCAAAACTTTTGATTTACTAATGCATATTTTTGTAATTCCTTTTTGGGATAGCCCTTTTACTCTTGAAAAAGAATGCCAAAACATTAATGGGTCTTGTACCCTCTTGTCAATGTAGTACAGATCTTGGCTTAAGTAACTCAAATCCCTAAACCACCAACAAACCGCACCTCTGCCTACCTTTCCTGGAAATTGGTATTAGTAAAAAGAATCACGTGTAGTGGTTCACCCTTTTTGTGATGTTTCTTTCGATTTCTTCTCTACAAAACGCTTCCACAGTATGTGGGAAATGCTGACATATATCCAAGTTATTTAGCCTCTGATGTTTGATATTTCTCTTGAGATTTGCCTCCTACCAATGACATTTCAACTCAGGCTGACCATGGAAAAACTAGTGTTGTATGTTATTCTATGCCATGCATATCCCTTACAGCAATGCCCCTGGACAGTCAAAATGTCATTCATCACCCAAATGACAGCTTGGCCAGGGCTGATGGACACTGAATGGCCTGCCTGAAACAAAACAGCTGGAGGGCGTTGGTTCTCCAGCTCTAATATACAGAATGAGATACCCTTGCTCTCCTTATAATTGGATGAGCGTTAAAGTAAAAAACGTTGCATGCTAAACATAAAAGCAAGGCCAGCAAGTTTGTGATCTGTATAAATATAGAGTTTATTAAGCATATGTATGCATTTTCATAGTTTTTATAAGTACAATGCAATCCTTTGCCACGAAGTTAAACTTTGGAAGATTTCAATTAGACTTGTTCCTGGGTACCTTATGTTAGAATGTGGGCTTAATTATTTTTCGATATATGATAACATGAGAGAGCGGCTAACAATCAGTTCTTTATGATACTGAAGCATATTGACACTTTTTCATCTTTGGAGATTTTCTTTAGCGTGCCTCTCAGATTTGATATCTCCAAATTGGTAATTACTTGTTTGTCCACCTTGCCGCACCCATTGTGGTATGTAGGAATGGGGAGCAATAATCATATAGTTTAAATTTTAATGTGAATTGAACAATTTTACCTTCTTGGAAACCATATGGAGCCAATTCTGAAATTACTCGCAAATCACCCTCTGCTGCATTTGCCTTGCGTCACTAGTCAAAATATGGAAAAATTCAGATGAGTGACACAAAAAAGTCTATTAGTCAAACTAACTTTCAAAAACAATATTATGGAAAGGTAGAAAAATGTTAGGCAAAATTGCACAAAAACCCGCATTCACACTTGGAGGCCGGGCATCTCAAAACCTGGGCGGGCAAACTGAACTTTACAGTTGGGGAAAATATATGTATTAAGATGAGCTAAAAACAAAAAATTGTTGTTGCTCTGTTCTTGAGATACCAATAATGATGATTCATATACAGCTCAGTGTGTGAACGCACGGCCATATCCTCCTCTACCCACGTTTTTCTTCCAGCTCAGAAATAATAATAAAAGAGATTCTAAGCATGCCATCAGAACCAGAGGCATGTTCACCCATTATTAATTTCCATAGGAGACAATGTCTCAGTGGGTGAATAGAACGGTAGCTTTAACATAAGATGTGAATATTCTTAGGGTGCTTGAAATCTGTGTTTATTGCCAAGCTCTACACTTTTTGTGCTCTTAAGAGAGCAGATTATGTACAGTTTAACTCCTGAGTCATTGCCTACGTTTGTTAGCGTTCTTTTAGAATATCATCTTGATCTGAATTACCCTTTGAGAGATTGCTCCTGAGATGCTTTTTGGGATGCTTAAAATATGTTGTGCCCATGAGCGTGTCCCGAAATCCAGCTCTCCATACCCAGTCTCGATCTGGCAAGACAAATAACATCTTGAAAAATTTAACACCCAACATTTGCAGGCAGAGCCCTAGGCTTCCCCGATTGTTAGATCCTTTGAATATCTCCCACGGCAGCCTCAAACTCCACTGCCCACCATTTAAATCTTTTTTTTGTTCTGCATAGTCTGCTTGCTCCTGTTGCACTGTTGCCAAATATGCAAATAGGTTCATGTAAGGCCTAAGTGTTGAAAGTTGCAGACTAAAAAGAACTAATCCTTGCCACAGAAGCTGTTAGTTGTGTTGTTTTTACAAAAGATTTTGCCCCAGCTGGTTCTGGAAAAACAAGTTTTTAATTTGGGGTAGGGCCTATGTGCCTGCCTGCCTTTGTGTTGCATTTGGAGTCTCAATTTTACCTCGGCTCTTCAGACCCCAAAATCTATCTCATTATTTTAAACCGAGATGCGGTGATTTTTTATGAATGTTTAAATAAATGGTAACTTCTATGTTTCTGCTGGACATTGCAAACACATGATTGCAGATATGAAACTCATTGGTACAATGAAAAGCTAGTTTCCTGGGAGAGCCATAATCTTTCAATGGTAAGCAGGGACAACCCATTTACATTTGCTTTTCAGATGCATACATGTTCCTTCCAGATCTTTTATTGGGGTGGGACGAACCCTAGACATTATTATACTCAACACTGGGGTCTCTGTTCTTTCTAAATTCGTAAACTAGTTCTCTTCCGATATTTCTATTTCCTCAAAAAAAATGTTTAAGCGTTTCCGCTCAATAAACAGATCTTACGATGTATTGACAATATGATTTTATTAGAACATATGTATTAAATGCTTGTTGAAAAATTAAGGGTTCTGCCATATTTGGGCAAGGTCCTGTGGAAATTACGACACACTCTCCCCGCCTCAGAAGAAGACAAGGGATTTCCCCCCAAAAACAGATCTGCCAGAAAAAAAACGTGATAGGACGCAGTAAGTCAGAGGCAATTGAAGACGACAACAGTAGCAGCAACAACCAAAACCCAATCAACTTTAATATGCATGGGAGATGAGACAGATACCTCATCCCTGTTTTGAATGCAAAATGTTTTTTGAACAAAAACACTTATGTAGAAAAAAGAAAGTATTTTATGTATAATATTATTTTCTATGCAAAATGTAGTTTTTGAACAAAAACTGGGGGGGGGGTTGCATTAGAAATTTTTCACAACTACATCTTGGATTAAAAAAAAGTTGCACCAAAGCCACGCTCCAGCCCTAAGGACTGGAGCATGTCTTTGGTGTGGCTTCTGGATTCTTAGGACGCATGCATCATTGAAACACCATTCCTCCACTGTGACTCGAAGCAGCTTTATTTTGGCTGTCTGTAACAGGCCATCATTAATTTAAATGTTACAATCTTTGCTTTTAGTAATGTAGAACTCTTAACAGAAGTGCTGTTGACAACGTTAGCAGGACTATGGTGATAAAGTCATTTCATGGTGTGGTGCTAGGCACACTTACAAGAGAAGTAGTCCCACTAAATTGCATAAGATGGATTGCTTAAAGGACACCTAAATGTTGTGCTGACAGTAATTTTTAATAATGTCTTTTTTATTGTCAGAACAGGGGGAACAATTGAGTCAATAGGAATGGCATTTTCCTGCATTCAGTGGAGAAGTGATTTTCTCTCTATTAGGTAAATGTATTTCCATTGCTACAACATGCATCTAAAAGCTGCCTTTGCACCACAACAGTTTAATTTGCTTCTTCCAAAAGGCAACTGACAAGACTTCTGAGAATGGTTTTTATGTGTGTGCATTTGACAGTTTGTGAATGATTTCCTGGGAAACTCCTTCCCATAAATATTAATTTCAGCTGTTACAAATGAGTGTCTAACATTTTCCACATATGTGGGAACATATATATGGCACGAAGTTGGACAATCCAAAATTGTGTGTGTTTGTAAATCATATTTTTATGTTTTTAATTTGTAATTGGCAGTCTTAGTGTAATACCCCAAAGAATTAGATGAATAGTCCAAAACTTTTGGATTTACTAATGCATATTTTTTGTAATTCCTTTTTGGGAAGCATGTTACTCTTGAAAAAGAATGCAAAACCATTAATGGGTCCTTGTACCCTCTTGCCAATGTAGTACAGATTCTTGGCTTAAGTAAACTCAAAATCCCTAAACCACCAACAAACCGCACCACTGCTACCTTTCCTGGAAATTGGTATTAGTAAAAAGAATTTACTGTGTAGTGTGTACCCTTTTTGTGATGTTTCTTCTACTTTCTTCTCTACAACAGCTTCCACAGTATGTGGGAAATGCTGACATATATCCAAAGGGATTTAGCCTATGATTGTTTGCATATTTATCTTGAGATTTGCCCTACCAATGCTATTCAACTCAGCTGGCTGCACCATGGAAACTAGTGTGCTATGCTTATCCTATGCCATGCATATCCATATACAGCAGCCCTGGACAGTCCAAATGTCATTCATCACCAAATGACCAGCTTGGCAGGGCTGATGGAAACTGAATGGCCTGAAACCAAAACATGGAGGGCTGTTGGTTCTCCAGCTCTAATATACAGAATGAGATAACCTTGCTCTCCTTATATTGGATGAAGCTGTTAAAGTAAAAGTTGCATGCTTAAAACATCAAAAGCAAGGCCATGCCAAGTTGTGATCTGTATAAATTATAGAGTTTAAGCATATTTGTATGCATTTTCATAGTTTTTATAATGTACAATGCAATCCTTTGCACGAAGTAAACGTTGGAAGATTTCAATTAGACTTGTTCCTGGGTACATATGTTTAGAACTGTGGCTTAATTATTTTTTTCTGCTAGATGCTAACATGAGAGAGAGGCTAACAATCAAGTCTTTATGACTACTGGAATCATATTGAACTTTTTCATATTCTGGAGATTTCTTTAAGCGTGCCTCTCAGATGATATCTCCAATTCTGGTAATTACTTGGTTTGTCCACCTTGCAGCACTCCATTGTGTTATGTAGGAATGGGGGAGAAAATCATATAGTTCACATTTTAATGTGAATTGACCAATTTTAGATTTTGGAAACAATATGGAGCCCAAACTGAATTATCACAAAATTCACACTCTGCTGAATTTTGCCTTGGAGTTCACTAGTCAAAAATATGAAAATATTTCAGATGAGTGCACACAAAAAAATCATATTAGTCAAAATAACTTTCAAAAAACAATATTATTGGAAAGGTAGACAAAATGTTAGGCAAAATTGCACACAAATGAATTCACACTTGGAGAGCAGGGAATCTCAAACCTTTGGGCAAACTGAACTTTATAGTTGGAAAATATTCTGTATTAAGATGAAGATAATATGTTGTTGCTGTCTTGAGATACCAATAATGATTGATTCATATACAGCTCAGTGTGTGAAAGCAAGGCCATATCCTCCTCCTACCAGTTTTTCTTCCAGCTCAGAAAAATATAAAAGAGATTCTAAGCATGCCATTCAGAAACCAGAGGCATGTTCACCCATTATTAATTTCCATAGGATATAATGTCTCAGTGAGGTAGAAAGGTAGCTTTAACATAAGATGTGAATATTCTTAGGGTGCTGAAATCTGTGTTTATTGCCAAGCTCTCCACTTTTTGTGCTCTTACAGAGATGCAGATTATGTACAGTTTAACTCCTGGTCATTGCCACGGTTTAGAGTTCTTAGAATATCTATCATTGATCTGAATTACACTTTGAGAGATTGCTCCTGAGATGCTTTTTGGCTGCTTAAATATGTGTGCCCATGGAGTGTCCAGAAAATCCAGATCTCCATTACAAAGTCTCGATCTGGCAAGACAAATAACATCTGTTGAAAAATTTACACACACAACATTTGCAGGTGCAGAGCCCTAGGCTTATCCAGATCTGTTCAGATCCTTTGAATCTCCCATCGGACAGCCTCAAACTCCACTGCCCAACATTTAACATCTTGGTTTTATTCTGCATAGTTTGATCCTGTGCACTGTTGCCAAATATGCAAATAGGTTTAATGAAGTGCTAAGTGTTGAAAGTCTGCAGACTAAAAAGAAATAATTCCTTGCCAAAGGAGCTTGTTAGTTGTTTTGTTTTTAAAAAAGATGCCCCAGCTGGTCTGAAAACAAGTTTTTAATTTGGGGAGTGCCTATGTGCCTGCCTGCCTTTGTGTGCATTTGGAGTCAATTTTAAACTAGCTCTTCAGACCAAATTCTTATCTCATTATTTTAAAACCGAGATGGGTGTTTTTTATGATATGTTTAAATGGGTAACTTCTCATGTTTCTTGCTGGACATTGCAACACATGATTGCATATATGAAAAGTCACTTTGGTAAAACTGAAAGCTATTTTCCTTGGGAGAAGCCATTAATCTTTCAAAATGGTAAGCAGGGACAACATTTACATTTTGCTTTCAGATGCATACATTTTCCTTTCCAGATCTTTTATTGGGGTGGGAAGAACCCCTATAAATTTATTATACTCACACACTGGGGTCTCTGTTCTTTCTAAATTAGATAAACTTATATTCAGATATTATATTTTCCTCAAAAAAAAAATGTTAAGCAGTTTCCAGCTCAAAAACAGATTAAGATGTATTGCAATATGTATTTTATTAGAACATATGTATTTAAATGCTTGTTGAAATGTAATTTTTCTGCCAATTTTGGGCAAGTTCATGTGGAAATAAGACACACTCTCCCAGCCTCAGAAGAAGACAAGGGACCTTTCCTCCCCAAAACAGATCTTGCCAAGAAAAAAACTGTGATAGGATTGCAATAAGTCAGAAACAAATTGAAGACAGACAACAGCAGCAGCAACAACAAAAATAACAACAACTTTAATATGCATGGGAGAGAGACAGATACCTTCATCCCTGTTTTGAGTCAGCCTCCCTCAAATCAAGACAAGGAAGACTCTTTGCTTTTGGAATGAAGAAGCTATGTAATCCATTATCTTGTCTCAAAGAGTCATGTGTAGGAATGCTCCAAAGCCACTTTGCTTATATGAACATGGGCTCAGCTCAGGAGCTCACTGCCTGAAGCATCTAGACGGATTAATATAAGAGGCAGGGCTTTATTGGTGATGGACCTTTCTACTTTGTGCCTTAAATCTTAATTGTAGAGCTTGGCTTTGAAAGAAAGCTTGAAAATGTTATTTGCTTAAGGTAGCCCTTAATACCTGCATAAACAGTTAATCTGTATATTTTACATTCAATAACCTGAAACTTGGCTTGAATTCCTCCATTCAGAATATTTAGAAAATGCTGCATCTATATATTGGTTTTTATTTATTTATTTATTTATTTATTTATTTAATTGAAACTTAAAACAGACAAACAAATATACAAACACCAAACATACACAATAACACACTTACATACTTGATGCATTAACATACTTACAATGGAGATTCAAAAAGAGAAAATAGTAATAATGATATATTGAGGGAGAACCCATCATTACAATAATACGTTTTTACATAGGGAATATTACTCTATGGTCACTTTTTTTTCCCACTCCTTTATTTCCCTTCTTCATCTTTTCCTTCTCCTATTCCTTACTTTACTTCTTAACCATCTCCTGCTTCTTTCCTTCTCATCTTAACTATCTTTGATCCTCCATTGTTTCCTTCTCTTTCCTTCAAATTCCTTCTAAAACCTCTTCCCCCCTTATTACTACTTACTTTTCTTTTCCAGTTCCCCATTCCCTACGATTATTACGCCTTCATCTTCACGCTTACAAACCTTCACTCTGTCACTTTCTCCTCTTCTTCTACCACTTACTCTCACCTTCCATCACTTACTTTACACTCTCTTGAACACTCTTCCTCCATCCTCTACCTTCATTCACTTCATTCTTCCCTGACTTCTCTCTCTAATCTTACTAGATATCTTTGTCTTTTCTACTTTGAGTGTCCCTTTTATTTCTTTATATTAATTTCTTTATTTGAAATCAATCCACAGCAGTAATCTCTCTCTCTCTCTCTTTTTCTCTTTCTCCTTATCTTTGAACCTCGGATTATTTAGATTTTGATACTCCCTATTTTTGATCCTCTACGTATCCCATTCTAATTTAATATTTCCTTTTTCTTTGCAATTCTTCAATTCCTACATTAGAGTATTTACTTTACTCTCTTAACTTTGTCATTAGATCAATCTTTAACACGTGCGTGTTTCTGTCTTCTAACTTATTATTATTGTATTTTAAAACCCACTGTTGCTATTTTTCCCCATTCCTTCTCTAGGTATTTCAAAACTATATTCCATTTGTCTTCTACTTCGTCCACTACATGATCTCTAAGTATTAATGTCATTTTGTCCATCTCGATTGCCTCGTATAGCCTACTTAGCCAATTTCTCCTACTTGGAATTTTTTTCCCTTTCCACTTTTGTGTCAAAGCCAATCTTGCCGTCGAAATTAAATAATATAAGATCTTTCCATATTTCCTATCCACTTCCTCCTCCCACATATTTAGTAAAAAAGTTTCTGGTAGAAATTTTATATTAGTTTGAAAAATTGAGTTAATCGTCTCGTGCACTTTTTTCCAGTATTCTTTAACCAATTTACATGTCCACAAACAATGATATAGGGTTCCTGGTTCTTTTTGACACTTCCAACATAGATTACTTGTTGATTTGTAAATTTTGGATATTCTTTCAGGGGTCAGATACCATCGAAAAAAATGTTTTATAATAACTTTCTTTTAAGCTTTGGGATGCCGAATATTTTAATCTCTTTTTCCAAACCTTTTCCCATCTGTCCATATTTAAGGGATACCCGAATTTTTTTGCCCATTGAATCATATTTCCTTTTACTATTTCATCTTCTTGATGCCAATTTAATAATAGTGTGTAAAATTCTTTTATCCATCTTGGGTTTTCTTTTTCTATTATCTTTCTGAATTCACTTTTTTTCTCCTCAAAACCTAATGTTTTGGAATCTAATTTAACTCTTTCTCTAATTTGCCAATAGCTAAACCAGTCTAGATTGATTCCTTCTTTGGCTAGTTCTTCTTGAGTTTTAAGTCCCAACCTTCCCATTTCATCTTTCTTCATTATTTTAGCATACGTTAACCACTTTGTAGTTTGCCTTGTTTCGCGTCTTTGAATTGCTTCTTGTGGGGAAAACCATGAGGGGAATTTTGTCATGATTCTATATTTGTATTTATTCCAGGTTTTAAAAAGTGTTCTTCTTATACAGTGTAAATTAAAGTCTTTATTTGCTCTGATCTTATCATATCCCAGATAAGCGTGCCAGCCAAAGGGTAGGTTCTCTCCTTCTATTTCCAACAACTCTTCCTCTTTTAATAGTATCCATTCTTTTAGCCACATTAGACAGCATGCTTCAAAATATAATTTTAAATTTGGTAACCCCAATCCTCCTCTTTCCATCAAATCTTGCATAATTTTTAATCTAATTCTTGGTCTTTTCTTTTGCCATATAAAATTACTCAAATCCCTTTGCCATAGTTTAAAAAAATTGTCTTTGATTATAATTGGGAGAGTCTGAAATAGAAATAGAAGTTTGGAGAGAACCACCATTTTTATAGCTGCCACTTTCCCTAATAGGGACAGATTACATTTTTTTCCATTTTTCCAATTTTGCTTTGATTTCTTTCCATACTTTTTTGTAGTTGTTATCAAATAGTTCACCCAACTTACTCAAAATTGTTATTCCTAAATATTTCGGTTTCCTCTCCACTTTTATTTCTAACATTTTCTGCAGTATTTTTTCTTTATTTATTGACATATTTTTTGTTAACATCGTAGATTTTTCTTTATTCAATTTACATCCTGATATTTCTCCAAATTTTTCTAATGTATCCAATAAGTCTTTTGCACTGTTACAGGGATCATTTAAGAAAACAACTAAGTCGTCAGCAAAGGCTCTGACTTTGTAGGTGCATCTCTTTATTCTTACGCCTTGTATGGCATTGTTATTTTTGATCCTTTTAATCAGTCTCTCGATCGTGATAATAAATAATAGGGGGGAAAGCGGGCAGCCCTGTCTAGTTCCTCTGTTAATTTTAATAAAATTTGTTTTTTCCCCATTTATTATAATTTTGGCTTTTTGCTCACTATCAATTTGTTTAATCCATCCTATGAAATTTGCACCCAATTTCATTTTTTCTAGAATTTCAAAGATTGTTTTCCAATTTACTGTATCAAATGCTTTTTCCAGGTCTAATAGAAGAAGGCCTAATTCTCTTTCATTATGTTTTTCATAGAATTCAATTACATTCAAAACCAATCTTGTGTTGTCTCTTAATTGTCTTTGGGGTAGGAATCCTTTTTGATCTTTATCAATACAGTCCTTTAGAAAATTTTTTAATCTGGTTGCCAAAATAGCTGAAAATTTTTTATAATCTATATTAAGAAGTGAAATCGGTCTATAATTTTTAACTAAATTTGCATCTTTCCCTTCTTTCGGAATTAGTGTTATATCTGCCTCCTTCCATGTTTCAGGTACACCTTCTTTTATGATAGAATTTAACAATTTTTGCAGGGGTCCACTTAATTCTTCTTTAAATGTTTTGTAAAAAAGGGGAGTAAATCCATCAGGTCCTGGTGCTTTGCCATTTTTTAAGTTATCGATTGCAGTCCTAACTTCCATATTACTAATTGGTTTGTTTAAATCTTCTAATTGATTTTTACTTAATTTTATAAATTCATCTTTTTCATCATCTAAGTAGATTTGGATTTTATTAGTATCTATTACCTGTTCTTTATACAGTTCTGAAAAGAATTGAAGAAAAGCATTTTTATATCCTCTTGTTTAGATACTATTTTACCTTCTACTTTTAATTCAGTTATTATTTTCTTATTTTGCTTCTTTCTTAGCATTTCTGCTAATCCCTTGCCTATTTTATTAGCTTGATCAAAGCTTCTTTGTTTTAGAGTTTTTAGTTTTTTACTGATTTCAATTGTGTCTCCGCTTATTTTCTGTTTCTTTAATAAATTTATTTCCTAGTATTTTCAAATCCCCTAAATGCAATTCAAGTTCCTTTTCTTTAATGGCTAATAGGTTTGATATTCTCTGTTCTTTTTCTTTTTCTTTTTTATTCAGATAAGCTTCCTGATTTATTAAAAAGCCCCTCGCTACTGCTTTTCCCGCGTCCCAAACAGTTTTGATTTTCATATCTTGAGTAATATTTTCTTTGAAGTAGTTAATTAGCACTTCCTTTGTTTTTTCTATAACTTCCCTGTTCTGTATTACAAAATCTTTCCTTCTCCAATTGCGTGTTATAATTTTTGGTGAAAGGGTTGCTAACACTGAGTTGTGGTCAGAGATCGTTCCCGGTTGGGTTTCTACTGTTTTGATAAGGCTACATAGTGAGACTGGCATCCATATCATATCTATACGGGAGAGGGATTGGTGTCTATTTGAGTAGAATGTGAATCCGTGTTCCTTATTTTCTCCTATTCTCCATACATCTTTCAAATCATAGCTTTTTATCAAATCGAAGAAGGATTGTGGGAGTGTACCTTGATTACTTTTTATTTCTTTTTCAGATTTTTTGTCCATGGAGGAATTTACTACTCCATTATAATCTCCCATTAATATTACTTTATCATATTGTAGTTTCTCTATTTCATTATGTATTTTGTGATAGAACAATCCTTTTTTATCTTGGGGACCATAGACTCCAGGGATTAAACATTTCTCATCATTTAGTTTAATTTCTACACCTACATAATGTCCCGCTGGGTCGTTTATTACTTCCTTTGAATAAATATAATTTTTAATATAGATCACTACTCCTTTTTTCCTGTTTTTAGCTGCTGAAATATAATCTTTCCCTAACTTTCTAGTTTGTAATAATCTTTTCTCTGTAAATTTGATATGGGTTTCCTGTAGACATATTACGTCACATTTTAGTTTTTCCAAATTGTGAATTACTTTTCCCCTCTTTTTAGGTGAATTTAATAATTTAATCCGTTCCAGGTTATTAGTTTCATTTACTTTATCTAGTTTGCTTCTAAAAGAGAAAAAAAAAATAATAATAAACAAAACAAAACACCTTACCCTTTATTTTTCTTAGTCTTCTTTCACAGTTCTTCCCTACTTTCTCCTTCTGATGTGTTTCCTTTCTCTTTTTCCTCTTCTTCCTGTCTTGCTTCACTTTCCTCTTTTCCCGTTGCAAGCTCTGATGGTATTAAGTCTTCTTTTTCTTCTCTCGCGTCTCTATCTTTCTTCTCTCCTGTCGTAGATCGTTTCATCATTTCTTTTTTGAATTCCTTCCAGAAATTTCCTGCTTTCTCCAATGAATTTAATTTGTATCTTTTCTGATTCCATGTTAGGGAGAGTCCCTCTAGTTCTTCCCATCTAAATGGTATTTTGTATCTCTTCAATTGTTCTGTAAGGAATTGGCAGTCCTTCCGTCTTCTGAGAACCTCTGCGGGGATATCTTTGAACACTTGGATCTCTGTTCTGCGAATCACAAATCTCGTCTTGAAGTTTTTTTGAAGGAAAGCATCTTTCGTTTGTTTACGTACCCAATATAGGACCACATCTCTTGGGAGTTTCCTCGTTCTCGCAGCACTTGAGCTTATTCTATACATCCTATCGATTTCCCCATGCATTTGTTGCACAGGCATGTCCAGATATTTTGCTAAATATGGTGTTAGGAATTCATATAAATTTTCGTGTATTTGTTCCAGGAGACCCCTCAGTTTAATACATTTTTCTCTTTGCTTGATTTCTAACTTCAAAAGAGCATCTTGGTCTTCTTGTTGATATTTATTTAAATCCTCTATTTTTTCTTCCATTTTTCTCGTTTTTTATGTCTAACTTCTCTATATTTCCTGTTATTTTTTCAATATCTTTGTTGAGCTTGTCCAAATCCTGTCTTATCCTGTTTGCCTCATATTTCAGTTCTTTCTTTGTCTCTTCCCTTGATTCCCTGATTTCTCGTCTCGTTTCTTCTTTTGAATCCCAAATCTCGTTTTTTAACTCCGCATGTAGCCTTTTCATTTCTTCCAACAAATTTAAATTTGAGTCTGAGCTTGAAAGTCTTCTTTGGCTGGACATCGCCGCTGCTTGCATTTGTCTCTCCTTTTCCCTTCGGGTTGTGGCCATTTTCGGGTCCTGCAAAGATCTAGCTCTCCGTTTATACTATTTTATAGTACCTTATGTCTATATTCCCTCACTCTATTTTAGTTTTTATATCTGTTTTAATGTTATTTAACTTTTATCAATGAACAATTTTTTTTCTTTCTCCCTTTTTCTAATTACTGCTGTGGATGTCTCTTCAATCAGGTTCCTTAGTTCCTAGTTGCTTTAAGCAGTTTCCTTATAGAGATAGTATTGTAACTCAAATTTGACTATTATTGAGCTTCCCGCTTATACAGATTTATTTTAAATAAGGAGAAGCAAGGAAAACAATCAGGAAATAGGGTCAACTCTTATAAGTTAGTTGTTCAATATATTCTAGACCCTGTTGTATTTTATAAGCCTATTGTTTTTGTAAGTTTATTTTTATCTTTGTTAACTCTCTTAACCAAATCTACCTCTATACTCCTTCCTATAAGAGAATAAAGGGAAAATTAGTTCTACAATAATTTGAGAAGGAAAAGGAAAAAAAGACACAAAAAGAATAAAGTGAAGTGAATTATCTCCTCTATAACAATTGTGAATGTTATCTTTCTCCAAAACAATTTAGTTATATCAATATAAATATAGTCAAAAGAAGAAAAGGGGAGTGATGAGGAAAACAATCTATTTTGCTGTTTCCAACCTTTAAACTCCTTAAGGGATTGAAAAGAATAAGAAATACATAAATCCAATAAGTCAAAAAGTATGCAAGTTGATAATTTTTCTTCCAAAAAAAAAAACACCACTCTATCTATCCCCTGAGGCTGCCAACTTACAGCCACCATATGCTATGAGCAATTGTAAGGCAGGAGCAATAGTGTGTCTTCTCAACTGAGTTAGCTAAGGGCGCTTTTCTTACAAACTTGGCCAAAAGAGAGGTTGAGTTATCTGTCAAAAATATATATTAAGCTCCTGTTTATACTTTTTGGCCCTTTAGCAGAGACAATGCATTGAAAAGAGTATATATATATATATATTTAAAAAACCCTATAATTTTTAGACTGGAGAAAGCACTGAACCAACAGTAAGCTCAAACAAAACAATCTTTCTCCCTCTCCCCTTTTCTCTCCCGTCTATTTCCTTGATTTCCTCTGGCAGCAGTTTGTCCCAAGGGGGGGAAGAAAAAAAAAATAAAAGAATAAAAAATAAAAAATACCAATCTGTATCCACAACGTTGATATTATATTGATCAGAGCTGCTTTCTTCCTTTCTTCTGGCTTCTCACACCACAAACAATGTTTCTATCCCGCTGGTAGGAATTTCCAAGCACATGTAGCAGATTCAGTTAGTCAAAGTTTTTTCCCCCCACCTTTTCAAAGCCATCCAGTTGAATCTTTGTAATCCTTTGCAATCTTAGCTTAATACTCAATTGCCACAATAATCTAGATTCTGTAGAGTTCAAATGTTTTTATATTCCTCCCTTTGAAGTCGCTCTGATGCCTCTCTGCTAAGGATTGCAAAAGACACAGCTCAGCTGCTTGTATTCCTCCTGTAGATGCAAGATGGTGGTTCATCCACCTCCCTTCTTGCTCCGTCCTTTCCAGCAAGAGTCCTCCAAACCATCCAGCAACCGATGCAAAGTAGGAGCAACACAGCAGTTAGTTCAGGTTATCTCAACCCAGAGAGAGTGGAGAAAGTTTCAAATCGTTTGTAGCTTCTTAAACTTGCAGAGACAGAAGCCTGTGAGTGTGTGGGAAGGGAGAGAAGCCGCTGCAGCGAAATCAGGTAAAGCAGAGTTGCTGTTTTCCCTTCTCCCTTCCCTTTTCCCCGCTCAGCGCTTCAGTTAGAGAGTTTTATGTTGTCGTAGAGGATTTAATAGTAAAGGGTAGAGTCTTTAGTAAGATCAAAGACGATTGCTGTAGCTGTTAATTGCAAGCAATAAACAACAAAGGCAGTGTTGGGGGTGCTTGTGCCGCGGCGCGGCTGCTTGATCCCGGCTCTGGCTGGCTCAAGCCTCCTTTTGCTTCTGGCGTCTCCTTACCAGCTGCTCTTTTGCCGCTTATTTTCTGGGCGCCCTGAAGCTGTGGAGGTTCCCGATGAGCCCCTCTTCTTCCCCCCTAACTGGGGAGCTCTCTTGGTATGTTTGCGAATTTGTAAGCTTACTTAGGTCCTGGGATCCGCAACCCTTCCCTCAGCACGACATTGAGAGAAGGCTTCTCACACCCTCCATAACACCGGAAGTCCTATATATTGGTTTTTACTTGCATCCCAGCCCCTTTAGATCTGTAAGCGAAGCTCTCTGAAAAGCAGTATAAGAGTGAAATAATGAATCTGTGACCAACTATTTCACCTGAAGAGACTGGAACCACCAAATTTACATCTCATTTGACATTTGCTTCACACAGATTATTTTCTTGGCAATCCCCAAACTTCCACCACAAGGAAGATATGCAAGTCCCTGACTTACCCAAGCTTGGGCATTTCTTTGCTGCTTGTCTTGTAGGACAGCAGAACCCCTGCTTGAAATCTGTCTAATTTGCTTATGTATTCAGGTTTTAAAAACAAAAACCTCTAACTTGTTAGAATGCAAAAATGAAAACCCTACTAGAATTTGACATATCCAGTCATAGTGCATTTTAGGATAGTTTAGAATATCCACTGTTTCTATCCAAGGAGAAAATTTCCCAGGGACTGTCCTTGGCTTTGTGATAACAGTAGTCCTCTCTCAGTTCCTGCATTGTATATTTAAGCAGCCTGTTTGCCTCATCTCTGGAACTTTACTTTGAAATATCTCAACTTCTCATGGCAGAAAAGACTTTGGTTGCCAGGTGAGATGCAGGATAGGGTTTTTTTTTTTGTACTTTTAATCATTGTGTAGAAGAGGAAATTTCAGTAGGTTTTGCTTGTATACCTGCTGAAATTCTCTCTTCTACATAGCTATTAAAAACATAGGACCCTTGTTCTGTATTTCACCTGGCAACCCTAGAAAGACCAGGCCTGCAAATGCAGTGGCAACTGGAAAATTACTTGTGACAGACCATACCCTCTCTCACCTGTCATTCTGTGGGTGCCACAGAGTATTTTCTTCAATAGAGAAATCCATTAAGATAAAAATATGTTGAAATGGTAGGGAAGCACTTAGCTAGCGAGGACAGCCAGTATCTCTTGAATCAATTTAACTGCCTTTTGATGTTGACTGATTAGGTAAGGATCTCCCAGAATACCAATTCAATTAGTTTTCTCTTATTCACATTTGTGGGTTGAACTGGAACATTCTGTTGAAAGGGAATGCTGCTGTTTTCCTTCTGAAGCTTGTTAAAAAATTGCTAATCAGATAACAGACCAACTGAATGTGTTTTAGCTTCCTTGAAAATAGTATGTAGTTAGAGCCACAATATTCCACTTCCTCAAATCTGTGCATCTAATTTGGGTATTATGAAAATTATTCTAATTATGCAAAATACTCTGATTTATATTATAATCATGCAAACTAGGTACAGTAATTGTTGCATTTTTCCCCTCCCATTGTTTCAAACTTCATATCATTTTTTATGGTTACAACTGATTTGAGAGTGCAAGTATAGAGGAATGTTTCAAATACTGGGCATGGAACAGGGAGATCCAACTTCAAATCCTGTGACTTTGAGCAACAATTTCTTCTCAATAAATCTAGTTTACAGAATTGCTGTCAGGATTAACAGGTAGAAGGAAATAAGGTGAAGTAGATATGTATGTTCCTAGTGCAGAAATAAAACAACAATAATATCAACATTTTGCCATATCTAGTGGTGGCTCATCTCTCTCTGTCTATCTATCTATCTATCTATCTATCTATCTATCTATCTATCTATCCCTTTCAGTGTTTCACTAAGAGCAAAAAGTTAAAAGATCTGAGAAGCCTTTGAATAATGACTGCCATCTGATGGCACTGGGCAAGGTGCAGAGGAAAGTATGGACACAAATACCAGTAACTGAAGGGGGAAAACATGGTCTGATTTATCCTGAAAACACAGGATAAATATTTTATTATAAATTGAAAGCCATCTAATAGTAAAAATAGTAGTAGTAATAATAGTGATGGTAATAGTAATAATAGTCTTTCAGCGCTCTGACATTCCTTTATAATGTGTATGATAAGCCGTTATGTACAGTAGGACATTTGTGCTCCCACCCAATTATTGTTTGGTAATGCTAGTTAAGATAATGATAAGTGTTTGCACTTTTGCCCATTTCCATTTTCTCTCATTTCACTAATGATAGCCTCTCACCCCAAACACACACACACACACACACACATATATATCTGCCAACTGAGACAACTCTCCATGCATTTAATGGAGTGGGCTGCAGTTTACAACAGCAGATGGGCCAAAAGTGCCAGCTTCAGGCCAAGTTGGGGGTAGTGGTGGCGTTTAGATGATGCACACCCCAAATGAGGTTGGAAGCCGTGCAGAGAGCATGCTTGGCTGGGAAAAGGCAGCCACAAAAGTAGCAGGGAAAGTCTGCTCTTTATAAGTGTCCCATTCGGGACTGTGGTGGCATCCCGATCAGGACTGGGTCTGTGCGGTTGCCATGGCCCTGCACTGATTGGGAATTGCCTCTGATCGCTCCTTTTGCCCCATCTGCATGATCCCACAGTTACTCTCCTTGGAAACTTTAAAAGGTATTCCTGGTTGTAAGGAAGAAAAAAACATCAAAATAAGTCCAAATCCAATGTGGCTTATATGTTTCCCACTCAACACCATCCTTGTATTTCTCCTTAGTAGAAATTCCTTCTACATCCTTGCTTACGCCACACACCAATACCTACTGTTTTGTTGCCCTGGTGGAATTTACACTGTAGCAGTAAATGATAGACCTCTCTTATGCACATTTAACTTAGTAGGATACATTTGTGAGTAAACCATTGAAATGCACATTCCACACTCCCAAGACAAGTAAGTGCATAACCTGCATAACAAAGAGACTTTATAAGCTCCTATCTATCCTCTTTGTTTGCCTTTCCCCAGGTCCTTGTGAGGAAAGACATATCATGATGTGGCCACCTCAAGGAGCAGAGCACTGGAGCAACGAATTGCCCTGTTCCTCTCCTGCTGGAGGACCTCTGTTGCTTTCCTCATTCCTGAGTGGACTAATTTCTTATAGAAAAATTTGACCACAGAGTGCTTCCAGACTTTGTCCCGTATCTCAGAGTCTTATTTAAATGATCCAAAGAAACCAAAAGCTTAGAATCTAATGGTGGTCCCAATGGGCAGTGGGTATTACATCTAGAATGTGGGGTTAAACCCAGCAATCTATATGTTATGGCAGCTCTACATGCAGCCTAAATATAGCTAGGAGCAGAGGGTTATAAAGAATTGCTCCTTCACCTATTTCCTTCCACCTCTAAGGACATAGTGCGTTTAATTGCTTTATTTCCCCCTTTGGCATCATTTTCCTGTGATTCATATCTCTTCAACACACTTCTTAACCAAGCTTCTTCGTAAGATTTCAGTTTCTAATTTAGATCTCTCTCATGCTTCCCTGACTGTGGGTTTATACAGGTGTTGACTTCAGTGGTTTGTCTAAATAAAAATGTGAGCATCTTAAAGGCAGGTACTTTGCCCTATAAAGGAAGAGAACACGGTTTCTACATAATGGCTAATGTTTTGCTTGACTAAAAGAGTAAAATAAGCAGATCTATTAGTTTTGCCCATAAAGTTTGCAAAGAAAAGTGGGGGCAAGAGTGGAGGGAATAAATACTGGTAACATGTGGGAAAGTGGTTTTCATCTATCAGAGATAATGACTTGATTGTTTTTAAACAACATCTTTTCCAAATTTCTTATGAAAATCATTTTGGGATTATTAGAATAACTATTCTCAGTTTGCAAAACCACATGGGAGATGGGGATCTATTGCTTTGTACTCAGTATTGCTTTGGGAGAGACATTTTTACCCCACACTAAGATATGACAGTGCCATCTATTTGTGGGCCAATGCTGTGAGAAGCCATATGCTTTGATGGGTTTCATTTCAAAGTCTCTATGAAAAGGTCCTGATAGCAAATTACATGGGATAATGATATCAGTCACTTTGTTATTACAGATTAGATCACAGATGGGAATGGTTAAAGATGTGTTTGAGTGTTTGCCAGCACTCATGAAAGAGGGGATCAAGTGAAATGTTCTATTTGCAGAGTAAAACTCACACTTTCCAATGGTATTATGTTTTCCTGTTTCTGTCCCTCTGTATAGTTTCTTGTTTTCCTAGCTGTTCATTTTAGGCTCAGGGGAGTCAAGCACTGTCAGCAGCTTCCTAAGTCAAGAGAAAGCCTCTTGAAATTTCAAAGGATCCGCAGTGCATGCTAAGCACTTGCAAAGACTGATCCCAAGAAGAGAAATTATTTTGGGTTTCCTTATTAACTATGCAGCATCAGTCAGTATGAGAAAAAGAAGCTGCGACTGCCCCAATGCTATTTAATCTGTCCACCTTCTAGAGTGCTCAGTATATTGATGAGCAAACTGTACTCTGCTTAATTCAGAATTGGCTCCTAATATCCAAACCGTCTCTGAGAACTCTCTTTCTAAAAAAATGGACAAAACAAAAGGAACAGCATTCTCTGAAGATGCCAACCACAGATGCTGGTGAAACATCATGAATAAACCCTTCTAGAACATGGCCATGTATCTGGAAAAACCCACAAAAAACTATGGATGCTGGCCATGAAAGCCTTCGACTTCACAAAATGAACACCATACATAGATGTTCCCCCTTTGCACCTCACAATGCTGGCCTTAAGCTAGCCATGCCTAAGTGATACCAGATAGAGAGTAAGGTGTCCTATTTCTCTGTCGGAGTAAGAGTTCATGGGGTAGGTCCCAATATTGTAATTTCCTTGATGAGTGAAGATATCATAATATGAATTACCTGTATTTAAGCTAATCTAGCTAGGTAAAAATTAGCACTAGCATTTTTCCTCATTTAGCCAGTGACTCGAATCTTTAATTTAGGCAGCTGAAGCTGTAGAAATATTTCATTTTACAGTAGCTGAGGATATTTTATTATGTTCAGTAAGTTTGTTCTCCCTTGAACTAGTTAATAGAGGCACTCTGTTTGAAGAAGAATGGGCCCAAGAATTCTGAAGGGTTAATCTTTGTCTTAGATGGGTATAACTCAACCCAGTTATATCTGGCTTATAATTTTTAATCAAGATACTTTTCAAAAGATATATATCTCCTCAGGCTTAATGATAAGGCAAGTAAAATTGTCAGAAGGTTCTAAGAAAAATATGTAATCCATAATGTAATGCCACTTCTCTCTTTCCATCAGTGAAAGGGAAACTTGTAGATACAGCTAAAGATTTGTTTGGAAAATGTTAGACCAGATTGATAAGTTGTGACTCTAGGTCTGTAACAGTTCCAGCATTCTTTCTGCTGATAAATGTTTCATACAACCAAGGATGGAAGGAATCAAGTATATAGTTCTTGTATATTTACTAAACTTATGCTAATGATTACAAGTCATCGAGGTTTAACAACTCCTATAATCATTCTGCACATCCTGCCTGTGGCTTAGTATTCACATCAAATACTTCTTCTATTGACTCTCAAGAAAAATATTTCATTTCCACAGATAATTAGCTACCAGTTTATTAAATTTACTAACCTTGTAATACACCGCCATCTTTTTAATTAGCCAGGCCTGCAAAATGCCAATAAATGTGTTTAATGATCATTTGATTTGAACAGCACAAGGTTGCTGCTTTAATGAATCTGAAATATAGATTCAATTTTCAGTAGCCTAAAGTATCTAATAGTATAGGTGTGCCTGCCTTTTAAAATGATGTAATATTGCAAGTCTTCAGACCACTCACTTTGCAATGTTCCACCTGATGTATCTGAGATTATTGCTGAGTAAATGATGGTTGGATGGCACAGAGTGAGCTCATGTTTTATACTGAAGACTTAGTTCTCTTTGTACGTATTCATGGGGATTATCGCACAGATAAACAATGTGTCTTACCTCTGTCAAATTCAATCTTCATTTGGTTTGCATGCTGGAGTTATTGCATGGCTTTTCTCCTCAAAACCACCATCAGGGTACAGCCTGGCTTTAATGCAGGTCCCTGAACTCACTTTGGCAACCATTTTTCAAAGTTGGGAGCAAGTTCAGGGACCCGCATTGGAAATGGGCTGTACCCAGATGGCAGTTTTGAGAAGAGAACAAGAGTGCAGCCCAAATGAAAACTGAATTCGGCAGCAGTGAGATGCTGTATTTAGCTGTGTGATAATCTCCTGTTTGGAGACAGATATAACACTTTCATGCTGCATTTCCTTATACAATTGGGCTGGGATTCTGTTGGTTAGTCCCCTCAAGAACAGTCCCATTGAATCAATTGTTGGATGGTAAGTTAAATCAAAGATAAATCCAATTGTTTCAATGGCTCTACTAGACTTGGGACTAAATAGTTTTTAGGAGTTAGTGTTCTGGTAGCCTTGTCTAGTCAAACTTCAAAGGCTGGTTAACCAGATAAATGTAATGAAGGCAAATAGGAATTTAGCTTTAGTAGTTGTGCTTCAAAATATATTATACTGGTGAATGTAATTAGGAGTGCAATTCATACAGTTGACCCTTCATATACACTGATTTTTATACATGGATTCAAGCATCCATGGTTTGAAAATGTTCAAAAAAGGATAACTTTCAAATATTAAACTTTGATTTTCTATTTTTTATAAGGGACATCATTTTACTATGTCCTTATATTTAATGGGATTTGAGCATCCACGGATATTGTTATCCACAGGGTAACCAAACCCCAGCATATAACAAGGGTCCACTGTATAACCTTTTGCTTGAATTTCACCTACTGGTGATCGTTCTACAAATATCATTACCCAACCAATTTTGCTATTATACAAAACTGCTCCACTTTCTAATTCTGAACTGGAGTGGTTGAATTGCAGTACTGTAAATTTAGCTACCTTTCATTTGGGTATATCTAGCAATGAATTATAGCCCCTAATAGGAGAAGTAGTTACCTATTTTTGAAGGTGATCGTATATGTTTGATTGTTACCTGGTGTCTTGAAATGTGGTCCTTGCTCCTTCTTTGCAAATTAGTTTTAGCAGTGGGCAATGTATGGGTGGAAGGAAGCAGTATACAAGGGGAAGGGCTGCTTAACACTTCTACAATTTTTGCTTGTCTGTTTCTATTATACCTCCAAAGTGTCTTAGGCCATAGTTTGTGATTTTGGTGAATCCTAGCTGGTGAATCACCAAGAAGTTCACGTTTTCATGCAATTTTCATGCACTCATGATTTAAATATGCACCTATGGTGGGATGGATGGATGGATATGCAGTTGGAGACTATGATGCCTATGCAAAATGAGGGAGGAAGGTAATTGGTCTCCTGATTGAGCAATTTTGTGTGGAAACTTCTTTATTCCCCAGAACAACCTCGCATAGTTCAGTATTACTTTGGCTATGTGCAGCATAATAATTTAGCAGCTAAGAAAGAAGAAATGGAAACAAAAGGAATTCTTGCTGAAATGTATACAGTTCTCAGAAATCAATGCTTCTTTACAGCACATGCTAATGAGATTTTTAATAGCCCATATTTACTAAGGAAGGAGAATTCTGATTTTAGAAACCATAAAGAAGACACTGTAACCCTCACTGAGACTGGAATATTGCGAGGAACTCCTGCTCCAGTACAACATTGAGAAGAAAAAAACCCAATGGCTTTTCTGATTTGCAACTGTGCAATGGTTTGAGTGTTGGGCTAGGATTTTGGGAGATCAGGGTTTCAGTCATCACTCAGCCATAGAAACCCACTGGTTGACCTTAGGCAAGTAACCTCACTCAGAAGAAGGTAAAGGCAAACTTCTCTGAAGAAATCTTGCCAGGAAAACCCTGTGATAGGTCCACCTTAGGGTCACTAAAAAACAGAAACCAATTGGAGGCATACAACAGCACAAAAGGATAGTATTAATTTTTTTAATGGATAAGGTTCAAGGGTATGTATGAAGGAATCTCTGTTGGACTGGAAATCACAGTGTAAGGAAGAGATAGATATGACAGAAGAGGAGACTGTGTAGGGTTGCCAGACTGGATCCAGGGAAGGGCTTCTGCAACTTTATTGTTTGACAGATTTTTGAACTGGTTTCCCATGGCCCCAAAATAGCATGCCATTGCCTGAATTTGTGTGTGGCAGTCTATCACGCAATAACGTGAAACCACATGATTGCGTTCACACTAACTTCCCATTGCCCAAATTTGCGTGTAGTGAGTTATCACGCAACAACGTTAAACCCCATGATTGCATTCAGATTGCCATTGGATTATACTTCCAATTTCCCTTGTCTGATAAACTCCTTAGTTACATACAGGTTGTATAATGTATCCTGGCTTGACTCCCTAGCCCACCTTAGTAGCCAGCTGCTGGATTGGGAACAAGAGGTTGGCATTTGAAATCCTCTCCTGCTGGTGTGCAAGGTTTTGGAACAGGGGTCCTGCTTCTGATTGTCTCAGCCTCCTTGCTGTCAGGAGGGAATTGGAGACATCTTCTCCTTATGCCCACATTGGCAGCCGACTACTTCATCCAACAAGGCTGATGGCTGTTAAGATGGGCTGGGAGGAGGCAATTAGGTAGTCTTATAATAAGTCTATATGGTCTCACTGAATACAGAGCAATTAAGGATCTTTAAGTCTAGGTTGTAAATCCCTAACTGAAATACTGAATGCCATTTAATAGTTTTGGTTTATCAAACACGTTGTTGCATGGAGTGGAATTGAAACAATATAGGTTAGGTTAGAAAGTAATCATCTACCCATGCTTTTGCTCATCTTTCCCCAGTTTCCTGAGTAGAGTACATACATACCCAAGTTGTTCTGTACTTCTAAAGTTTGGATACCCTCGGAAATAGACCTCTGGGATGAAAATGCTGCTATTTAATGCCAGATTAGTGAATGGAAAAACATAACTGATCCAGGACTCAATCCTGGATGAACATGTCAACTTGGCTTGTATTACAGAGACTTGGCTGGAGAAAGCTGGGTGGTTACCCTCTTCCAGCTTTGTCCACCTGTGTTCTCTGTACAGCAGCAGCTGAGGCCTCAGAGACAGGGAGGCAGAGTTGCAGGGGATACCATGCCCCATAGTCTCCAGTATTTGATTTATTTTTAACTTTTTGTATGTCTTTTAAACTATTTTATACTGTTTCATGTGATTTTTAATTATTATTATTTTAATGATTGTTAAGGTTTTTAACTGACTCTCTTTGGGAGAAGCCTTGTGCCATACTCTGGGAGAAAATAAGTATACATAGTAAATAAATAATAATAAATAATGATAAAATACGCGCACACACAGCAGTAGGAATAAGAATAACTACATCTGTTAATGGTTAGTCCAAAAACATTGGAATAGTTCTTATCTTTTAGAATTATAGCAAAACATTGTCAAAAGCAGCTTGCATGTTAATGGTGAATTTGGTTTGATTACAATGTCTTAAGTCCACTCTTATAACCGCAGCTCATAAACTCAAGTTGGATTTTCCCCAAGTTGAGGGGTATGATACGAAATGGAATGTAGACCAAGCTAGAAAAGAACTTGAATCAATTAACAAATAGTTGGAAGTAGATCTGAGAGATTTGGCTTCTTCTAGCTTCAATGATAAGAATTTTTAAAGATGAAAAAAAAAATGACATTTATATTGGCTCAGTGGGCAAAGCTAGATCTTGCAGCTATGGAATAATGAGAAGACATTTTTAGACCCAATTACTATAAAAGATGATAGATCAAGCTTTGCATTAGAGCCATGTGTTTCAGCTAGTCTTTGGTATCCTTGTTTTAGAAATATTTTTGGAAATGAGATAAGCTTTGGCAGTAGTGGTTCAATCTCCATTCAGTTTTTGGCAGGACAGAATGGCCCACATTACAGAAGAATAAATCAGCAAGCGAACCTAAGCCTGGGAAAATGTACAAAGCAGTTGAGAGTATGACCCTATTGGAAGTTGTTAAGATTATAGAATGGTGGCACATATGTTAGCAAAATTATTTACTTGTATTAATAACACTGGAATTTTTCCTGATGAATGAAATGTGAATATAATATTTTCAACTTGCAAGAAAGGAGATAAACACAAGGCTCAGAATTACTGGTCATTTATTTTATGGGATATCAGTTTCAGTGTGAATAGTTGCTTCTGCCATTAGAAATTGTTTGATTGGGAAGAGGAAAGTAACATACCAAGAACAAACTGGTTTTAGGAAATTCTGTAGACCAGTACATGACATTTTTGTATTTTACCAACTAATTAATAAATATGATACTAGAGTTTTCTGTAGCCAATTTGCTGCTTTTATTCATTTCTTTTCAGCCCTTGGTTCATTCAAGAAGAACCAATTTGGGCACAAACTTGCGTGTACTACCAATATTGGCAAAGGTGTGCTGTTCCATGTTTAGGAATAATACAACTGACAAATTAATAAAAGTTGCTTCAGAAATGTCTATGACCAGAAGAATTAAAAAGGGGTGTTTGTTGGTTCCCTTTTGTCTACTGTCTGCATCAATAATATTGTTAGTGGTTTAATCTGCTCGGAATATTTTCTCCCTGCAATTGGCAACCATAAAATGATGATATTAATGCATGCAGATTGCTTGATTTGACTATCAGTAAACAAGACTAGGTTAAGAAGTTTAAATAATGTACAGTATATGCTTTTGCTAACGGGGAAAGCTTAAATCTAAGTACAAAATCTAAGATTATCTTTTCTGGTAGACACCCCCCTCTCCAGTTATAGGTTGAAACTAGATGATAATAGGATAGAACAAAATTAATTCATCAACCACCTTGGCATGTATCTAGATGAGACAGAATCTTAGGAAACCTAACTCCAGAAAGTTAAAATGGTGTATATAAGACAAAAACAGAGAGGCTCCACTGTAATTCTTTTACCCTGGAGGAGAAAGTTGGGTAGTTTCAGCACTAAAAATATTTCTTGGGAAAGTTGTTATATTCAATGTAGTACTGAGATCTGGGTGTTGGTATTTAGTAGCTGAAAAAAGTGGAATTTGTTAAAATAAGTTTAATTTCTAACCCTTTCCCCCTATAAATGAGTCCCTAGATATCTCAACTTTCTTTCTTAGGTAAGAGACAGTCTTGGTGTCAGTAGATCTCAAAGGCCAGTTCTCTTGTATTATAGGAGAATGCTGGATATGCCCGACGGTTGCCTCTACAGACTTTGCTTGAGAGAACAAATAAGAAAGAAGATTAGGCCAAGTCATGTCAAGAGCTGCTTGTCTCTCAGTATATATTATCTTTACTGTCACTGGAGGCAAAATTAACTTCAAAGCCTGAACTGGATCTATGGAGTTTATCACACAGCTTACCTTCTGCCATGCTCCCGTTGTGTCAACATCACCGATCTGCGACGGGAGCCTCCTGGTGGGATCACAGATGGCGCAACGCTTCCATTTTCATCATGGAAGTGATTTCATGTTTAAAAAAGGTCCCTTTTAATAACAATTTAATCCGTTATTAAAAAGGGCCCTTTTTAAAACACTTAAGATAATGCTTCCATGATGAAAACGGAAGCATTGCGCCATCTGCGATCTCACCAGGAAGCTCCCGTCGCAGATTGGTGATGTTTACGCAA
>NC_056524.1:156240767-156245525 GCF_019175285.1 Sceloporus undulatus
ATGCACTGGGAGCATGGTGGAAGGTAAGCTGTGTGAAAACTCCTATGAATTGTGTTATCGAGGCATAGTTTATCATATTTTCAGGCCCCCCCCCATTCAATGTTCAAAATAACCCTGACAGATCCCAGTATTACAACCCATTATTTTGGCTGTAGAAGCCTTGAAGTTACAGAAATTACTTTTGAACCATGTCTATCAGCAGGTTTCAAGTAATCAATGGTATGTACTGTGATTCGGGAAAGGAAGGAGACAATTGACTTATCAGAATTCTAGGGCAAATCTGGCATTTGTTGAAGATTTGTCTTGTTGTACTTCAGTTATGTTTGCTCTTAATGAAGCAAAATGTATTTGATCAGTCAGTCTGAGCCAGTTTGTTTACTGTACATGTGATATTCTGATCTAATTCATTTTTTGTGTGTTATAACTTGATTTGTTACAGCTCATTTTTGTTACAGACATATGCAATAATGCTAGAAATTATCATTTTGTGAAGAAGAAGATAGACATATCAATATCCAACAGCAAATGCAAACATCTGGTTATTCATAGAATGAATAGGTCAAACACATATCTAAGGAACAGCATTTTCTTTGGGTTTTAGTATCTGATTTTTTTTCATGCAAATTTGTGGTTTTAGAAAAAATAGTTTTCTGAGCCCCCCTCTCTCTATCTATATAAGATAGAGGAGTGTAAAACCATGTGTTTTGATCAAAATAAGGTTTTGGAAATTTCCCCACAAAACCAACAATTTTCACAAAAAAACAGTTTTCGGAATGCTTTTTTGTGTGGACAAATCACTTATTTTTGTTTAAAAACTGCAAGTTTGTGCAAAGAATGTCTTTTTGGAAATGTTTTTTTTGAGCAAAAATGTGGATTTTGAAAAACAACAATTTTTGCATGAAAATGTGTTTTGTATAATTCATGCCAAAAGCCTCATCTATTTTCGTGCAGAAAAATCTCCTATAAAGATTTGGGATGGATAAAATCTTTACGGAAATATTTATTTTCTCCTGGAGCAGAACAGAAAAATATGGGAAGTTGTTCATCCTCACATTTCAGAATGAATAGTAGAGAATTACATCCCAAGTCGGTTGATGGGAGTTTTAATCTATGGCTTGGAGTAGGTCGATTGAAAGCTTTATAGTCCTTGAAGTCCTGAAGTAAACTGGGAGTGAATGAATTAATCGATTTAAAGTTTGATTTAAATATTGATTCCTGTCAAAACTCTAGCTACAACATTTTGAATCAGTTGTAAATCTCTCAGTCTTGATTTCATTGAGTTCTTCTGAGCCCCACCTGCTTTTTCATCCATACTTAAATAATAATAGTAATAATAATAATAATGTTGTGAGGTTTTTTTTTTGTTTTCTTCTTGCATTGAAACTGTGCATTTAAAAGATTTTCTCCAAAATTTGTTTGGAATGTACCTAATTCATGCCACCTCCATCTATTGGTTAAATCTACTCTGTACAATCCTACCAAGACATTTTGACATTTTTGTATCATTTAATGTGAACGTTGTTTTTCAGAACACCCAAGTAACCCATACATGGGAATGGAGGTGAGGTGCATATATAACAAGTTTGGACGCAAGACCACCTTCATTGCACATGTGAGCCCAGAACATTTCGTTCCATCCCAGCAGCTGAGATTTTTGACATAAGTTCAATTACTCCCTAAATATTTAAGTATTCAATGTATAAATTACGTGGCGGGTCGCTTTCACCACAAATGAGTGCAACTTTTTAGTTGGCCAGTCTTCCAGCCCCACTGTGCCAAGAAAGCATATTGGATGTAGAAATTTTAGTGTAGACTAACTGTTTCCACAAGTCCAATTCTGAAATGGTGTCACTTTTCTTCACCTTGTTGATGAAAAATGTTTTGTCGGAACAAAAATATCACCAGATACAATGTCTTTATGAAACGGAGGTTATGAAGTTCTGCATTTTATGGGATTATTGAGGAAATATGTGTGAAGTTCATTTAAATATATAACATGTGCTATAAACATTATTATTACTACTAATAAATAGGCATGCAGATTGCCAAGCAGCACTTTGTAAATACTTTACATGGTTTGTGTACTAAAATATCATAACTCTATATTCTGCTCCAATTGACTTAACATCTGCAACCACCCCACTGTTACCATATTCCGCTTCGAAATATCCGTTTGATTACATTTAAATAGTGTAAAAATAAGAAATATGCTTTTGGAGGGACCAACAGTTCCCTATGATACAGTTATCAGGCAATCCTGAATGGAGAATCAGATTTAACATGCAGGGATATTCAAGGCATGGAATCTCCTGTCTGTTCACCTTTCTTTTCTTCAATATCACTTGCTGTTGACATTTTGGGAACTAGGTGATGGTCTTTATTTATACAACATGGTTATATCACTTGACAGTTGAAACAACCCACAAACTAGGGTTAGGTTGATATTCAAAATTATTTCGAAAATGTTCAAAAATGTGTTTCTTGAGCACAAGGAAACCTTGATGAGAAAAATCCTACACAAATAGGGATTTCACAGTTTGGAATTTTTCTGCACAAATTTGCAAGGCTTTTCTGCATAGAAAATAATATCCTGGCTGAAGTGTATGCAGTTGTGCATGAATTGAGGTGCCATTGTTTTGGGCACACATGAGCAGTGAATAAGTGCTTCCAGTGTGTAAAATGTGGCATAAATCAGCTCATTAAATCTGGCTTATTTGTCAGGATTTGATTTTCTTGGAAAGGAAATGGAGCTAATTTATACCGAATAGAACTTTCCTGTAAATGAAGTTTGCTCAGTAAAGTCTTCAAGTAAATCTCTCTTGAGTGAACTTGGATGACAGGAAAGATCTAGCTGACACATATGTGCTGACTGGTCTGTAGGGATTAGCCTAGTCTTTGGTATCCTGAAGAATTCTAGTGACCATAATGTAGAGAAGGGGTTGTCTGCAGAATGTGCATATTTGACATGCTAACTGAACCCCAAAGTCAGAGATAGATGAATCCTATTTTACAAGGCATGGGTTATTTGAAATAATCTCCTTGGACACTCATGGAGGTGATTTATCAATTATGTAAGGCAAATTGGACATGGATGAATGTACAACTCTATGCATGTTATTACCATGTTTTAGCAAATGTGTTAAAATATTGTCTCCCCATTCAATGGGAAAAAAGTGGACAAACGTTAGAAATTACATTAATTATGATTTAAGAGAGATTTTTTTAAAAAATTAAATGTGTATAGATGGTATTAACACCAGGTAGGTTATCAAAAAGTACAAGAATATTCAAACAAATGTTGGAAATGTAAACGATAGTAGGGTCTTTTTCCCTGTGTGGGTGGAACTATGATAAAAACCCAGAATATGGGACCTGGCCAACTAAAAAGTTGTGGTGAAAGCTGAAATTCATTTAATGTTGAACATATTTTAAGTCAAATACATTTGAAACTGAGACTTTCGCTTGGAATGCTGACTGACCAAATTGAGAAGTTGCAAGCTTTCCAATATTGTTCTGGCAACAAGAACAACATATGCTCATAGAAGGGAGGATGTTGACACTCCAACACAAGAGATGGCTAATGAAGCTATTGAACTGTTGAAATTGACAAATTTCTGGCTAGATTTTCTCTTTCCCATTGCTTATTTGACACAAGTTTCTCAAAGTTCAGAAACTTAAACTAAATATTTGTCAAGCTGATATTGGTATTAGAGTTGGGGTCCACACAGGTCTTTTAAGCCCACTGCAGAGCTCCTCCTGCACAGCTTCCTCCCAGCGTCTCTCTCTCTCTCCCTCCTCCTCAGCTGTGGGCCAGGCTGCTGCTGCTGCTGCTGCAGGTCGCTGGAGCTGTGGGAAAGGCAGCACAAGCTGACTGCACATGGTGGCACCTGCAAGGTGATCTGTCCTGCCTGTTCCCCTTCTGCAGTCCAGTGTGAACCAACTGGACGTGCACAGAAAACACCAGTTTCCTGTAAACCCTACACCAAATTGTGCATATTAAAAATCTGCTTTAAGACATTTTAAATCTCAAATTTGCTGCTGATTGGGCCCTTGGTCATGGGCCTTGGTCATTCCATATTTGGCGCAAATGCCATGCACAATGTGTCCTGACCAGCACAGATTGGGGGGGGGGGGGTCCCCTTGTGTAGACTTGACCTTTGAAAAGTTCCTTTTTTGAACTACACCAGCCACAGTCACCAAGCCAATATGCACAGTGGTCATATTGGTGAGGAGTTCTGAGACTTATAGTCCAAACTCATAATGTTTCTAAGTGTTGATACAATACTGACATCAGAATCTGACATCTCACACTCTGGCAAGGCTCAGACACCCTCAGAGGCCCAGCCACTGATGCTTCCCCTTGATGCCCTTTACTTCTTTTTATTAAAGGATATCTGGTATTCTATGGGATGAAACAGAACATCCTGAAGGAGCAGCCTGCCACTGCCCCCTTTGGATGTTGGATCAGGGCTGTGGCAACTGCACACTGTGGCTCTGATCCAGTATTTTTTCAGGCCAAGAAGCAGCAGCAAAATGCCGCTTCTTTTTGGCCCAGAAAAAGGGAGTGCTTGCTGCTGATGCATGGATCTTCCCCATTTCTTTGGTGAAGCTTGTCTAAATACTGCACTGAAGAAACATTGTGACACTGCCACTATCTGGTTGAGTGATGCCACTTTGGGGGTGGAGTTGTGGCATGCAGGGTGTAGTCACAATGCCCCACTCCAGCCCAACATCAGCCATTTTGGCCAGTCTGTACAG
>NC_056524.1:156245625-156249062 GCF_019175285.1 Sceloporus undulatus
ACACACACACAAAACTACTGTTCTTAAATGCTTGAAAGGGATAACAATCTGCACACAGCAAATGCAATGGAGGAGTGCTGGATTCTTACCAAAGGGTATTATATTTCATAGAATCATGGAGCTGAAATGCACTACAAAGGTCATATAATCCACCCTCTGCCATACAGGAATACATGGAAATGACCACAAGGGCCATAGAGACCAGCCCCCTGCTGTGTAGGAATATCACATAACTAGAGAAGAGTAAGCTATGTGGATGTTTGCTCATTTAAAGCCATCAGTATTTGACCTGTGGTCACTACTGATAGCAAAAATCTAATCTAACATATTCATGATTATGGGATTTTGAGGAGAGACCTTCCATTGAAGAGAGACATTGCATAACCTGGTTTACGTAAGCCAATTTATTTTCAGTAAAAGACAGACTGAAACAGGAAACTATTATTTTTCCTTTCTGGGAAAATATGCTAAAACCTTCTTCTAAAATCCCTGGTTACATGAGACATTTACGAAATCAATGGCCACAAAATTTCATACCTTGCTTAACACTGATCTGAGCTTTTTACATCACAACCTTTGGACATAAATATTGACAGTGGTGCCAGAGGACTTTTGAGAAAGAGAGTTGGCACCATCTCATATGTTTATCTGAGACAGGGCAGATTTACAGGGACATCTTTCTTCTGCCAGTGGTTTGCAAATTCAGAATAAAATTCAGCAGGAGCAAGCAGCATCTTGTGCCTTTTGCAAACCCGTAACACAACCTCTGGGAAAAAATAGGAGCATTTTATGGAACCGGCATATTACCACTTGGAAAAATATATGAATAAAAATCTTTTTACTGATGTGAAACAGTGAAGCTTCTGATTTTTGTGCCTCCAGATTGTTTTTTTATTGTATTATTAGTGTCTGTTATAAGTTGGTTCAATAGCCCAAGAGGAGTTATTTAAGAAGAATATGTTTTCACACATGCTCCAAGAAATTGTGAGGCACAAGGTAAATCAAATTCACTGATGTGAAAGAATTTTCTTCCTTTGGTCCCACAGGGTGCAAACTGGGATCCCTAAGTAAACAGGGTCCCAGGCTTTTTATTTCAGTGACTTACAGGCTTGAATCATCTTCTTATGCAGGACATATGTATGTGAAACAAACAACTCCATACTGATCCTATTATCATCACTTTATATGGATGGATGGACAGATGGACAGACGGATAGGCAGGCAGGCAGATCACCTATGCACAATGAAATTGGTTGTTCCTTTTCAATGTCATGGGTTTTCTTTTTCTTTTCTTTTTTGTACTTGAACTTCTTTGTCTATCAACTAAAATTTTTTTAAAAATCATTCATTTCCTCCAAAGGTAGAAAAAATGGGAGGGGGGATTATCTACACTGCTATGTTAGTTGTCTGACCATTTTCTACTTCCATCCCCATCTCAGCCTACTCCACAGTTTGCTTTGGGTTTACTGGTAGGAAATATTTCTTCTGGGTTCTTATGCCAGTAAAAATACATGTACTTTGCAAGGTACAGAACAATAAGACCAGCTATGTGTTCACAAGCTATCAGCTTAAGTTGTGAAACACAGGGATTGTGAGTGGGTATGGGAGGGGGTGCTGGCTTGTCTGACATATGCTGCTTGATCTGCCTAAGAGGGTTCAATGAAAAAACAAAGGTAAGACAAGCAAGGCCAGATATACTTGCCATAATTGTCTACTATTACCAGGGACAAAATGACAACCCTACGAAGGGATCTGTGTTTGGGAAGATAACAGTGAACTACCTTTTTTAGATGTGGTGGTGTATTTATATTCTTCATGGAGGATTTGAATGGACACACCAGGAAGTGCATCTGGTTATTCCATAGCTACACTGCCCTTGCAAGAATGTAGTTTTCAATACTTCCTACAGAAGAACATGTAAGACGAATGAGTGAGTTCTGACTCAAACCTAGAGCTGAAGAACCGAAGAACCAAGGAATTGTGCTTTAAATATAACTAAAGGACCAAACAAGATGGTTCTGCACAGAGCATTGATGTGACGAAAGTATTTGGCAACCGAGGCGAGGAAAGTCTGAAAACTTGGAAGCTGAAGCGGGGTGCCGTCCAGGTGTGACGAACTATGACCGGGAAGAACCTTATCTCCTGAGTCGCCATGATGAGGAACTGACAGGACAATGGAGAGCTTTGAACAGAACGAGTTGTTTTGAACACGGACTGATCTGAACAACCTGTCTGTCCTCCCAAAAGAGGAAGTTGAGTAATGGGCTGCAATATTGCAAGACTTCAGCAGCCAAAAGCCAGAGAGAAGAAAAAGTATAAAGACCCTGGACTTTCACCTCCATTTTGTTGGCATCTACCGCGGCAACGGTGTCATCCCCAGCCTTCGAGAACAACTGATCAATGTTCGACGGAAGGAAAGTGTATGTGAGTATTGTATGAATGTGTGAGTGAAAGAGCTCTTGATAGTCAATGTTTGTGTTACTTGTGTGATTTAATAAATGTTACATGCATTGTGTTTAAAACCAAATTTGGTGTCTCAATGTCTTTCTCAGCCTTGCTGTGAATAGGTCCATGGAGGGAGAGGTTTTCATTACACGCTCTCAGGATAAACAGGTTGCCCTTAACAATCTTGGGCATAACAAACACACCTAAATTTCAACATCTGTATGCGGGGTATTTGGCATCTCAAAAATCAGGTCAAGAAATGGTAGCCACAGTGATCAAACAAATCATCACTTGTAATTAATTTCTTTTTTCCAGAAATAAAGACTTAATACAGTTACACTACAAATGTAACTTTGGTCCCAAACACACTGCAGAAATAATCCAGTTTGAGACCACTTTAACTGTTTTGGCTCAATGCTAGGGAATTCTGGGAACTGGTAGTTTTGTGAGATATTGAGACTTCTCTGTCAGAGAATAATAAACTACAATTCCCAGGATCCCCTGGCATTGAGCCAGGGCAGTTAAAGTGGTCTCAAACTGGATTATTTCTGCAGTGTGTTTTGCACCTTCATCATGGACACTTTACTACTATTGCAACATAACTGTAAACTTTTTAACTGGTTTTATAGTTACAGAGGGGTGGCAAAAAGCTAGGGGAGGAACATAACATCTTCAAGTGGTAGTTTGTGCTGTGTGTTGATCTTCTGCCACCTTGTAGTCTATTCTGGATGCTGAAGCAACACTGAGGTGAATGGGAGGGGAACATATTTTATACCACAGGCCAGCAACGTGTGACATATTGATATGTTAAAAAGAAAAACCTACAAGAAACTATTTCAGTTACTTTCGAGGAGTGAGAAAATAAAGTCCCTTGCAAAAATTTTATGGTCAACTATGTCAAGAGCAAACACAACATGGTTGCACATGGACGTTCTGAGGTGCATACGATGCAGGGAGGGGGTATGACCTTTTTTATTTAATGGAGTGGATTG
>NC_056524.1:156249162-156250380 GCF_019175285.1 Sceloporus undulatus
GACAGACAAAAGACTCTTTGAAGATCAGGATTTATTTGCTGAAATGAAATGTATTTGGTCATTAGGACTTATTTGCTGGGGGGGGGGGAAGTGTTAGGCTATCTTTTTCTGTGCAGGAAAAAATTGCACATACACAAAAATATTATCCATAGAAAATGCTGTTTTCTCCATAGAAAATAACAAATGTCTTTGAAGATGGGCATTTCTGGGCAGAAAATTCCGTTTTCTAATTAGAAACTGGCATTTCCATGTAGAAAATACTGCTTTATGAGCAGAAAATATTGTTTTCTGTGCAAATACCAATGTGCACTTTTGACAGTGAACAAGTCCTTATATTGTGAATAGTTGGACAAAACTGCACAGTTTTCAAGGACTTTCTTGCATTGAGGAGAAAAATGATAACCTTGAAAGAATGATTTATAAAGATTTCCATCCTTGTTTGTCACATTGTTCATCAATGAGGCACAAGTGAAATACTTCAAGTCAATCTAGCCTCCTACCTTTTCCTCCATGGTCTCCCTTTGGTCCTCTGTCACCTACTGGTCCATGATCGCCTTTAGGGCCTGGAGGTCCAGCTTTTCCAGGAGGTCCTTGGAGTCCTTGTGATCAGTGTTTAGATGCATGAGAAGAACCAGGACAAATGAAAAGAAGAAAATAGAAACTGATACCCAAGGTCTATAAGTGATTGTTCAAATTGATCAATCTTATAACTCAAGATCTCAATGAAGAAGGAAGGTCACATAAGACTCTCAGTTTTGCAGGATTGTATAATTATTAGTCAATAATTCGTAGACAGTTTGTTTTTATTTATTTTTTAATCAGATTGAATGATAATAGCTTATTTCCCGCTGTGCCACAAAGCTTCTCTAAGGATCAGTAATAGGTCACTGGGCAAAATATTTCTATCTGCTCAGTTTTTAACACAGATGCAACAGAGGAACTTGGCAAGAGTGGATAGTACTAAGACAAAGGCAGGCTGGAATCTTGTTTAGGAGGGCTTCTGGCTTTGGATAGTGGAGTAGTGCCATGACCCTAACCCTCTTCACTCCCTCCTCAGAATGGGTTTCCAGTAAATCTAGTCCCTGATCAAAGACCTTATTACAGACATTGCCCAATATTTTAGCAAACACATCTCAATAACTTTAGTATAATTGTACCTTGATCACCCTTCTGTCCAGGTGGGCCACTGATTCCAGGAGTTCCTGGAATGAAAGAGCA
>NC_056524.1:156250405-156265577 GCF_019175285.1 Sceloporus undulatus
ATTATGATTATTATTATTAGTATAATTATTATTATTATTATTATTATGTAACTTCAGATCTGTTAGCATACCCGACTCCCTTCTCACGGGATATGGGGTTTTCATAATTAATATCTAGAGTCAGTTTAATGTTTTGAGAAGTCATCGTGAAAACTGGGAAGGAGTCCATACTGACCTAAGGACGTGGGAAACCTAGACCAGAACTAAAATCAATGCGGAATGGGTGTGCTGACACTCCATCCACCTCCCAGCGCTTCACATTTCCTCTTGCAAGATAGACGAAAGAATCCAATAAAAAGCAGTCAAAGACCATACCGTTACTTAATCTCATGAGTTGTCCCGATTCATCATTTCTGTTTTGACTATCCAAAGATTGTCTCAAATCTAATTTTTGTCACTCCAGAGTGAAGCCATCACTGATCTTATCCCCATTTTCAGTTTCATGGGGGAACCATCAACCTTGTTACACCGTGTGGTAACTCAAGCACCTCTCAAGGTATGAGATAGGATATAAATATATACTCCAGACATATCAATTTGTCCCCATATCCAGCTCTGTTTAACCATCCAGGATCCCACTCTCTCTGTGTAACCCTTGGACACCACTAGCCATTCCATTTTCTGTGGACCTTGTTTCAGGACTGGTAATTCCCAGCTTCTGCTATCCAGTTTTTCCCCGTCTTTCTGTTAGCCTTGTATGTTCCTAAGTTCCATTGGTTTTTTGTATGTTTGCACACACCTTTTTGTGCCATTCTATAAAAGCCGCCTATTTACTGCAAACTGGAGTCTATCTTTGCAATTAGTACTGGTATACAATCAGTAGAAAGATCCCTGAACTTACCCTCCTCTTGAAAAGCCCGCCCTTTGAGCTATAATGTCCTCAAAATGTTAGAAGATGCTGACCTGTTGGTGAGGATTCACCACCAACACAACCTTTTAGGGTAAAGCGCCGAGATTCTCACTATGGACCTAGGTGTCTGGAGGCTTCAGGGAGCTGAACTCTGAAACTTCTGGGAAGTCAAAGGTTACAAACCACGAATTTGAAGAAAAAGGTAGAAACATTTGCTGTCTGTAATTTCAAAGACGGTTCTGTAAATAATAATTTGGATCTGGCTGAAGGCATCATTTCAATTTCTGTAAGATTTCCAATATAGACTCTGGTGAGGATGTAAATATTATTAACCTTCCCAAAGGTGTATCTACATAGGTTTTAAGAGCATTTTATGATGAGGAAGTTTTAATAAATCATACAACGTACACTGACAGTGTTTTAACCAGATTAAATATAGCCCTAACACCTGTTTGAATGCTCAATTTTTGAACAGAGGAATTGTATTGGCATACTTCCCTGAGTTAAAGTCATGAGCCCTCCTTTTAATATCACTTCTTTAAACTGTGGGATTTTCCAAATGAGGCTGTGGTCCAGAGAGTATTAATGCTTCAGAGAAATAGGTGTTGAACCAGTAGTAGAGTCTCAATAGCAACAAATTCTTTTTGGAAGGGTATCCTCTCTCTGAAACTTACTGATACATAAGCCGGGCTGATCAGCATTAACCTTCCAATGAGGTTTGCATTACTCACTTTGGGCCTATGCTAAGCTAGGAATGATAATGCGGGCCGGCCAGATGTACAACTATACTTGTTCAGCCCTGGTTTAAAGCCAGCACGCTCATTTTTATGAAGGAAGATGATTATAACTTCCGTTCGGGGATAATCGTTTACAGCTGATTCTGCTCTTTTTAAATGTATTTTAGCTGGAAATTTTAATATTTTTCATGAATGTTTAATTCTGATTTTAAAGCTTAATTCAACTGAAAAGATGGGATTAAAAATTTCCTTAGAATAATATATAATACATAAAATAGGGGTCACCCATAACCATTAAAATAATGGATGTTTTAGTTTTGAAAACGCAGTGGGTCATATTCCGTTTTTCCTATAGAAACTGATTTATTGTTAAGGCTGCAATCTCATTCCAATTCACTGGAAGCAGTTTCATTGAATTTAATTGGGTTTTGACCTCTAAGTAGGCATGCATAAGATTCATTGTAAATTAAATGGCACCTGATCTGATAGTTGAATCCACCTTTATATTAAATATACATACGTACTAAATAATACATAATAAGAATAAAAGTTGTTATTTATATACCACACCTTCCTCAGATCAGGGGCGGTTTACATACATTATACTATACATACAATGATTAAAACAAACCAACACACCATACAATTATAACAATAAAAATAAACAGCTAAAACAGCTAAAACCCCATTAGCCCCATCCCGCATGGCCACGAAAGGAGGGAGGCCTTAGGAATTTTTATGGGGAATGCTTGCGGAATAAGAGTCTCAAGTCCGTATTAAATTGGGGCCGGGAGGTAAGTCGAGCGGAGCTCGACGGCAGCAGTGTTCCAAGGGCCGGGGCAGCGATGGAAAAAGTCCGCCTAGTGAAGGAAGAAAGTCTGGCCCCCGGCACCTTTAGTATTGCTGCCCGATGTTCTGAGGGTGCCGGGACGGATAGTGGGGAGAGGCGGTCCTTTCAGGTATCCTGGGCCCCAAGCCATTTAAGAGCTTAATAGGTGATGACAAAACACTATATGGGCCCGGAAGCGAATAGGCCGCCATGAAGATCTTCAACATGGTGTTATATGGCGGGCCCTAAAGCTCCAGTGACCAGCCTGGATGCCATATTTTTGCACCATCTGTACTTCGGGTTTGGTATAGGTTTGCCCCATGTAGAGTACATTGCAGAAATCCAATCTCGGGTTACAAGAGCCCATGTACAACAGTGTGTGTTCAAGGTCCCCCTGGCCCAAGTATGGGCCACAGCTGGCGAATAGCCGAAAGCTGATGGGCAGGTTGCTCTTGCTGTCGCATTCACCTGAGCAGTCCCAGGTGAAGCGACGAGTCAAAAGCACTCCCATACTGCGCACGGATCCTGCACAGGGAGCGTGACCCGTTCAGGACAGGTGGAACCACCGCCATTCCTGGACCAGGGGAACCTATCAAGAGTACCTCCGTTTCTCTGATTCAACTTGAGTCGGTTTCTCCTCATCAAGCCCATTACTGACTCCAGACAGGCCACGGAGGAGAGACGCATCCTCAGTCACTTGCATCAGTCGGAGACATAGAGAAAATAATTGGGTGTCATCAGCGTACTGATAACCCCGCGCCCATGTCCCGATGATCTCCCAGCGTTTTCATGTAATGTTAATAGCAGGGGAGACAGAATGGCTCCTGAGGGACCCCAGTTGTAAGGGCCCGCTCTCGGAGGCACACGTCTCCCAGCTGCAACATCTGGGACCTACGAGAGGTAGGAACGGAACCACTGAGCGCAGTGGCTCCGATTCCCCTCTGCAGGCCACCAGAAGGATCCATGTCTAATGGTATCGAAGCTGCTGAGATGTCCAAGAGCACAACAGGACCGCTTCCCCCTGTCGATGGCCCAGAACGGAGAATCATCGACCAAGGCGACCATGGCCGTCTCAACCCCCGTACCCGCCGAAGCCAGTTTTGAAAGGTCAAGTAATATGTGGTGGATTTTCAAAAAAAGTAAAAGGCCCCCCCCCTTTTGAGAAAAAAAAATACTGTCAACTACGTTTAATTTTGTTTTCACACCGAGGAACGAGGATTTTAAAAGATGCCCAGAACAAGAGCAGCAGGACTGGCACTGCACCAGAGGAAAGGGCCCACCTCAATGTTATTAATGAGCTCCATGTTAAAAGAATCGAGCAAAACCTAGCACACCAGCCAGAATCTGCCATTTTCCCAGCTCCACAGGCCAATTTTTTTTCTGCCATTTCCTGGGATGTATTTATGGCGCAGTATCAGCACCAAGCCGTGTGCCGAAGCCATTCCACCATCGTCCAGAATACATTAAGGCGAACTTCCATCCCACTGGGCTGAAAAATCTGCTGCAATCCAACAGAGGAATTCCCACCTGACAGACACACAGTTAACTGCTTCACTGGCCCAGATACACTCATCTCCCACAACAACGGTCAACACCAATAGTTCCAGTGACAATCCAGAGTAGTGCAGCTCCAGCAACCAGAGAAAAATAGAAGGAGCCAACTGCCGACGACCGGTTTAAAAACAGCTGAAGTGTTGATCCACACAATGAGGGATCCCAGTGGGTGGAGTAAATGGACAACAGGGGGAAAAAGAACCTCACCTGTTTGCAAAATTTCAACTGAAAGGTCAGTTTTGACCTCCCAAGACTCATGTGAGGAACGGCCAGCCTTGCCTCCAAATCCACACATGTTGCAAAGTCCTTTGCTGTACCATTCAAAGAAGAAAATACACCACAAAAACTATAACTGTATTTGAAAATGTCAGTAGCTAAAAATGGTGCTGGCCGAGAAAACTCAAAATGAAATACAGCTCCAGACAAAAACTGCCCAACACAAAAAGCCACATAATTTTAACTGTGTAGAGGCAGGGGAATACACAATTCCCGTGAGAAAAACAAAAAAGGAAGCCCCACGAATCAGTTGGCAGAAGCACAAGAAGTTGGGACTGAGTGACTTACACATCCCTGTCAGCGGAGAGAGGCGCCAGAGCTTGGGCCTTAAGGCAACATCAGCATTCTGATGACCTCACCCAATCGTGGATATTCTAACTAAGCCACCCAAGGCTAGGCCTGCAGGATTTGGAAGTTGTGCCTAGAAGCATGTAGTCAAATGTATGAGCATCTGAGACTAAATGGCAATTTAGCCCAAAACTGACAGCAGTACGGCGCAGATGTTGGGGACACATGTGCTCCATCTGCTGCGCAACTGGAATAGAGTGCTGCATGGGACATCCATCGAATCACTATATTACGGGACAAATCAGCGGCAGGATTGGTTTGGCAGGGCTCCCCACCCAGCTTGATCCAATATGCCAGCGGCATCTGTTTGGACGCAAGCGCAAGCACCTTGCAAACAGAGGTGTGTATCCTATCGATGTTTAATACGGGGTCTGCGTGAAAATTTCAAGCACCAACACGATCATGGACCTTTCATGTCATTTATTAGAGTATTTCATACATTGTTCCTAGCACACCAAGAGTTTCCAAGGGAACGATGGCCTTTGCCCTGGCCAAAAAGGTAGGGGGGAAATCAAGAGTACAAATTGACCCTCCCGGCTGACACCATTTTGCACTGGAGGAACTGTGGCTAAAATGATTCCTTACAATTAGAATCAAAATGGCGATCATAAATGGATCTCGCGGAAACAATGTTATATGATGATTGTTGCAATGTACGCAGGGGTCCAATGTATAAGCGAAAGACAAGGCTGACCCATGGGGACAATGATTTTTTAAAATAAAGTTCTGTCATTATGTGGTGCGGTTTCTTAGGGAGAATTTTATTACTGACCTTTGAAAATAATAGTCATTAACCACTTCCTGTTGATACAGGGTGCATGACTGATCCGGTTCTAGTCTGTAACACTTAAGACCCAGAAAGGAATAGTATAATTTAAGAGCCATAAAATATAATCCAGGAAGCTCTAGTAACTCTGTGGTGTTGAAGTTCAACACAGGTCACCACAGCAGAGCCTAATTCCCAGAAACTGAAGCCAACCTACCTTCCGCAATGATAAGAAAACAAAAAGCCAGGAATTGCACTTATAATGGAGCCCAAGATAGGTGTTCTACAAGGAAACAACTGGTAAAACTGATGGGATGCAATCCAGATGGAAGGCATCCAAGAGCCAAGGAAGGTCTACCTTTGCCATCAGCTTAAAGGAAAGAAGAGTGAGTTGCTTATCATACAAAGAAATAAGCTGGTTTACTCGTCTGGCGTCAATTCAGGATCTGGGGTGTCCCTGGATGTTATCAGACCTAAAGCACTGCGCAATCTTGCCATCAGTACTGCTGCCTGCCCTGGGATGCATCCCAAATTGAAGCCTGCTACAGCCAGTCATTTTCGAGAGTGGAAACTCTCTGACTTCGAAAAAGTGTGCTTGGGGCGAGCGCTTTCGACCCTGGGATGCAGCCGGGTGGTGGCATTACGGCTACATGAGTCTGATAACACGCGGAGCATCCCCAGAGCCTAAAATTGAATGCAGAAGAGGGTAAGCCAGCTTAATTTCTTCATCAGGGTAACGCTCCGGATCTGTGTTTTTATATAAATCAGAGACCTGTAAGTGTGTGTTATCAATCCTAGTGGATAAAAAAGTAAGCTGATAGGCTATGGGAGATATAAACAAAGAAAAGAGCAGATAGCAGCCCAGACAGTTTGGTTTCCTGTGTAAAGAAACAGCCACCTCCGACAAGATAGACGTAAAGCAGATTGCGTACCACTGATAGTACTAATTTCTAGTGCTCTGTTGAGACCCAGGTTGGTAAGAGATACTCTTCTCTCAAATCAGACAGCTATGCTTACAACGCCGAACTACCCCATTATGAATTATCATATGACCATCATAAATGTACATATGATAGATGCGCTAGATCAGAGGGTTATTACTGCCGGAGATAGCGTATGTTTTTAACAACAGATGCCATGTGTAGAAATGTACTAGTTGCTCCCAAGGCGAATAAGAGTGGCAGTTTCCTTCAGTGGTTAAACGGGGTAAGCTGTATTGTTAAGGCGGAATGTTCCTCTAGTATTGGGATAAAAGTAGTCCCTTATGCAGAGGAACCCACTTTATCTGGCTATAAACGTAGTGACATAGAGATGGCAAACAAATATAAGGAAGTAATGTGCCCTATCCACATGGACAGGCTCATGCCTTCCTCCCCAAGGGACACAATGGTATGTTTATACATCTCTCGGACTGCTTATCATAACATAGCCTAAAAGATAACAGAGAGCCTGCTCAGGCAATCTACCATATAACAAACCTGAGTGTCCAATACTTACAAAATGCTACATAAAGTGCTCATGCCTGACATCTGGCTGGATGGTTTCTACCAATTCGGTCATGTGGTTAGTCAACCCATGCAGCAAGAAAGATGATTACAAGAGAACTTAAACAGGTACAGACCAGCTAACAAATGGCAAAGAACCCACAGTCTGAACAGATAGGGATGGAAAAACACGCTTATTTTACTGAACTAGGACTTCCAATTTAAAGGCTAAGGAATTTTCAGGCTACCTCATAGTTCATTTGGAAGAACAACCCTCCACACCATATTCTTGCCAACTAATCCAAACATGAGTCCCCAATCCAAAGTTTTCAAAGTTTCCATTCAACATAAGTATAAGTGGTGTATTGATTGAGTGTGCCAACGCTACTCATGCTAATACCATCGGAACTTTTACAGATCCTTCCTCTTTGGTAGATTTCAAGTAGTAGCCCCTGGATGGCTATTTGTTCTTTGGCTATTAGCTGATAAGGCTCAGCAGGATTCCATCATGTCCATATATTGCTTAAAGTCTACATAAACCTACTGGTAAAACTTCAAAAATTGAGGCATACAGCTTAAATAGAAATGCAACTAGAGCAGGACTTAACTGCGGGGTCACCAGGTTTCCCTTGATTGAATGAATGTACTTCATTTGGGGTTAACAATCGTAGCCCAGAACTGTAACAGGGATCCTGGTACTGTGCAATATTGCTCAATGACCCTTTAGTTGGAATGAATTTACTGGCTCTAATCTATTTATAATAAATTGCAACCAAGTTCTGAGGAGATCAGTGAAAGATTTAGTCACAACTAGCCTATGCCATTGAATGTGGTTTAGTAGAAACTAGTTTACACTGGATTGGGGGACTCTATATAGTAAAAAAAATGTCGAAGTGGAAGAAAGGTCAGAGAACAAGCAAAGCAAACATAAACCTCTGATATATCATAGTCAACAGTGATGTATGTATCAGCTGTAAGCCACTTCCATGCACACTCCACAAAGGACTACTGTCGTCCTCATCACTGCCTCTTCCACAGTTTTTCTGTAATTACTTTTCCTTTCTTGAACTATACATGAATTGTTCCCACTCCTTGTCTGGTATAATAAGCAGGAAATGTACAGAAAAGCATATGACCAGTGCTATATATATGCTGAAATGTAAGTATGCCTCAGTATTTTCTATGTTTTTTCATTCTTGCTTTCCTACTCTGTGCTGAAATGCTGTTTCTTACAAGGTGACCAGATGTCATAACAGCAAAAGAGGACAAGTCACTGTAAAATGAGGCCATCAAAACAAGAGCTAAAAACAACTAATATAAATTATAATTCATGCTTCTTAGTCATGCTCAGAATGGAAGACAGTTGGATCCTCCTGGAACAGAAGGCTGAAATGTAGGACATGTCTAGGAAAAGGAGGACCAATGGCCACCCTTGTTTTCTTAGCTTCCATCACTTGAAGTTTTTTCATAGTGTAGGACAATAAGGAGACTCCAATGTGTGTTTGCATTGTATCTGAAGAAGAGTATATAGGCAAGCCTAAGGAGTAATATATCACTTCACAAAATGATGTTTTCAAGACACTGAGGCAAAGCTCTATTTATGAGCATAAATACACTGGCAATAGGTTGACAGTGTGGGTGGCAAGGGTCAAACATCCCACAGGCACAGTGAAGAGAGTTGGGGGGGGGGGCAACATCAAAATCTGTCTCTCAGGAACGAAAGCAAGTCAGGCATGTCAGGGCAGCTATCCAAGGAAGGTGGCTTTCTCTGCCATTCCCTCTGTTACCTACTCACATCTTCAAAAAGTTCTTATACCAGTGAAACACAGTATTTCTCCAGTGTAACACACCATTAAGCCATTTTAACACACCATTACACTAGCAAAGATAGACCATTATGCCAGTATAACACACCATTACACTGGCATAAGGTACTAACAGGATTCTGGGGACTGTCTCCCCTTGAAATCTATCTCATCGTCCACAAATAATCACTGAGGTTGTTGACCTAGAGAACAAGCATTTTGATGATTTTTTCTCTCTCTTTTTTAGATTTATAGCATCATAATTTGGGGAGGATCTTCTCTGCTTCCACCTCCCATGCTATTATAAAAACACATATTCTTTATGTGGCCATGCACGCACTGAGCAACAGACACACAATTTCCAGGATCATAGTCATTAACACTCCACAGAACCCTCTCTCTATATCTTGGGGAAGAGACCTGCTGGGGTTGCTGCATTACGGAGAGGAGGGGTAAGGAATTTGATCCCAAGATAACTTATTTTCCTTCTTCTCTCGCCCAACTGCTTACAACTTTATAAAAGTTACACAACACTACTGTGACAAAGCCATTTACTACTCGTTTAAATTTCTTAGTACATTTCACAGATTGGAAAATTGGTCTGGATGAGCTCTATGTTTATTTACATTCCAAAAAAAAAAAAAACCTGTTCCTCTTGGATTTCAGGGTGATGGATTTTAAATCTCCTACACAAAATGATCTGCCATGGATTTCTATGGCATCTTTAGGTGAAAACAACAATGCACAAAATGTTTATAAGCAGAATTGAAAATCACACAGCTGTCCAGAGTTCTAACTGCAGCTTCACTCATTGTCTATGTTGGCTAGGGATTGGGAGTTGTTGTAAAACAATATCTGGAAGCCCGTAAGATTTCCAGGCTCTTTTAAAAATGAGTATCAAGGTTAGGAATTTATGGGGAAAAATCTTGCAACAAATAAGAAATTAAATGACAATGGCCTTCTTCTGCAATTCAGCAGATACCATTTTATATCCCTAAAAAATGTTATTCCTTTAAGTATTATATGATTGTGTTATCCTCCTACACATGTGACAAATGGAAGATTTTTAACTTCTTCTAAAACTGGCTGCCATCCCTTACTTCTTATGTTCTGTAAGAGCTTCCCTATTTGACCTGCAGAGTCTTGCATAACACAGTAATTATTTCATGGAGGGATGCTTTATGCCTTTTTTCCTTTTGTACAACTTATAACATGGCTAAATGCAATCAAAAGAAATCTTACATGCGAATCAGTCTGTGGAGAAGAAGGTTATTTATTCAGGAAAGATGCTTAATGTAACCATCATTTTGAAGATCTTCTTTCTTTGGCTTCTGCATCGACACAAAGGATGCGACATTCCCTAGAGCCCATTTCGTCTGCAGCTTGAGCCAGGGCAAGGTCATGTCTTTGTGTTTGCCACCTCAAAGAAGTGTTTCTGTTGAAATAAATGAACAAACGTCACATTCCACACAGAATCAATTGTGATAACAAGATTAATTTTCTGAGAGGTGTGAGCTTGCATCCATATTCCATGTTCTAGCACTGGAGCAGCAGAAACAAGCTGCTCCATCTCAAGTAACATCCCTTCAAATACTTAAACAGGGCTACATATCACCTCTTAACCTCCTTCTTTCTCCAGGCCTAAACATCTCCAGCTCCCCAAGCCATTCCTCACAGGGCATGGTGTTCCGGCCTTCACCATTTTGCACCCTCCCCCTTTGGACCGCCCCAGTTTCTCAATGTCCTTTTGAATTGTGGTGCCCAGAATTGGACACACAATATTCCAGGTGGGGCCTGACCAAAGCAGAATATAGTGGCACTATTATTCCCTTGATCATAGACAATAACATCTATTGATGCAGCCTAAAATCGCATTTGCCTTTTTAGGCTGGCATCACAACTGTTGATTCATGTTCAACTGTGGTCTACTAGGATTCCAGAACCTTCACATGTAGTCTCCTTAAGCCAGGTGTCCCCCCATCCTAGATCTATGCATTTCATTTTTCTACCTAAGTGCAGATCTTACATTCCCCTTCTGAAGTAACATTTTGTTAGTTTTGGCCCAGCTTTCTAATCTATTGGGTCTTTTGAAATTGATCCGGTCCTCTCGGGTATTAGCTATTCCTCCTAATCTGGTGTCATCTGCAAATTTGATAAACATGCCCTCTATTCCTTCCCATCAAGTCATTGATAAAGATGTTGAATAGCACTGGCCACAGGACAGAACCCGTGGCACTCACTAGTCCACCTCTGGTCCATGATGAAGAGGAGCCATTTTGAGGCACCTTTTGGTTTGGCCAGCCAGCCAATTACAAATCCACCTAACAGTTCTATTGTCTAGCCCACATTTACTAACTTGTTTGCAAGAATACACGGGGGACCTTGTCAAAGGCCCTTACTGAAATCAAGATATACTATATCTGTAGCATTCCCTTTGTCTACCAAGCTGGTAATTATTTATAAAAAGAGAAGACGAGCAGAGAGAGAGAGAGAGAGAGAAGAGAGAGAGAGAGAGATCAAATTAGCTGGCCTGACTTGTTCTCAGAAACCCATGCGACTTTTTGTGATTATAGAATGCTTCTAAATGTTCACAGACTAATGACTGCTCTAGAATCTTCCTGGTATTGATGTCAGACTAACTGGAGTGATAAGTGTTGGGATCCTCTTTTTTCCCATTTGAAGATTAGGACAACATTTACCCTCCTGCAGTCTGCGGGGACTTCTCCAGTTCTCCAAAAAATTGCACAATGGTTCTGAGATTACATTTGCCAATTCTTTTAATACCCTTTGACGTAATTCATCTGGTCCTGGAGACTTAATTTGTTTAGATTAACCAGGCATTCCTGTACTTCCTCTTTACTTATTCTGTACTACATTTCTCCGTTGTGCCCTCGGCTTTATTTTCCATAGGCTGAGCACTATGTTCTTTTTCTGAGAAACTGAGGCAAAGAAGGTGTTGAAAAATTCTGCCTTTTCTCTGTCTCCGGTTAGCATTTCTCTGTCTTCTCTATGCAGTGGCCCTACCATATCTTCTTCCTTCTTTTGCTATGGAAAACCCCATAAAACCCCTTTTTGTTTGTAACAGCCTAGCAAGACGGAGCTCATTCGTGTGCTTTTTCTTTTCTGACTTTACCCTTACATGTGCTAGTTCTTTGCTTGAATTCCTCCTTTGATTTCCATCCATCCTGAGTTCTTGATACACCTGCCATTGTTCCTCTCATTGGAACTCTGAAATTGTGCCTTCAGTATCTCCCTTTTGAGAAACTCCCATCCATCCGGAACTTCCTCTCTTTTACCTTTACTGACTACAGGATTACCCCAGTATTTTCCTGAGTTTGTGTTTGTTGAAATCACCTAAGGATGAGCAAAATTTTAACATCAAAGGAATCATGTGGATGAAAGGAGTCAAATCCTCTTCATGTTACTTCCTCACACGAAGAACCTTATCGCATTATTAAACAAACCTGGCAGGCGAATGAAAAGATATGCGTGGTTTTTTTCTATCTTTGCATGATGTTGTTCTCTTTCATTCTCTTCCAGTTGTAAAACCATGGGAGAGGGTCATAAAAGTATTGTATAAATGTCCTATTTACCAAGGTGAAATAATCTGTTCCCCCCCCCCCAAAATGATGCTTTTACAACATTCTTCCATGCTTTTACAACCTGAACAGAATAGGAGTCATGCAGAGGGAGAAAAAAAAGCATGTGTCTTTTCATTTGCCTGCTGGGTTTGTTTAATGAAGTGGTAAGGGTCAAGTCATCTCAGCTCCTCTCCCATCTCCTACAGCTCAGTTGATACAGGAAGCAAGCAATGTTGAGAGCAAACTGCTAGGATGATGGACTGTGGAATGATCGAGAAGAAAATAGGTTGCCTCATATAAACTTTATATTACTTTTCAATGCTCACATCAGGAAACTATTCATACCACAATCTGTTCCATATTTAAATGGGGAAAACACACAATTGCACATATGTGGTTCACAATGCCATGTTTTGCTTGCCCTTATGGTCAGCTTTCTGTGTTATTCAAGCTCCCACCAATTCCATGGCAAGCCAAGACTTTCAGTCACACACTTCTTTTATGGATGAATGTGCAGGTCATGAAATGATCATCTCCTCATGCAGGATGGACAACTACCTCAATTCCATGGGCCACATACACCTCTTGCTGGACCTTGGAGGTGTACGTCTCCACACCATTTTTAAAAAATTATTTTAAAACTCAAATACCACTTGTATGCTTGTGAGGATGTGGAGCCCCTGAAGGTCACTTAACTATCTATCTGGGAATATTCAATCACATGACGGCTACCAAGTTTCACTACCATGAATTGGTTTGACTTCATGGGAACTAGGCCTTCGTTACTGATCACAGGAGCTGAGAAATACCAGAACAGAAATTGTAATATTAAGATGGATTGGAGATGTGACACCGACCTAAATTCTAGAAATATGGCTAATTTTCACTCACTATATATAGTGCAGAAATTGAACCCAATGGGTGGCCTTGAGCACAATCTCTCAGCTTTAGATAATAGCTATGGCAAACCTTTTCTGAATAAATCTTGCCCAGAAAATGCTATGATAGGTTCACCTCAGGGTCACCATAAGTCAAAAGTGGCTTGGAGGCATACAACAACAACAAAACGTTTGCTGCTACTAAGCTTACATTGAAATGAGCATGTCTGACTGACATCATTTTTGATATGTAGCAGTGCTGCTAAAGCTCTGAAACAGATTTATAGCCAACATGAAGTCCACTGAATATGATGTCAATAACCTGTCTATTCACTTCACACTTCTTTTAATATCTGCCTTCATTTGTCTCCAAACATTTACCTGATGGCTATGATGCAAGGAGGTGCATTCATGGCTCAATATGTTTAACTTTTTGTTCCATCAAAGAGATTTGCCCATAGTCAAACTCTCTACATGTTGCTCTTGTTGCTATTCTGGTACTATCCAAGGAGGAATCTACAACTCCAGACAAAGGTGAGATATTCCTAACATCAGACCACACACACCAACTTCTTTTGTGATGGTTTTGTGAAAGACTTTTTTCTAAAGTCTTTGGTGACTTAACTTGCAGACTGCCACTCCCTCCATCAGCATCCACACAAAAGAGTGAAAAAGTCAGCTCAGCTGCTTCTATGGATCAGGATGTAAAATGAGGTATAAGAAAGGCCAAGCCAGGGTCACAACAACCATTGTCTTACTTTTGTGAGGGACACTAATCATTCTCCCCAAACAGCAATTCCCAGCCTCCACTGGCAGGGCAAATTCCAGACAGTGAATAGGAAGTTAATTTTTCACATATCAGTAAATACCTTCCAAACCCATCCGTTCCCAGGCAGCACTTGAGAGACACTGAGAAAATGAAACATGGCTCTGGCTCCAGCAGATAAAAACTCCACCAGATATGGTTTTCTATACTACTGCTTTATACTGACAGCCTCCCCCCCCCACCACCACTACTCTATTCATTAATATTATATTGAATTTTCCTAGCAAGTAATTGCCAGCAATAGGCACTTTGAGAATGACCCCAATGGTAATATTTGCTGCAGAGAGCAAATATGCACAAGATGTGAGTAATGGGCAATAACACATTAAGTGCCACATCTTTTTAAAAGATCACATTACCGTTTGGGTGCTCTCTTGTGAAATGATCTTTTCTTTAAAAACAAGGGATATAATTGGTGAGCTGTGCTTTGTGACATAAATCTTGATAGGTTTACAAATGTTACTTTTGGGGATTGCGAATCTTAGTGTCTGGTGGCCATACTCCTTAGGGGATTCTGGAAGTTTTTGTCCAAAATAGCAATGATATCTAACTCTGATACAGGTGTTTCCTTGTTAAAAAGCCTGTACATAAAAAGCCTGTACACTCAGACTGATACGTCTTCCACCATGGCACACCCATACTACAGGAACAGGATGTGTGCCACTCCTTGACACCTAGAATAAGTTGTAATGTGGGGTGGTGGTGGTTCCTAAACAGAATGCCCTCAATTGTGCAATTTTTCCTTTTCAAAGACTGAGAGAGAGGCAAAGACATTGTGGATCATATGGCAATGCAAATATGCCTCTGCATTAGGGCTAGGTAACTACTAGGGAATTGTAGAGATCACACTGCCCACTGTTGGAAGGCTATAATGTCACCATCCATCCATCCATCCATCCATCCATCCATCCATCCATCCATCCTCTATCCCACCCTTTCTCCCACATCCTATGTGAGGCTGGAAACAACTATGCCCTGTTTCAACTCTCTGTACTGTTTTGAACACAGGAAATCAGGCCATAAACCAGGCCATAAAGCAAATAGGAAGAAAAATAGGGCAACTCTTGGGGGGCTCAAAATGGGTTTGGATTCTGCATGAAGCCCATAGACTACACTTTGCTACCCCTGTTATGCACAGAGACCTTGGCTTATAGGTTGAAATCCACTGTGTCTTCACTCCTGACCCCACCCACCCACCCATGGATACCAAAACCCATTGATGCTCAATTCCCATTATA
>NC_056524.1:156265602-156360245 GCF_019175285.1 Sceloporus undulatus
TTGTTGTACCCTATAAAAATGTAAACAGGTTCGCTTCTGAACATTTAAAGATCTTTCAAGGCATGGATAGTAGAAATCAAATACTAAATTCCTGGATAAGGAGATCTGATTTTACTTATATGTTCTGCAAGAAGAAAATACCTCCATTACTCCCTCTTCCAGATAAGAGGTCCTCTGTTAAGTGACAGATGGGTAAGGCTTCAGAATATCCTAGCAGCTCTCATGCAGCAAGCATATCTCTTAACCTTTGCAGGGACATTTCCATTTACTCAAAATGGTGAGTGAGAGGCTCCTTTTTAACCTTAAAGTGGTACTCGGGTTACGAAATTAATTCGTTCGCGGCTAATTTCGTAACCCGAAAAACCTTCGTAAGGCCAATTGTAGGCGCTAATGGAAAAATAGCCTCTGCTGCCCTCCGGTGGCGGAAATACTCCGAGGTTTTTTCGTAACCGAAGAAACCTTCGTAACCGAACATAAATCCCTATGGGATTTTTTCGTAACCCGAAAAATTCCGTAACCTGGGTATTCGATCCCGGGGTACCACTGTACAGTGAACTGCTGTTTTGCGGCATTCCCTCCAGATGGTTTTTCAACCATGAAAAATTGGTGAGTTTTCAGATCCAAAAGCTGTTGAATTTTCAACGCAATTGTTCCTGTAATATAATGGAGACAACTCAGGATCCCCAGAGACCTCACATATACCACAAAACATCAAAACAAAACAAAACAAAACAAAAAAGTCCTGCCCCCTCTAAAGAGTGGGAGCATTTGCCATGTATCCATCACCACTCTTGTGGAGGCTTTTTTCTACTCAGAAATGACTGGAAGCCAAGAATGAAACCTGAGGGGTACAAGAGCCACAGAGATTTGGGTACATGTAGTCATGATCACACTTCTCCACCATAGCTTCGGGTGTTATGGGGGAACTTCAAGTTCTCAAATAACCAGGATTTCATACTTTAGCATTTCTCCCCTTCCTTGCCCTCCCCCCCCTAAGAATCACTCCCACATGCAGTTTCTTACGGGGAATAGTTCAATATTTAATATGTCCCCATTTCGGCATCCATCTAAGAGGTGTTGTTGTTGTTGTTGTTGTTGTTTGTGCCTTCGGTCATTCCTAATTTATGGCAACCCAAGGTGAACCTAGCATGTGGTTTTCTTGCTTGATTTGTTAGAGTGGTTTACCTGCCTCCTCTGAGGTGGGAGGATGTGACTTGCCAGGTTACCCGGTTTCCATGGCCAAGTGGGGATTTCAATCCTGGTCTCCAGAATTTGCTACACTATATTGCTGGTTTCATATATAATATTCGTACAATGCAGTAACAGACAAGTGTACGGGTGAACCGATTGCAAAAAGTGGTTTCATTTCCCACTTCTTTTCTAATTTTGGTTGGATAGAACTTATCTTCTTTTAAGCAGACACATGGAGTTGATGTTCCATTGAGTTGTCACCACAACACAAGACTCTTTTTGATCTTGTTATTTTATTTCTTTGTTGTTCATTATGCTGCTTTTCTCCCAGACTGGTACCAAGAGGCTTCCTACATGAACCATAATCATCAACTCAGATCCTGGGTAACCCTGAAAGAGGATTTAGCTTGACACAACAATGAGCATCCTTCATACTGCCTATTGTTTAATGCCATCCCACAGTTTGGAAAGGTGTAGTAGGTTTCCAAACCACTTGTTCTAATACCATAAATAATTTGGCATTGTCAGCAAATGTAGCCACCTCCCATGCTGTTTTTCCTCTACAAAGATAGAGATGATAGGGGGGCAGTAATCACATCCAGTCAGTCTCAGTTTTTATGCTTAACATGACATGAGACTGAGCTTAACCTTCAGTAAATGACTTTCTTTATGAACTACCCCCACTTTCAAGGATTTACTAGTTGATTAGAGAAATTGGATCTATCATCCAATACCTTATATTTGGAAGCTTTTCGGCTCCTAAAAGAGATCATAATGACGTAGTGTTTCCAAAAGAAAACTCACCAAGCATATAGGGGCATCAAAGCTCCATACTCATATACTAGCAAGAAGAATTTTGCAACCTCAGCTCACAAAAGATGAGGGGAAACAAACAGTGCTTTTCATTCTGCAATCCAACGTCCTAGGACTTTGCTTTAGATTGTGTCGCATTTACCCCCACCTTCCATAAGTTAAAAGGAAAGACTTTGAAAGATAAAAGGTAAGTATGCTGTTCTGAAAGACAAGCCTCTTTGGAATGTGACGCATGATCCTTTGGGGGAAAAACAGCTAGACTGAAGGCAGACAAACAGAGAGGATGAAATGTGGCATTTTTATGCACCAGTACTGATCCAAGCAAAGAATTGTCAGGAAGTAGTAGTGTATGATTTGTTTCGAGTCATGCAGAAGTTTATGGAATGAAGGGTGTGCGCCTGAGAGTTTGTGTGCTGAATTCCTTATTCGTGTGTGTTTCTGAGATAGTGTTATACACACCTAGCGGATATTAATCAGGCACTATTCCTTCCTCACTTTAGCATGAAGTAGAGGGTATTCTTTGCTGTCTGTTTTGTTTACTGTTCTGGCTGTATCGGGGAACCTTAGTCTAACATGCACTTTAATTTGGCTTCTTATGGTAAAGTGGACAGGCTTGGGGACTTTGGTTTCTGCAACCACTCCTTGCATTTCTGGCCCCAAACACAAGAAATTGGCTTGAGCTTTTCTTTCCTTAATTAATTTCTGCATCTATCAATGATCATGCATTAATAAAATCGTTATCATAGAATGTTCATCTGTTTTGACTTCCCCTTTAATCTGTTGATGAGATTAAAATGGTTGGTGAAACACGCCCAAACATTTTATATTTTGTGAAATGATCCACCAACTAGTCTTTGTAATAATGTAAGTTTCCTGCAGAGTCATGTTTCCAAGTGTAAGTTGCATCTCCTGCTGACTTGAAACATTCATAAAGTTAAAGTTTCCAAAATAAATACTTTTGGATGTGAATACTTTGTGACTCTTAGACATGGCTGGCTACAGAACTGCCAACTGAGCAATAAGTATGGCTGAGTAGATAATTTCGCAGTATAGATGGATCCAGAGTAAACTAATAAGAAGCTTTGCTTTACCACAGTGAAGAAATCCAATTCATTAAAATGGGGATAAAAAAGATATAGTTTAATATTATTAAAATTATTCTGGTACACTTTCAAATTAGCGTAATTTAACTTATTTTATTTATTTATTTTATTTATTTCTGAGCATAAGGTTGCAGCAAATACTGTATATGAAGAGAAGCTGTAAGTGCCCTCTAAAAAGAGGTTCTCATTCTTTTTTCCCACTTGGATGAAAACAGTAACTTCTTAAACAACATGATTTGGCAGCATGAATATCTTAGCATACGTATTAAATTGACAACTCTCTGCATAATGCAGCAGAAAGGTGGTCCTCCTGAAGGTATGCTTAGAACACTTAGAATGTAACGATAATAAACCACAATAAGGGATTTCATAATTTTTCATTCTCAGTCAGAAAGGGTGGATTTCCTCTTACATACACAACTGAGAATGGCTGTATCATGAGATTTTTTTTTTTTTTTGTAATTAGTCTTTCTCAAAATAATAAAATAATAATAAGAAATATAATAATAATAATAAGAATAATAATAATAATGAACTTAAGTGTTATAAACTGGGTGTGTAGTAACCCCCACTTTTGTATTAAAAGGGATTTTGCACAAAATAAACTGTTTCATCTGAAGTTGAAAAATTGTAAAAATGATTAAAAACTTTCAATCTTGCCTATCTGGGGTCATCTATACTTTAAAATAATGCAGGACACCACTTTGCATATCCATCTGCCTAGCGTAGCAGCCATAAACAGATAGAGTATGTGAGAAGGGGGAAGACTACCATATCCCTATAGAACTTACAATCGCTAGTGGGTTGCGGATTCAGCCAATATTTTTAAAAGCATATTTTAAGAGCATATTTAATATGACTTCATGCATTTTGTAAAAAGAAAAGAAAAGTAGATTAATGTAGAAAGGAGTGGGTGCATGGATGAGATGGAATATGCGAATATGGGGAAGTGACACGACTATCATCCATCCCTCACGCAGTCATAACATTGCATCAAACCTTTAATTACCTTCTCTTCTCTCAACTGTGGAAACAACTAATGACATCGTCCCACTGAATTCTCTCATGTTTCACTTCCAGCTTTTGATGGTCCCTCAGTTAATTTAACTCCTTGGCCGGTCTTGTCTATTTTTCCTGTAACGTTTATGTTTCTATTGTTTATATATAATTGTGTGTGTGTGTTGTGGTGTGTGTGTGTGTATATTTATATATTATATATTATATTACCCACACACCACAATAAGTAACTATAACTACCACATTACTGAAGAGCAATGTCTATGGTGAGCAACATTCAGATGATGGTGCATTGTTTATTGTATTTAACTCATATTGTACCGAAGTTTTAATGTATACGTGGCCCCCACTTCACTGGGGTCGAGGCGTCCTTGAGTGGTGAAACCAATAAAATCATTTTTTTAACCCAGGGCATCTCTCTGGATCTCTAGGTCCTTCAGCAGACTCTAGGTCAACTTCCAGAGAGTCATGCGGAAGACCTGGTCCTAGAAAGAATTATCAATTAATCTGTGAATCAAATCCGTAAATCAAATCTGAAATGTGTGAGCTGATTGAATATTTAAACTTGAAAGTGACAGTCTGAAGTTTTACTTTAGAAGCCATGTTCAGACTTTTAGCTGTATGAGTTGGATGTGCTATCCCAACATGATAGTAGAAACCGATCATGATTGAAAGAAAATCTGAATTTTTCCATTTAATTTATTTGTTTTTCAAGACTGCCACCAAACAGAAGAGTCTTGCTAAAAAAGGCATTTTGTAGCTGTAAGGATAATGTGCAGAAAGCTGTATAACATTTAAATGCACTTCAAAAGTCATACGTTGAAAACATGCACAAGCTTGTCAATGTACAAAACAAAAAAGAAAAGTACAAACCCAGAAAAAAAAAGGAAGAGGGGAGGAAGAAAGAGGGAGAGAAGTCTGTCTTAGACTTTAACACATAGAAAAGAAAGACAAAAAAGGATCAGGAGAGTATGGCTCCACATCCTTGTAACCCTTCCATTCTCTCCCAAGGGAGACCATCATAAAGCGTGCCTTTTTCTGAATGGATCCCATTCCAAGCACATTTGGATACTGCTCCCGCAGGAAAGAACAAAGTGCTATGACTTATGCGAGTGGTAGGAGAAAGCATATTCCATGGTCCTTTTTTTCCTCATGAGGTAAAGTCTAGCCGCAATAGACATGCAAACATATGAAATATGTGGGGATGTGAAAAGCATGTATTAACAAGAGAATAATTGCTTCACAAGTAGATGGTGAGCACAATGTTCCACCCACCTCATCCTCAACTGGGTCTCAGGAAATAATTTGGTAGCATCTTTGCAAAACATAGGACGTATGGTCATTAACAATATTACGTTTATAACACGTGTACTGAGGGTCTGTACATGCATTCTTCAACATATGGCGGAGAGAGATGCGACTTTTGCATGCCTTTCAAGAGGAAGGTGGTTCCGAGACAACAAGCAGCAATTAATAAATACGTTATGCCAACCTATAGAGACAGCAGAGTAAGGCTGCACACCAAGTTCTGTGCAGTGAGGAGTAGGAAAAAACTTGCAACTGATAGGAAATAAATGGAGTGGATAATGGGGAATTGAGAAATCAGTGAAATGGGGTAGATAGGTTTCCATCTCCAGTCTTTTCTACATGTTAATGGAGGACTCCAATGAAGCGCACTGTTAAGCTAGCGCTCAAAAATGGTTATTTTTTTGATGTTTTCAAGGGAGAATAGAACAAAGATGTACCACACAAATGAGAAATTGCCAAGCAGCCAGTATGTTAAACTTACTCTGAGAAACACTCCTTTGCCTTGGAAGTTGGCAAGCGGAAAAATTTAAACTAAACGACACTGACAGACGCACCTGCCACTGTTCACTTTCCACTGAAATAAATCAGATTTTGTAAGATGCAAAACCAGACGGTATAAAAGAAACACTTGCTAATTACATCCGCACTATACTATAGCACCCCCCTAACTGGGTGTTTTTAGCATGAATGACTGGCAGACTGATTATTTAGTTTAAAGGAGAAGATGCATTTTAATCCCATTTATAGACCAGTCCAATTTCCCTGGAAAGTCAGAAAGAAGGAAAAAATGGACAAATGGGTAGCTATTGATATTGATAAGCATTTTTAATTATCAGTTATAAGAAGTGTCACTGCAGTTACAATAGGAAGCGGAGAGTTGAAAAGGGCGAGGTGTGCCACAAAAGTTTCAGGAGGACTGGAGTAACAATTGCTGCTGATATTCTAAGTGGGAATGTTCACATGAAGACATGAGCGGGAAAGGTTTTTTTAAATTAGAGAACAGTTTACCACTGAATGGGCCTATGGTCACTCTTGCTCTACATGAGAAACCATTCCCATGAGGAGCGACGTGGGAGCTAGGTATATTTGCCTGGAGAGAGAAGTAGAGGTGATATGATAGCCTGTTAACTATTGAAGGGTGTCAACTGGGTGGGCAATTGTTTTCTGTGCTCCAGAATGGATACGAACAAGGATGCAAACTACAGGAAAAGAGGTTCCACCTAACCTTAGGAGGACTCTGGCATAAGAGCTGTTTGAATGAAGACCTTGAACCATGGTTTGGGACCGAGCAGCCGTGACGTATCAGTGGGGAGTGTGGCAATTACACGTGAAATACTGACTGCATCCTGCAACCAGCGCTCCATGGGGAGCAGTCAGGTTATTTGTCCGGGATATTCTATGATCTATGTTGGTGTAGATACCTAGTTATTGTCTGAAAGATCCAAGCATGCTCCTTGTGTGCCATACACCAATTCACTGCACCACATATTGGAGCAAGGGGGCAAAATCAAATGTAATTTTCTCTTGTAATCATTCACATCCAGTTACATGGATGTAGCGAGATGCTTCTCTGATTCTTCCCTCTATCCATGAAGCATGGAATGGTGGTGGTGGTAGAGCTTCTGAGGTTGTATGGTAAGTGGATCAGCCTAGTGTAGGCCCACATAGAGAAATACTCCCCTGAATTGAGTCATTCAGGACTGCAGCCAGATGACCTCATGGACTGAACACATCTATAAAGGAGAGGTTGGTATCTCAAGCAACCAATGTCCTAAAGATACTTCAATCTTAAATTTCTTAAAAACACTTTAATAAGAAACAGCTAAATCTATCCTAGCAGGACAGAACCAAGAAGAACAGTATATGTCTGTTGATTATAAAACTGAGCTGTAATATTGGGAGAAGTGCTAATATCAAAGAATAACAGAATCTCACTTCATATTCATTTGGGAAGTTAAATTAGGTAAGTTTTCATTAAAATGTGAACTGAAGGCAGTTCTTAACGACTAAGCACTGGTTCCATATTGATCCTATATATTAGTATGTCAAAATTGTTCTTCATGTAGCTGCCGCCCATACCTCTAAGTCAGTGCCGTTACATCCTAAAGTCTCCAGTTGTCTGCTTCATTTTTTTAGTTGTCTGGTTGTAGTTTCCTTTCCCCAATGAGATCGGTGCATGGTTTGTCACAATTTCCTTGTCAAATGCATGACACATTTTATGTGACAGCGACACTGTGACTGATTCTATATAATCACCATGGTGGGAGTTTCTTGCAGTTCCCTAGGGAATGATTTTGTACGTTCTCACTGCCTGAGCACTGTCAGGCATTAAACATCTAGGAAGAGAGAGAAAGACTTTAAGAAAGTAATGAAAATTCTCTCTTGGATGGGCTGGATCACCAGAAAACCAGTGTTGAATTCAGTTTTCCACCTTTGTGTGACACTCACACTAAAAGCTGGGAACATCGCAACATACATGCTCATGAGATTCACTGCCTCTTTTCATGGATAGAAAGGTGTGGAATTTTCTTCTGAACAAACATGCAAGGGACTGGGATGTAAATCTAAGTGTTCTAGCTGCAGCTTGCCTTAGGTATACATTTGGAACATGCCACCTTTAATTTAAAGCTAAACTTAGAATTTAGAAGATGCCACCTACAATTGGAATGGATCTTTGCTACTTTGCTAATTGCTGTTCACATGTAATTATGAAAAAAATACTCTTATGTTGTTGTGGTAGCTAGCGAGAAATACTTGTCCAATCTTTGCACATGAAAAGGTAAATGCAAAGAGTAGTTAATAGGTAGCTACATTTCCACCTTAATTATTACAGGTACATTAGTGATTAAATACATGTGCATGCTTCCTAGACAGGGAAGCTCCAAGATACTTTTATATATTGTAATGGTGGATGTACATCTGCCAAGAATGACATATCCTTTTTTTGTATTTTTTACCTTGATATCCTCCCTTTCTTCCAAGGAGCTCACAGCCCTGTAGGTAGGGCATACTGAGACAGAGTGACTGGCCCAAAGTTCCCCAGTGAGTCTCATGCTTCAGTGGGGATTTGAATCTGGATCTCCAATTTCACTACTCCAACTATTCCCTCATACTGACTCTCAAATATCCTGCTGGAACCTCTTTTGCTGGAGGCTCATCCACCATCCATTCTTTCTATCTCTTTGATTCCAGAGGCTGACATGTTGCTTCTCCTCTCCTGTTTTTTAAAAATGTATATCCCATGCTCTTTGCCTCACAAGAGACACTTAAGGCAGTTTGGATCTTTTATCAAGCAGCGATGAAGGGTTGCTGTCACCCAGCGTGGTAACTCATGGTGTTATCCCCCCTCCCATTAACCTTCTTCCACACCACATCATTTTAGATTGTGTGCCACAGGCAGTTTTTTTTATATATTCTTGATTTTACTTGGTGTAGATTTACGGCACTTTATAAATAAAGCTAATAATAATAATAATAATAATAATAATAATAATAATAATAATACAGAATTCTTAGTAATTTTTTTGTACTATTGTTACTCATAAATCTAAATTGCCAGATTTCACTGAATGTAATGGCAATATTTGTGACATAACTAGAAAAATTAAATTTATGTCTTTAAATTACAATATTGTATGCACAGCCTATGGCCACATTCCCACTATGATTTAAAGCAAATTGCTGATTTGGGTTATATGACTGTCATTTCCATTTGAAACTAGTTCCAATTCTACTGTGATCTGTTTCATTGGGATGAAGTGAAGCAAATGCAAACAACAATGACAACAACAACAAAAAACTCTCTTTCATGGCACCAGTTCTTTGGTGGTACTTTTGGGGAAAAAAATTATTCCAAAGTGTGTTCAACAAGTGGGAATGGTGAATCTGAATTGCATCATTCTGGAGGGGAGGGACTAATGGCAGAGGGGTGTTTACCATCCTTCCTCAGTTTTTGGTAGATCCACCATCCCCGCCCCTTAGTGCTGCCTTTGTGCTCGTGGTGTGACCTGTGTGTGTATGGTTCAATTAATTGATTTTGCAACTACTTGCAATTACTTGGGCAGTAAGTCGGACAACTAGGCTAATGGCAACTCAGTGAGGCAAGTGGTTGCAAAACCAATGAATTGAATCTTCTATCATTATTTTTTTTTAAAAAAAATTGTTCCCAAGCCCGGTTGTCACTTACGTCATCGATGAAGCACAGACGATTTTGAAGTGTGGATGACAATCATGCGGGGGGAGAAAAGCGATTACAAGAGGGTAATGAAAAGATCTGCTTTCATAGTAGGAACTACGGACCTTTCTAAATCGATTCACAGACACGGAGTGAAAGTGAATCACAAACTGGTAAGCGGGAATGGGGCCTATATGTATTTACTTCATGTCGTTAAAGTGAAATTTTGGTAAGATGTGATGTTTTTAAAGAAAATATAATAAGAGTTAAAGATTTTTTTTTTAAAAAAAATAAATTTTAAGCTTTGCACTTTTAATTAAAAAAAACCCTGAGGTTTTGCTTTATCTGTCACTGAGTCTCAGCCCACTCACACAATCTGTTCCATTAAGCTCCAGCATTTTAAAGGGATGCAAGCAAATGCCACAGCCCGTTTCTACCAGAAGGTAGATATGGGGAAGCAGTGGGGCCATTCTCTCTTCTGATGTCACCTGGTATGGTCTGAACCCCTATACACACTTAGTTATGTCCCTGTCATCAAGTACAAAACAATAAGGCAAGAAATAATCACTAATTAAATATTGGATTAATATGGGGAGCAGAGAGCAGCTCAAAAAGCCAATGAAGTTTTACAAAAAACTAAAAACAACAGTGGTCTGAAAAGGTTGGACACATGCTCACACTGGCAAAATAACTTCAGGAGAGGGGTAGATTAGGACTTCATAGAAAGGAAATTCCACATTCTGGCCTGCGAAAGCCTTCTCTGCTCTCCTGTATCACAACCAAGCAGATTTCTGTTGTTGTGTTAGCAAAGTCTGCTACAAAGATACCCATCTTCAACTTTTAACACTTGCACATATAATTTTGCATATAGCACCAAGTTGAGTACTAAAAGCCACTTTATTAACTCTTTGATTGTTTAATCTTTTTAAATGATCATTTGTTTTTATTTTTAAAAGACACATTAAAATACTTATTCAAGGAAAAAGTATAAAGGTGTAAATAAAGTAAGTTGTTTTAGAAAATTCATAATGTTATTGAGTAGGGATGTAATTCCTTATTTTACTCTAGTACAGTATGCTAGGATAAATAATTAACACATTTTTCTCCCCACAGCACAAGAAAATGAATATTTTGCCTCAAAATTCTGCCTGTACAAAAATGTCCTCATGTGAAGCATTTTACACAAAAATACCTGGTGTGAGGAGGAAGAGCAGGTGCCAGCCATACTCAGAACAGACTGATCCTCTGAGAACTTGGTACACAACAAACTGATCTATTGCATGCTAAATTAGGTGAGTGAGTGTGTTATGTCTGGCACCTATTCTTCCTACTGTCTATGCTGGGTTGAGCATCACAGATGCACTGGTGAAATTCCTTACCTTACAATGGCTTCTGGCATGCCATTATAAGATTTGCATGAGTGTTTGTGAGCAATTTTACAAAAGACCTTCCATTTGTGGGACTTGACATGGCTTTATATAGGCCTGTTTCATGTGTTGCCTCTACGTCTCAGGTTGGCTAGAAAGAAATAGGCTCAGAGATGTTTTTTTTCTCAAGGTGGTCAATACTAGATCAAATCTGACTGCTCAACACAGAACAAAACAAGTATCAGGAGACCTGAATATTGGGTACAGACCCACAAAAGTCCCACCACTTGGTTATTTTCTCCCTGTTTATTGTCTGTTGAATGACTAATTGAGAATACTGTGTTCTTCCCCATGTAATTAAGTGAAGGAGAAATATATCAGGGCCTTCCTTGGTTCTTTATATCTCTCAATGTATAGATTGTGTCATTATTCAGTTTGGCCATTAAATGACACTGGATTTAGTCTCATCTGAGGGAAGCCAGAGGTTTCTGAGTTCAGTGCTGTTAAGAGAGACAATAAATTTCCAGTCTGCACTCCTGACTCATGTTTTCTCTAAGCTTTCCATGACACTGGCTAACAAAATGATGGCAAGTATATCTGAAATGGAAACTTATATTTCTTCTTTCTGGCTCAGAGATGAAGTATCCTTGTGTAAGAGGAGTTCTAAAATTAAATTATAACATCAATCAGCTTTTAAAAAAAGGGAATTAGTTGATAGAAAAGTCTACAGGTAAAGGGGATATTTCTTTGTGTTTCAGTATGTTTATAGGTATTTAAATAGAACATATTTTTAACAAGAAATGTTAATACTAACTTAATTAAAATGACACACAGGGGATGTCCACACTGGTCAAATAAAGCAGCTTCAAACCACTTTGAAGCCTAGCTGTTTAGACAACACACAAGGCACAACTGGGTAGAAAGTGAAACAAAGCCTTGTTTCAGGGCTAAAAGCCAGAGCAAAAAGAAGCTCAGATACTCTGACTTAATGCAGAAAATGTACATCATTGCACTGGCATATAAACAGCCTGGTACTAGTGTGGGAATAAGGCAAAGTATAAACACGAAAGTACACCAAATAGGCCAGGTTGCAATAATGCAATGGATGTAACTGAAACATACGCAAACCAGACAGTCCAACATGGAGGCATGGGATGAAGTGGGGTGAAGGGTGCATATATCATGTGCTTCCATGATTGTGCTTTGTCCATGTGTCATGGGGCACACTGATGTACTGCACAGGTGGTGCATCCCTTGTGTGACTGTGTGGCTGATCATACTGGTAGGTGTCCAATGGAATTGCATTTGGTTGAGAAGAGGGAAGTAATTCGATGCTGCAGGTGGTATGTTTGTGTAATGGTGAGTATGCATGTTGGAGTGGCCCATGTACTGTGGCTTGATGCTGCATAGTGCGGACAGCTCTGCGTGTTCAGGCTGCCATGGGAGTGGGTTGTTCAGGCAGAAGGATTTTGACCCACTTTCAAAACACTCGGGATCAAGCCACTGTTTCCTGCCCATCTGCTCTTGCCCATACTGAAATTTTGGTGCAATTAAAATCTAAGCAACTGATTAGTTAATCAGGCAGATGACTATTCAAATACAATGAAAAGGAAGTTTTGGAGCACTTCAACCAATTAAGACCAGTCAAATAATTATTGAATTAATTAAGACTAAACAATTTATTTCAGCAAAAGCTCTTGTGGACTACCATACTATGATGTTTTGCCCTTTTTGTTTCTGAAGGAAAGGGCTTTGGCCATGAATGCTTATGTTGAAAAAATTTGGTTAGTCTTAAAGAGTCCTTTTGCCTTATATGAGGCAGACCAATGTGGTTCTCTCTTTGAAAATAAGGTCCAGTACAGACTGCCATTTTGCGGTGGCCTGGGGCCGATTTTAGGGCTCAGGAATGAGGAGCATCCGCATGCTTCCGAGCCCTACCACACATCCCCGACACCATCATGGCTCACCCCTGTCCTCATGGGAGCTGCCATGAAGATGTACTTGCGGCACAGCCTCAAAATGGTGCCATGTCACACGTACATCATAAGTGCTCATGAGGGCACCAATGGCACCCTGGGCGCATCCTAGAAAGAACCCGCTGGAAGCAGTTTCTTTTTATGATTTCCGGAGGCCGTGTTGTTTGGTTGGTGCGGTCTCCGTGTGGGGCAAAAATGGTCGGCTGCAGACCACCCTTTCAGGGTTCTATGTATAGCCCCTTAATTAAATAAAATGTCTTAATCACCTATCAGTCCTATAAATTCAAATGAGAGGGGAGAATAACTCCTTCATAATTCTTCTCAAATTCCACTATATATATTTTGCTTTTGAATATTTCTCAAAGTATTCTGGATGTACAGATAATTTACAGTTGAATTTCATATTCATATTTTGTTCATCTTTATTTAACATCAGTGTTTGATAAGTGACAGTTGCGGTCTCAGAGCTGAAAGTCGACAGCATGTATTGTTTGATGTGGAGTGGTATTAATACTCAAGAAATGGCATGTAGAGATGTACAAAAATTAATAGCCAGAGTGACAATATTTACAGTAAGTATCTGATAAATAATGAGATGAACATCTAATATGTAACATATATGATATGTTACATTTTTAGTTCTTGGCAGTGAGATGGTTTTTGGCATTTCCCAAGCAAAAGTCTCATTCTTTTTATCCCTGCTGTCCCCCCCCCCCCTTTTTTTTTTCTTTTTCTTTTTTCACAGTTGGGTGAATTGCGTAGCTTGGTTTGGAGCAGAATGGGGAGACTACTTACTCATCAAAACCCAGTAAAAAAAAAACTTGAACCTTAAAATACCACCATTAGAGATGGCAAATATATTAAATAAATACAGCAGAAACTGTGAATTTTGCTAATCAAGGCCTCCAAGAATATATTTTGATAACCCCAAGCAGTGTTATCTTCACCGACTAAGCTGCAATTTGTTAATAGTGTTGCTATGGCAACTAAACCTTTCCATCTCTTCAAGGTAAGAGGCAAGAGTAGAGTAGAGTAGAACTGCGTGTGCCACCTTTCTCCTGCCAGCTCAGTGCCCACCCCAGTGCCAACATCTTCCTCATTCTTCCTGATTCTTGCTTCTTCCTCGAGAAGTCAGATAATAATTCATCTGTCCTGTGTGTAGAAGGACACTTGGCTGTCTTAGTGACTAACCCTCCATTGCCAGTCTACTTCCCCCCTTTCCAGCCACAGTATTGTTATTTGCTGGTTCCTCCTTTCTTCATGTTTCTGTCTCCACCACTTATTATGCCTCTAGGTTCTTGCTTTGACCATAATCGCAATACAGTAAAACCTATGCTTGCATTTTGTTTATGTGTATAGTGGGAGAGTGAGTAGGGCAGGTAAGGGCAGGAAGCCCAGAATTCCATACATCCAGCTTAAACTATGCATGCACATGTCACCCACATGTTGTGTTGTTGTTGTTGTTATTATTATTATTATTATTATTATTATTATTATTATTATTATGCTTTATTTATATAGCATTGTAAATTTATGTCCTACCAACTGTTTATTGTGTGCCTTCAAGTTGTTTCCAAGTTATGGTGGCTCTAAGGCAAACCTATCATGGGGTTTCCTTGGCAAGATTTGTCCAGAGGTGGTTTGTCATTGCCTTCCCCTGAGGCTGAGAGCATGTGACTTGCCCAAAATCACCCAGTGGGTTTCATGGCTGAGCTGGGAATTAAACCCTGGTCTCAAGAGTCATAGTCTAACACCCAGAGCACTATACCATGCAGCCAACTGTAGGGTCCCTGATGTCATCAGTGTTTTGTTTGTTGCTGTGTGCCCACAATGCCCAGTGTTTTCAGTACAGCCTGCTGTTATATAGTTACATGTACATTATGCACACCTTCAGCAAAATGGATGGCGGGTTCGTGTGCAGGTAGATGGTGAAATTCCCCTTGCACATTTTTATTGGTGCAAAAAAAAAAAAAAAATTCATGGTCTAAAATGATATAGTACTATGGTTTATAACTGCATTCTGATGTTATAATGGGGAGAAATGTTGGGCAGAAAAATCACAACCTTCTCCTCCCAGTGATAGGAAGAGTGCTTCCTACCAGGCTGCTAGCAGTTTCTGAGGCAGATGGTATCCTTTTTTTGAAAGCACCTAATTGGTTTATCAGGTCTGTGCACGTGCTTTCATGAATTTAGAAAAAGCTAGCAATGACACATTCTGCTGATAAATTGATCCTGCCTGATGGGGTCCTTAATTAAGCAGGCAAGATTGCACAGCTTCTTATGCTAAAGCACTTGAACCAAGTCTTCCTGACCCACCTTAATGAACGACATCTTGTAAAAGAAACCTAATGCTGGAAATAGAAATGACTTGAACAAGTCCTTAAGAAAGATGGGTGGGTGCTGCTCAAAGTCTGCAGCATGGCTGTCCCTTTCCTTTCTCTCTGGATAAGGGATGGGAAACATGTGGCCCTTTGGGTGTTCTTGGGTTGCAATTTTCATCAGTCCTCACCTTTCAGACAGCTTTGCTAGGTCTGATAGCTGTTGCAGTCCAGTAACATCCAGAGTGACTATTGTTTTTTACCCTGATGCTGGCTACGTGGAAATAACTGATGTGTTCTCCTTAGAACACACTGAGTTTGCCCATCCCTACAAACAACAGCTATGGAAATTGAACAGGAGGAAGATATCATATTATTATTATTATTAGGATATGAGTATATTCCCCATTTCCCCCAGGATTGGGATTCAAAGTGGCTTCCAAACTAAAATGTTTACAATAGAATTTTTAAAAAAACCATACCAAAAGTCAACATAAAAATAGACTTAAACTATTAACCAGCAACATCGGGAAGGCCACAGGTTGCCATCCCACAAGAATAATTGTGATATCCTTTGTAGAAGTATTTGCAGAATACTTTGCATATGAATTTGTCTACACATGGAAAAGGTTGGTGGAATTTTCTGTGAAATATAGATGTTGGATACCAGAAGGCTCATAAACATTAACGTTCACCTCTGTATATATGTCTCATTTCTAACATGAACAAGAAATGGAAGGTCAGATTGAGCTGTGTAGGTAAGGATGGGCACAGCTTGCACTGAGTGCTAGGAGATCAATTAAACATGCTGTGCTTTGACAGGGCCTAAATACCTTAAAGGCACTAGATCCTATCTGATCTTGGAAGCTAAGTAGGGTCAGCCCTGGTTAGTACCTGGATGGAAGAGTGCCAAGGAATACTAGGTGCTGTAGGCTACATTTCAAATGAAGAGATTGGCGAGACCACCTCTGAGTATTCCTTGCCTAAGAAAACCCTGGGGAAATCATGAGGTCTACAAAAGTAACCTGAAGATACACACACGCACACTTTGATGAGGACACCATGCATTTCCTGTATCTGAAGTACAACATCACATCCTAAAATGACAGAGTGAGGACACTCTGTGCTTGGTCCACAAGCCATGAAGGTAAAAATGCTGACTGCTGTGTTCATTAGAGCCTGCTTATCTGATGCAAAGCAAGAATGTTGAAGGAGCAAAAACTGTCCTCTTCCTACAGTTGTTGAAGAAGACAAGTTTTGAGCTCTCCCATAGGATATATTTTTATTTAGAGACTGGGTAGAAATGATGTGGTCTGTGAGCTGCATGTGCCCTTTTGTATATTCCAATATGGCCCTTGGTTCTCTTTCAAGACCAACCACCCTGAGCCCCTGGCATCCCTCCAAACAGTTCATCCCCACCACACTTTTACATGCTTAAAAAAAACCTTTGTAGAATTCAGTTTTGGAGGGCTCCCTGCCACCAAACAACTACTCCCCACAGATGATCTAGAAAATTGGTTGGAAGTGATGCATTGCCACTTTCGCTTATCCAAAATGACTGTTGTAGTGATTTATTGCAGTCCTCCCACTCCTGATTTACAGTTTAAAAACAATGCACTGAACCCGTTCAGGAGTCACCAAGATACGTGAATTACTATTCCCTTTCCTTTACCCTTCTCCTCATCACCTTCTGGTGTCTCTGTGTGCTCAGCTTTACATAGGAATGTAAGAGTGTTATGTAAATTATGAAAGTTGCTTCAACAGGCAAACCAGACAAAGAGGAGAAATGGGTGCAGGGCTTGGCAAATGAGTAACATACAGGAGGTATGAGAGAATAAAGTAGTGAGAGGGATGAAGGTAGGTATCTGTCTGTATCTCTTCTGGATGGCCTTTCTGTCAGTTAGATTCTGGAGTTCTTACTGTTCAGTAACTTAGACATTTTATGGCCATTAACATAGCAATAGCAGCTTCATTTATATATTGCTTCATACCACACTAAGCAGTCTCTAAGAGATTTACAACTGTAAGCTAACTGCCCCAACAAGCTAGGTACTCATTTTAGCAAACTTTTGAGGCTATAGAACAAGGTACAATTTGTGTTGGGTGGTAGCAACATTTAATATTCATATAGAACCTTCTCTGTGAATGTTGAGAGTTCTTTCCTTAGAACAACCTTGTGAGTTAGGCTGTCAAACTTCAAGTAGGGATTGAGGCTATGCGATGATCCTTACTTTATTCAAGGCCAACTAGTCAGTTTGTGGCTGGACTGAGATTTTTAATGGATTCTCAGGTTTGGCTGTGTAAGCACACAGATATTTCCAAATGTCTTTTATGGCATTTTGCCAGACTCCATGGAAACAGCATTTAGCTTATTCATTACCATGCCATGAACTTCTAATACATTTACTGTAAAGCAAGTGTCCTGATTTCACTCTATGATTTGTTAGAGAGCATGCATGTCTGTCTGGTTATGCTTGTCTCTACTTTTGAAATACCCCCTTTCTTCCATTATTTTTGAATATTAGAGGTAATCTCTTCAGAATGTTAATTTCTAATGATCTTCAGTAGACGTCTATGTGATTTAGTTTTTCCTCTTGGCAGCTGCCTTGGAGTTATATTGAATGTAATTAAATTAGCAATGCTTAATGTAACTGAATATAACAAATGGCTTACTATCATACTGAGTGCCTAGAGGTGAAGATGCTGGTCTAAAGTGTCCTGCAAAAGACCTTGTTATTAGAATCATAAATCATGTAAACTATGGGAATGCTCCTCAGGAGGGATATACAAATAGACATAGTTTTCTAATTTTAGTACAAAACTGTAGTTTGCCAATATTTTTAATACCCCCCCCCCCTTTCAAGACTTTGGATCTTCAGGGGAAAGGGGAGATAAAGGCAACTGTAAATGTAAACATTTAACTCAGCATATTTACCATTTTATGCCAGGAAAAGGCAAACATTTGGTAATATTATCAGTAGACCTACTCCCACCACAAAACAATATGATGCAAAAATGACACAATATGATTCAGATCAGAATTGACCAGACATATTTTTCTGTTTAAGGTGAAGGAAAAAATGACAGTCCAGTTGCCCATTTCACATAAAGAAGCTGAGAGCTTGAATACTGACAATAGTATCCTCTACCACATCACACCTCACCACACCACACTAGCAGAATATTAGGAGAACAAACCATATTGTGTGAAATACTCAGCTCTGTCATCTGACAGAACAAAATGTTAGAAGGCATGGTCAAAAGAATATCGTTGGTATCCTATGCCTAATGCTAGGACCAGTACTAATTAAGACCTGAGTTACAATGTTTTGAGAGACTGTACTTCAAACAGATTCACAACTGCAGATAGTGCATTTCCTTGCTCATTGAGAACACTAATTTGTGGACTGTGGCTGCCAGCAAAGCAAGGATGGGGTCATGTTCCAGATGATACACAGTTTCTTCACATTCTGGTATGGAGCAGAAAGGCCAGCAAAGCAGAGGCAGCTAGGTTGGCTGGCTGGCAGGGAGCAGGACTCAGGAGAAAGTGAAGGCTTTACTCAGATCTTCTCCTGGTCCATGTAAGTATGCTCCCCCCACTATGCCAACAGCCAGTTGGCTTTACTTGTCATCCCTACCCACTCTCCCTCAATGTTTGGGTTTTTGTTTAAATTAGGGAACTGTTTGGATACTTCCCAGTCCAACTTCCTCCTCATCAGTTTTCTTCCATGAAAAACATGTTTTAAAAAATATTTTTGAATATTCATAGACCCGTAGAGTTTGAAGAGACCACAAGAGCCATCCAGTCTAACCCCCTGCTCTTCTGGAAGATACAACCTAGGCACTCAAAGTGGCATTTATTCCACCTCTAGTGCAGATGGTTGTTTTGTAAATGATATCACACTGCTAAATATGGATGGCCTCTACTTTATGCAGATCTGGCATGTGGTCAGATTCGGTTTGGGTAAAATGGATTTCCTGCATTGCAGGGGGCTGGACTGGATGGCCCTTGTGGTCTCTTCCAACTCTATGACTCTATGATTCTTTCCCAGTATGAGGAGACCTTTAAAGGATCTTGGGCCAGACAGGTCATGCCCAGCTTGAGAGCAGATGCCTTTGCCTCACTCCCAGGTGGCAGAGAAATTACACAGTAGCTTCCTCTTGCCTGCCATTTCCAAAATTACTCTGCAAATGAATTGGGTGAATAGGTTGCCATTTGGCAGCAGGCAGGTTGACTAATGTCTGGATCTAGCCCCATGCTGTGGGTTGAGATGATTCAGCTGTGACCATTAAAGTTGTGACCTTTTTTATTCTAACAAAATTAGATCTGTGTTCATGCCTGGGTTATAAGGCATTTATGGCCTAGGGAGTAGTTTCCAAAACAGCAGACCATTTGTACATATGTACAAATTCCCATTCAAGTCCAAGGTGGTGGTGGTGGTGGTGGGGTGTCCCTGGGCATTGCTTTGCCTGGATCTCTGCTGGGGTGCATAGAACCAGCAACAGCATGGGGACTGAAAATCGTGAGGGCTGGGCAGCATTGGTTCTAGTTACATCACCAATAATTCAGCCTTGTCTATGCTCATTCTTGTTAAATGCAAAGCCTCACACTGACTGAAATATGACACATGTAACGAAGAGTCCAATTTTCCTTGTTACAGGTTCTGCAATTAATTAATTAATTAATTAATTTGCAGATCCCAAGTATCCCATATACATGAGCAAGTTTCCATCAAGGAGCAAAATTTAGATATCCCTGGTCCTTAAACCCTTCGCTTTATTTTATGAATTTATCCCAGCTGCAGTTGAAGTGGACAACTGAAATAATTTATTGCATATGGCAAGATGCATGACCTAAATATGAACCATTTGAGCAAAGGATGTTGCTACAGTGCAAAATTCTGGATTACAAGAACCTTTTCCTTCTGTCTCTCTTTTGGCTCCTTCAGCAGAACTTTCTATCGGTTTTGCATCTGTGTTGACCTAATTCTGGCAAGCTTAATGCCTCCAGGGTCTGAACTATTTTCTGCCCCTACTCTAGTTGTAAGTAGTTTTGGATACATCCTGAACACACTGCAACTGAGACTGACTTCTTTTTGAGATGTATGACTGAGAACTGAGAAATTAACACAGCACTCCAAAACTCCTTGCACTATTTTTTCCTTTTTCAATTAACACTTACTCTTTTATTAAAAATTGGCACAGAGAAGGTTAGAGATATGCAGTCACAGCAAAAACACACAGATGTGTACAATCACAAAGAAATAGAAACATATTGATTAAATGTCTTGAAGGCCATTGCATTAGCGTGAGAGTTAGCAAGTAAGCTCTTTGGTGGGGGATTGGAGGAGATAGACCTTTCCATGTGATTTCTTGTCATATATATCTGATAATGTTAGAATTGACATGTTTTACTGTTACAGGACATTTCTTTAGCACAGGGAGACAAAAACTCACTTTACTTCATTCTGTTTTACTTTGTCCTTCTTTCCTTCCTTTTTTGTGCTTTTTGTTCTTCTTCTGTATTAGGTGCTTTGTTTTGTTTTTGTCATGCCTTAGTTTTAGATAAATCCAGAGAAAAGGAAATCTTGCAGTCTGCCTCTGCAGACTTGGGCAAGGAAAATAGTGAAAGAAACAGCCTCCACTCAACTGAAAATCTTTCTGTAGAGTTTCACATTGGTATTATCCTTTCCTTCATAAAACAGTTTTTTCATTTCTGGAATCCTACACAGTATGTAGGTATAGCATGAGGCCCCAGGGAACCTCATATATTTTTTCTGTAAAGGTAGGTCTAAAAACAATTAAACAAAAAACATTTTGAGAATTAATACACTTTGGATTTTGCTTAATATGGAAGTGTATATATTATTTTTTCTCCCCTAGTTTAATTGTCAGTGTACATTTTATAATGCACAAGAAATTATAAGCCAGTTAAATAATTGTATATTAATGATGCAATCTTGGATTTCTGGGTGATTTTATTTTATACTATGAGAAGGCAGCAATTGTTTGGTTCTAGATTGCAAAACCTTGATTTAAAGTAACTCATAACTATCCCAACAAATACATTTTTGGTTGTGATTATCCAGGATAAATGAATTGCAAAGTCTGAGCAAAATCAATTTAATTGTATTTAAGTCTGGAGCATGGAAAACTTCACTCATATGCAACTTGTATGTCTATTCTCATCAGAAGTTGTAATTCATTACTGAAGGTTCTGAATATATTCTTTGACTACAGTAGCACAGTGTGTGTGTGTGTGTGTGTGTGTGTGTGTGTTTTAAAAACCTTGCATAGCATTAATCAGCATTAAAATCCATTTATTCAACACTTCATAGGGTTTCAAAAGTATTTAATAGTGGTGAGGACAAATAATTGCTTTTTTAAAGAACTAATTGTCAAAGCATTATTATAATAGTGGAAGGAAATAATGTGATATAAAGGCAAGGGTAACCTTAGTGAGTGGGAGATGGTTCAGGAAAGAGCAAGTTCTGATATAGTGATGTTTGAAAGTGAAGTGATTTCTTTTAACTAAAATGAAAGTTAAAAGAATTCACTCCACTTTCAAATATTATATTTTTGTTTATTTGCTGGGTTAAAAAAAATTACCAGTTATTCTAATAGGTAAGATAAAGGTGTTCCCCATTGACAAGGTTGTAAAATCATGTCCAACCACAGGGAGCAATGCTTATCTCCATTACTAAGCCAAAGAGCCAGCATTGTCAGAGACTACTCTATGATCATGTGGCCAGCAAGATTGCACAGATCACTATTTACCTTCCCAACGGAGTGGTACATATTTGTCTACTTGCATTTGCATGTTTTCGAACTGCTAGGTTGGCAGAAGCTGGGACTAGTGATGAGAGCTCACCCCATCATGCAGCACTTGGGCCTCAAATTGCCAACCTGCAGATCTTGCAGTCAACAGAATCAGTGTCATAACCACTTGAGCCACGGCATCCTTTATTCTAATAGGGACTGTTTATTATCTTTGCTTTTGGACATCACATTCTATGTTCTGTAAAAGTGTGTGATTGCTTTCTATGGCCTGTTACAGACTGCCAAAATAAAGCTGCTTCGGGTCTCTTTGGAGGTATGCTATTTAAATGATGCATGGGTCCTAAGAGTCCGGAGGTCACGCCAAAGCCACACTCCAGTCCTAAGCACTGGAGTGAAGCTTTGGTGCAGCTTCTGGATTCTTAGGGTGCATGCATCATTTAAATAGCATACCTCCGAAGAGACCTGAAGCAGCTTTATTTTGGCAGTCTGTAACAGGCCTATGGAATCTAGTTAAGTAAATCCTCTCCGACCCAGCTGCTGCTGTGCTATAATAGATGCGGGGGTATATAGAGTTGGATTAGGAGAGTGGGAAAGAGTACGTGTCAGAATGAGCCAGGTCAAATCTTTCTTCAGTTACAAAGCAGCTGTAGATGAAACCTTTTCTGTTCCAAACTTTTGAGTAGAAATCCTGAACTTTGTCATCAACAAATTCTGTTTCAGAGCACTTAACACTCTTAGGCTGCATGTGCACTGCAGAAATAATCCATTTTCACACCACTTTAATTTTCATACCACTTGAACTAATTCTAGAAATAATAGTTTGTTGTGGAACCAGAGCTTCCTGACATAGAAGGCTAAATATCTCACAAGACTAAAAATCCCAGAATTTCATAGCTTTGAGCATTAAGCCATGACAATTAAAGTGGGGTTAAACTGGGTTTTTTTCTGCAGTGTGGATGCAGCATTAATTGATTTAATGGTCACATTACATCCCTGCAATGGCATTCTTGCAATATTTCTCAGGAAATCATCTTCATTTTCCTGATATTTTAATCACTGTTTTGTTTGTAGGTAGGTAGTTCTGGAGAGGGAGGTAATTACGGATGGTATGCTCAAATGGGGGTTCATAAATGTATATTTCTGGGCAATCCCTTCTTTTTCTACCATTCCCACAGGTACATCAGGTGAAGCCTTCTTGGTGTCTTCTCCCAGGTCCTGGTATTCCTTTCCATGAGAGGCTAGACTGCTGTCCTCCTTTCATCCTTGTGTAGCTAAGTGAAGAACTTTATGTCAGTGACTGCTCATGGGGAAAAGATGTTTAATAACGTACTGTATTGTCAATATTTATTGTTTTTCTTTTTAATTGGCATGCTTTTAATTGCTTTTAATTTAATGTTATATTTTTTACATTTTCACTTTTTTATTATGGGCATTTTTAGCTTTATCTGCTTTAACTTTTGTAAGTTTTCCTTGATTACCAGAAGCTGAAAAAGGGAGGGATATTCCTGATCCTAACCATAACCAAAAGAATAATCCAAAACATTTCTAATCAGCACTGTCTAGATCAATGTGAACTTGGTTTGGAAATTGGTTTGCTTCACATTTTGATATGAACTAATATAATCTGCATATCCTGTCATATTACCTCAAGAACTAAGATAAGTTCAATATCAGTTCAAGAACTAATACAAGAAAAGGTACAGATTAATTCAGTTCATATTAAGATGTGTATCCAACAAATTTCTACCCAAAAGCTAAGAAGTCTCTCTACAGTTGTTGAATGGCAAGCAGTAGAAGAAACATACTGCCATTACATATGTTTTTCTAGCATGAAAAGGAGGCATTTCCAGTTAGAAGCCAATGAATACCCATTTTAGATTCTGCCCTAGAGAAATTATAATGTGGCATTGTCCAAAAGAATCACCTTCAGGCAACCAAAATTAGTTTAGACTAGATGAGATTATTCCTAATTTCATTTAGAATTTTGCGCTTGTTTATAATTGACTGTAATGGGGGGAAATACACCTAGAGGCTTCAGTTCATTTAATTTCATCCTTACTTTAAGTGGAATTATGACTCTTCTTGCAGAGTCATCCTATATGCTCACACTATGCCAATAGCATGGCCACTGTATCCTTGCATTCTCAGTCTGGGAAAGGAAGAGAAAAATAAGCAACTGAAAAGACTAAGATAAAAAACAATGCCTACCCACAATATCTCTGGAAACTGCACCCCACAGCAACCAATCAACAACTGCACTGTGAACCATATCCACATATTATAGAAGAGCAAATGAACTCATTATAAAGGGAAATACTAGCGGCACCAACTCTTGTATCCTTGCCAATGCAATATGTAAGATAATGTAACAGCTCCTCTAGTCCACCAGTCCCTGTGCCACATCAAACTGTCAGCAAGGACTGCAGCCACCAGTCTCCAAAAGTGAGATTCCACAGGAGAGAGTGCAGGTGACATAAGTCTCAGAGCGAATGTAATCAGATTTCAGCAATGACTCTTTTTTGTGCTTACTATGAAGTAGTGAAGCAGGCCCAAAATCATATTATATCACAAGGATTGCATCCTCAACATCCCACCCAGTAGGATTATTCCAAGTGCTGAAGCATCTTTTGGGTACAGACCCAGAGATATCAGATATGCAACGTATGACTGCCTGCTATGAAAGATTTGCTAGGTTCTTTGAGGAAAAGGTTGCTCACATTCACTCAGAACTTCATATTACATTTATTCCAGAACCTTGGGAGGTGTCTAGTACTCTCTCTGGTCAGTTTTTCTTGGATCAATTTCAGTGGCTGAGACATGATGATGTAGACAAGGCACTTGAAGCAGTTCAACTCACTGCATGTAAGCTCAATTCTTGCCTGTTTTGGCTAATAAAATCTAGCAGGGGATGGTAGGTCCAAGGTGTGATAAATGCTTCATTATATCAAGGGGAGGTGTGTTCTACCTTGATGGAGGCAGTGTTGCACCCATGCTGGAAGAGCATCTCTCTGAACCCAGAGATATATGAGAATTACTGCCTTATTGTAAATATCTCATTTTTGGACAAAGTGCTTGGTTGTGTGGTGGCTGGGCAACTTCAGGTGTTCTTGAAGGAAGCAGATTATATGGATTCATTTCACTTGGATATTTCTGTTCAGCCCCATGGCTGTTAAGCTCTGGGGTATTACAGGATTCCATTTTATCCTCACATGTTTCAATATCTAGACGAAGTCACTGGGTATGGTCATAAAGAGATCTAAGATGCCTTAGGGTGCCATCAGTCTCCCCTATTTTTCCTTGTTAGTGGAGTTAGCTGGGTAGTTGCTGCATCAGTGCCTGGATGCTGTAATGGGCTAGATAAGGGCTGATAAACTGAAGCTGAATCCTGATAAGACAGAAGCTTTCTGGACTGTGGTTATCAGGTCCAGAAATTGGGTAAACAAGATTCTCCTAGATAGGATTGTTCTGCCCCTGAAGTGCATAGCTTGGGAGTACTCTTAGATTTATCCCTGTCACTGTAGGCCCAAGTGAACTCTGTGGCTCAGAGTGTCTGGCACCAGATTTACCTGGCATGCCAACTACAGCCCTTCCTGGACAGAAATAGCCTAGCCATTTATCCATGCAGTGGTCACCTTCAAATTAGACTACTGTAAGGGGCTCAATGTGGGGCCGCCCTTGAAGAAGACTGAGAAGCTGCAGCTTTTGCAAAATGCAGCAGGTTGTCTTCTAATTGGAATTCCATATAGACAGCATAGACAAACCGACCAAGAATATCCAACAAATGCCGCACTCAGTGAAGGACAGGAGAGATCCTTGCATGACTGCTGGAGTTTACCACATACCGTGCAGCTGCAGACAAGTCTACATAGGAACACACTCAGGTAAGGTGAAATGTCCTAAATCCATTTATTGTAGTATTTAAAGACCTAGCCATATTAGTCTATATCAGCACAAAGAGATAAAAAGGAAACTTGAAGCATCTTTTAAGACTTTTTTGGGGAAAGAATTTCTAGTGTAAACTTTTCTGGAATCCAGTCAACTGCATCTTATGACGTGGACTAGAGTCTACAAAAGGTAATGCTAGAAATTTCTTCTTTTCAGTAAGTCTCAAAGGGATTCCTAAATCCAGTTGAGAATCCCAGTTCGAATAAACCTACTGAATCAATGAGAACTTGGTAAGTCAACACTTATATACATTCCATTGATCTAGTGGTTTTATTCTAGTTGGAATTAACAACTGGATTTAGGCCATGGAAACCCTCTGGATGACCATAGACAAGTTGTACTCTTTCAGTCTCAGAGGAAGGCAATGACAAACCTCCTCTGAAGAAAGCTTGCCAAGAAAACCTCATGCCTTAGCATTACCATAAGTAGTCACCTAGCAACAAGAGTAAATTTGAGTAAATGCACAACTGTAAAGTACAGGGTGCCGTTACTTTTCCATGAAAGTGATACTGAGATTGTGTATAGTTTTTTTTATTAATATGTCCATAAAATAGGTTGAATATATGCCCCCATGTGCACATGCATACATTACCTCTTGTCCATTCTGTTTTTGTAAAACAATAATAATAATAATAATAATAATAATAATAATAATAATAAAGAATTGATCTGCTCTGCTAACACAGTAGCCCTGACCATGTAGATTTTTCACTGCCTGACACTGGCTTACCTGTGCTTAAAGCCAGTCTTAGATTCTAAACTAAAGAAAAGAAGAGGGTTTTTTTTTACAAGCATTTGAGCAGTAATAAAAAGTATCCACTCTTTTGGTCCCTCTTGATTATTGCCACAAAATGGCTCAGACTTATTTCCTGGTTTAGGAAATATTAACTGTAGTTAGAAATGGGTACATGTGACCTTAGTGATATTGTCATATACCCAAAGCAGACTGGTTACAAAGTATCATGGGCTGACGCTGTTCATGCATGATTCCCAAGAAAATTATCTTTCTGGATCACAAAATTGTCCTTTGTTTCACCTAGATTCTCTTTGGATGATGGATGCTTAAGCTGTGTTTGCTACCCAACAGATGTTTGATTAGTAAAGCCCCCTCGAGAAAGACTCTTGCTAATAATTGAAAGGAATGTATGATACCATTTGCATATTTGCTTGATGAACATAATCTCTCTACTTGTCCAGGTTCAGATTTAATTCAATTAATTACAGTTGGACAGTTTGCTGCATCTTCAATCACAGCAGAGGATAAATGAATGGAGAAGTTTCTAAACTCTTTGCAATATCTTTTCCTTTGTATAGAATACAATATTTTAAGCCATTTCTGCTTTGTTAATAGCTAAAGGTACACAGGCAGCATCTAGAATTCTGAACATCTTAGATGTATCCTCCTAAAGTTAATGGAGGATTTTTTTTAATGCAATTATGTTTTTGAGGCTTATCATATTAATGGTTCTGGTTTGGGGATTACTCCTAGACGCTGCAATTTCTTAGGTCAAGGTTATATACCACATGCTGAAGGAAAGAGAATGGACATAACTGAGTGAACATAGTAATTTTCTCCTGCATTAAGTAAAACTAGTCTAGCGAGATAGTTTCAAAAATATTCAGATTTCCAAATAGCTGAGAAGAAAATAAGGCAATTTGATTGGGATATAGAATTGATGGCTCTGGATGTTACAAATTGGAAAGAAGTCTCTTTTTGGTATCAAATCTTTACAAACATCTTAGAATAATGTGACATATTTAAAGAGGTTTGATTATCTTAACTAATGGCATTTTCGTCTTGGAAAATAATACTAATGTTTGTAATTTTTGTTTTCTGTGCAAAAAATGCTCTTTCCTACTCAGAAAATGTTGCTTCTGGCACAGCAAATGCTGTCCTCTGTGCAAAGCCCATCAGCCATCTGTGAATTCTGCACAGAATTAAGTCCTCATCTACTTCCATGGCTGTGTAAGAAACAGCACTTTCTGCACAGGAAATAGTAATTTTGTCCAGAAAATGCAAACACAAAAGTCATACTCGATTTTTGTGCAGAATAAATTTCAAACAGGTAATTGTCTTCAAAAACATTATTGCACATAGAAGAAAATTACTAAAATTACATGTTACTTCTGTCCATAATAAATTAGCAAAGAATTACATCCCTGTATTGTCTCACTGAATCTGAGAGTGACCATTATCTTGTATTTTACAATTAAAAGTTGCTCTGTATTGCACTATTTACAAGGAGATACAAACACTGGTCATGTAATACTGGAGTGAGACCCGGTAATAGGAATGAAGGAGAAAGTCATTTGATTCCAATTTTAATGTGAACCTAAAGTACACTTCCTAGTCAATGTGAAAACTGAGTAACAGCAAGGTTTTAGCATGTATACTTCATTTAATGAATTTTGCAACGTTCTCTATTAAAAAGAGAACAGTGATGCCGCATATTAGGAAAAAATGCTCTCAAGAGATGCATTGTGTCAAGCAAAATGTATTTATATGTAAGACAATTTGTGGAAGATGTTGTTGTTGTTTGCCTTTAAATCATTTCTGACTTATGGCAACCATAAAGCAAACTTATCACAGGGTTTTCTGAGGCTGGGAATGTGTTGTTTTCCTGGGAGACTTCTGCTTTAAAACAAGTTGCACACTTCCCACTCAACTTATTTTCATAGGAAAATGCATTCCTCCCCTCCTCCTATGGCAATGCCACCAAATTTTGCCAGTGTAGAGTGATGAATGTGGAAAATCTACCTGAAAAATACAACACACCAAAGGGATATACTTTGAGACATCATTAAAGAGAAGATTACACTTTATTCTGATGACCCCAGCCATTAAGAATGAAGCCTGCTCCCATCTGTGTAGTTCTTTACCTACATTTTATGACATTAGTAAAACAGCTTTTATTCCCGCGGTAAGTGCAGAATGTAAACGCACAGAGATGGATTCTATTGCACAGCTCCATCCCTGAGCAGTACTCATTCCTGCCTTACCCGGGCTTCTCTTGGACAAAGAATGGATTTTCCCATTCTTTAAAAGGTCCGGAATAAGCATGGGTTGGATATAAGATGAGTACTACCTGGGGACAGGTATGTGCAATAGAATGTGCATTTACATCCTGCACCTAGCATGGGGATAAAGGCCAGTTTGCTAATCTCCTTAGTTGAGTTCAGTTTCATGGTTATGGTGGACAGTGACAGAATGCTGGGAACTGGCATTTATTTATAGAAGGGAGAAAGTAAGAGTAATATAATATGCATTGTTTTACAGTAACATTCATTGGTTTGCAATAGACCTTTCACCCTAGTCTTGGCAGCAATGTGAAGAAAGGTAGCCAACCTCTGTGTTTGTTTTTTAAACCATTTTTTTCAGGTATGCCAAATACACATTTTGTTAAATCAGAAACAGGAACTGCATATATTATCTGATATTTACATTTATTTATTAATTCCTCCTATTTCTTACATTTCTATACCATTTGGCAGCTCATGTCTCCATAAAGTGGTACAGTAAAGAACATGAGGGGAGAAGGCCTTAGCTGTATGTGTCTTCCTCTTTAAACATATTCTAAACTAATCTTGACTTTTCCTTATTTGGTTGGATGCCATCTCTTTCATCATTTATACAACAATTTATACTTGGCCAAATTTACCTTGAAATATGATGCCCAGGACTGAGTACATTACTTTTTAATGCATGCTTATTTGTTGTCAAATTGTTTTCCTGAAGGGCAAAACAGCATTAAGTGGAGTTGCTTATTAATCAGATCCCAATGACTATTAATCATATCTTTCTCAGTCTTTATCTTGAAAGTACCATGTTATGGTCTATCATTGAAATTTACAACTGGGGTTCCTCCACTCTACATAATTGAAAGGCCAAGGCCAAAGCCAAAACTGCCAATCAAATCACAGTGTATGATGCCAACTTGTTTCTTACCCAAGAGATCTCAGGGCTCATCAGTCCACAAAATAAAGGGCCGAAGCAAGACGGACAGAGTGGCCAGAGACTGTTCCCAGCTTGATCGCCCTGGTACTGCAGCAAACACATGGCAAGACCCCAAAAACACCTCCTTCCATGGCCCCAAATAAGAGTGAAAAAGATCCACTCTTTTGGGGGTTGGTTTTAGGCCACCTTAGGCAGCCTTGGGGTGGTCCCAGGGTGACTTCCAGGCACTCTGTGGGCTTGCATCATGCAAATGCAACTCCCCTGCCTGTCTGTTTCAGGCCATAAAGAGGAGACATGTAGTAGACCTCAAGGAGAAGATAGTGGTGAGAAGTCAAAGGCTTTCATGGCCGGCATCCATAGTTTTTGGTGGGTTTTTCTGGCTATGTGGCCATGTTCTAGAAGAGTTTATTCCTGATATTTCACCAGCATCTGGGGCTGGCATCTTCAGAGAAAGCTGGTATAGAAGATAGTGGGCTATATATATATACTGTGTGACCCTAGGTAGGGAGGAGTGATTTCCATGTTAATCTGTGTATTATTCTGTTGTTGAATGGGTGGGAGGCTATGCAAAGAGGATTAGCGTCTGTTTAATTAGTTATCATTGTCTGCTGGGAAAACCTCTGAGCCTGGGTGGTTTTCATTTGCATTTTGCTGGGTCTTGATTTTAGTGTTTTTCAGGACTGGAAGGCAAACTTTGGCCTGGTACACACTGCCAAGAAGCGGTGTCCTGGCGGTGATAGTAGGGCTCGGGAGTGTGCACCAACTGCACGCTCCTGAACCCTACTAAGTGCACTATTGTGTGGCACCACCCACATGGGGGGGGAGTGTTGATGACGTGTGGGTGTCTTAGCATCCACACATCTATTCCAGGAAGCAGCATCGTAAGGGCTGTGATGCAACTCTTACGACTTCGGAAAAAGGAGCCTCTCTAGATGTGGGTGCATCTACACTGTAGAAATAATGCGGTTTGATACCACTTTAACTGCCATGGCTCTGTCCTACAGATGCCTGAAATTTATAGTTTTCTGAGGCACCAGCACTCTGGCAGAGAAGGCTAACAACCTTATAAAACTACAAACCCCAAGATTCCATAAGATGGAGCTACAGCACTTAGAGTGGTTCAAACTGCATTATTTCTACAGTGTAGATGCTCTGACTTCAATAATTAGAAGCTAGGATTCTTTTAATTTATAGACCTTTTGGAACTGATTTCCAGATAGCATAGTATCATATTGCAACCTTAGAATGTTTGGATTTTCTAGCGTTCATCTCTCTGAGAAACAGGCAACACAAACATAGGATTACATTGGTGATGTCTTTCTGCAATATCCTTTTCTTTCCTTTAGTTGCCAAGTTACAAATGAACTGTTATCTTACTGAGTCATCTACATTTGAATAGAGACTAGGTTTGGGTTTTTTTAGGTAAAAAGAACCAGGGGGAAAACAGCTGATAATGCATTGATAAGTATCAGATTCCTTTATGAATAGATTTTATATTGTACATTCAGCCCTCTGTATCCACGGATTCTCCACCCACAGATACAACCATAGCTTGAAAATATTCACACAACACACAAATCAAACCTGGATTTTGCTATTCCACATAAGAGATACCATTTTACTATTCCGTTATATATATAATGGGACTTGAGCATCCATCGGTTTTGGTATCCTTGCGGGTCCTGGAATCAATCCCCAGCAGATACTAAGGGTCCAGTGTATTCATTTGCAAATAGGAGCAAACACTGCCATTTACACTGAAGTGTCATTCAAATGGTCAAGATGGAACTGAAGCAAGTAAATAAGCTGTTACAAGCTATAATTAGCCCCTAACATTTTCTTTTCTTTTCTTTCTTCTTTCTTTGGTAAGGAGATCACAACAGCTCTCACAGCCTAGATATCAGGAGATGTTTCAAAACTATCCATCAGTAAACTAATCTTTGCTAGGGAAAAACCCGCTAGCCCTCTGCATGTACATCTCTTATTGATCCTGCTGAATATGAAAATGGTGATGACAATCAGTGGCAGAAGTGACATTTATCAAAGGAATGCCCCAAATGATAAAAGACAGTTATCAGCCAATCATTAGACCATGCCACTATAAAAGTTGGAGGGAATACAAGGCAGGAAAATGCAATTAAGACAATATTCTCAGCACAAGTTGTGCTGTTACATTGTTAAAGCTAAATAGATCTCCGTCTTCTGCTGAGTACCCAAATAGGATACTATGGTGCTATCCAGACCGGTGCTTTGTGCTGGCCTGGATACGTGCTAGGGTTGCCTCGGGGCGTCACTTACAGACGTCCTGCAACTCTAACACGTATTCCGTACATCAAAATGGCAGCGCCCTGTACAGATGGGTGCCACCATTTTGACGTGATGGCTGCGCTGTGTCCAAACAGCACGGGGTGGGCATGATGTGCTTGTGCCACATGACACCGTTTGTGGCAGCCTAACAGCGGTGCCGGAAGGAGCTCCAAACGGAGCTCCTTCCCAGAGGGCACCTCGTTCCTGCAACAACTAGATTGCCGCAGGAACGGCACCAGGGAGAAAGGGGCTGAGCAGCCCCTTTCCCCTCTGACTGCAGCTCCCAGAGTGTCCTGAGGCATGAAGCCCCAAGGAAACCCCTTTATAGGCCAGGGGGAAGCAGCGTTTTGCCACTTCCCTGAGGCCTGGAAAAGCAGTGGATTAGGGCCTCTGGGGCTGCCACTGTGGCTGCTTAGGCCCTGATCCGGTGAGGATTGCAGCACCTGCAGGCCGCCCCAAGGGCACGGTCTGTATCCTGGCTATGTCAGTATAAACCTCCAGAGCAAAGGGGAGAATGTATGTGAAATTCATAGTCTTTTCCTTCTCTTAAACAGTTATAGTTTAATTAGGAGCCCCACTAGTGACAGAACTATGTGAGACCTTTGCAGATGGTGTTCTTTGTCTCTCCAAAGGCATGTCTTGACCTTAATGGCAGCTGTGGAAAACCTCCAGACCCTGGACCATTAACAATCCACAGAACCTTCCATCTGGGTCATCAAGGCCCAGCTGAAGCCTTGCTCTTAAGTTCACAAGCTCAGAGTTACCTTGGTTTGTGAAGACTCTGCTTTACCTTCAGGACAGACAAAGGTCAAGCAAGGCAATTTTATTCAGGAGTTTTTACCACAGAGTATTCCAAGTTTCTCTGAAGATGCCAGCCACAGATGCTGACAAAACATCAGGAATGAATTCTTCTAGAACATGGCCACATAGCGTGAAAACCCCACAAAAAACTATTCCAAGTGCCTTCAAAGGACAGTTCCTGAAAGTTCCAGTTGCCCTCTGCCTTCCATGAGGGAAAAAGCAAAGGATGAAAAAATCTGGGCTATTTGGGCTGTCTCAAAGTAGTTACTTCTGAAGGAGCTCACCAATGTTCCTTTGAGCTGAGCAGTAGAGAAAAGGGAGATCTCACCCAAGTGGAAGTGTAAACTTTCCTTCTCATAGAGTCTCTCTCCCTTCATTCCTGTGCTGCTCAGCTACTGTGAAAGGTTAAGGAATAAAGAAGAAGGAAATGGTGCAGCCCCACTGATCTGAACCTCCCAGATGTGTCCCACACTAATGTGGGTGAGGTTTGTAAAATAAAAGATCACAGTTGTACACATTTTGGGATGTGTCCCCTTCTGCTTTGAGCCTCTGACAAATTTCTGCAAAAGCATTGTTGCCCTCCTGCCAAAATAAGGTTTCTCTGCTTTAAACTCACTTTGAGAACTTCAGCAATTCTTCCAGTTTTTCATTGTAGGACCATACCCCAAACCATTATGTTTCCTCAGGAGTAAATTTCACACATTCCTTGGGACTTGCTTCCTAGTAAGTATGCATAGAATTACAACCTAAATTAACTTTTGGCAGGCTAGAAGGCCTGGGAAGTAGTATTTCTTTGAAGGCTAACTGTTCTTTTGATCCAGAAGAGCTCTTACTCTGTGTTGTTCATTTCTCTCTTTCCAACTTCACATCACTGTAGATTTGGATGTGCCTTCATGTCTCCTGCTGACTTATGACAATACAGTGGTGCCTCGGGATACGAAATGATCGGGTTACGAAATTTCCGGGATACGAAAAAGTTGGATTGGCAAAAACTGTTTCGGGTTACGAAATATTTTTCGGGTTACAAAATTCATTTCGGCGCGAATTCAAATGCTATAGGCTTTCCAGTGCTAACGGAAAAGTGTTTCGGGTTACGAAATTTTCAGGTTACGAAAGGAATGGCGGAACGAATTAATTTCGTAACCCGAGGCACCACTACCAAGAATTTCATAGGGTTTTCTGAGGCAAGGAATCCTCAGAGGTGGTTTTACCAGTCCCTCTGAAATATAGCCTACAGCATCTGGTATTTCTTGGAGGTCACCCACTGAAGAACTAACCAGGGCTAGGCCTGCTTAGCTTCCAAGATCAGACTGGGTTGGTACCTTGATGGTATTTAGGCTGTGTGCATCTCAGAAATAATCTTTCATATTGCCAGGCAAAGATGAGAACATGACATGGTCATGCTGGTTTCTGTTGCAGCTCATGGTTCATTTAATGTATCCTACTATGGTAGGCCCAGAGCTGAATCTAGAAAGCACTGAAAAAATGTACTCTGGGAAAAGGTGTGGAGAAGATTGTATACTTCAGTTGTTTGTAGTTACCTATACCTACCCAGAACTTGCAAAGTTACTTTTTAAAATGTAACCTGTCACCATTACTGTTCCAAAAGGTATTTTTCTGACAAGTTGCATTTCTTTTTTTAAACAATTAAATGCCCTTAAAATTATCTTATAAAATTAACTAGAAAACATTTATTTATTATTTACCAAACTATATTTATTTACCAAACTATCCTCATGCTGCATTACTTTTGGACTGTAATGTTGTTATGCCCTCATTACAAAAGAGAGAGATGATCATTATGCTTCACCACATTCCTTCTAACATGATACTTCCAAGCTTCTAATCTATAGTCTTTGGCAGCTCCTGAATGCAGTGCTGGTTTTTTTGGATCTCAAGTTCTTCCATGCTTTCACAATGTTATTTTGGAGAATATACTACTTTTCATCCAATACAATTTCAGAGTTTGTTGTAACCTTGAAACTAGTGCCTATAGGTCTTGATTACTTCTGCAAAAGGTTATGGCTTGCCTCTTGGCAACAATGCATGTCAGATATCAAGATACCAGAAGCATCTGCTTTAGCTTTGTAAGGCCTAGCAGGCACAATTCAGAGCCTAGTGTTGAAGTCTAAAATTCCCAAAGACCTAGGTGTGAGATCTTGAAGAGACTACATCAATGATGGTGAACTTTTTACAGACCGAGTGCCCAAACTACAACCCAGACCCCACTTACTTATTGCAAAGTGCCACGTCCCTCTGGCTTTCTAGTAAGAAACTCTGGCACACTCTATGCTAGGGGAACAGCATGTGTGCCCACAGAGAGGGCCCTGAGTGCCATCTCTGGCATGCGTGCCATAGGTTCGCCACCACTGGACTACATCATCCCTTATATTCAATTGCAATTTCAGTGGTAAATAGGGAACACACTGTTGGTAATAGAGTACTGTTAGTATGCACACTTTCTTTCTGATTGTTATCCAGTAGTAGGACTCTCTTTCCTTGGAATTTCACCAAAGCTATGTCTCAAGTACTTTTGAAGGGAAATTCTATGAAGCCCCCTCCTCTTTTTTTTTTTTTAAATGTGTGATTACACAAAAAAGACAAAAATATTCAATAGTCAGGACTGGCTTTAGTGTCTAATGCTAGGCTGGCTATAGATAAACTGAAATTTTCAATCTGTCTTTAAAGTTTCATTTTAAATATCTATCTGCTTTAATATTATCACCTACCTTGAGCCTATGAAGTTGTATGGGCTTCACAAGTAAATGTTTTAAAATAAATGTAACTGAAATTACAAGGCATTTTATACCTCTTCCAAGAATATTCAAAGCACCATTCAGCATGTGAAAATAATAAAACACAGTTGAAGTGATAAAAACATCATGTATGCATAAATGCACTGCAAGAGCAGTGATATGAACCATCCTTAGTACTTGTAGGTGCGCATGAGTGCTGCTATGCATGCGGACACAGGAGGATGTGTTACTGCCATCTTTACCCCTAGTGGAGGATACAGCTCTTCATTTCAGAAATGAACTCAAATACAGCAAGAATCAGCAGGTTTACTATCTACTCCAATAGCTGCATTTAGTGTTCCCAGACGCTCTTGTACCAATCCATGCAGAACACTTGAAACAATCAGCAGAGTAAAGCATAAAATCCTGTAGCATTTGTTATTTTACAAGCAGACTCTTGTCTGGTCTTTTGTTTAAGTGCTTAAAAGCCCTCTCCTTGTTACAATTCTTAAAAGGTCCAGGTGAACCAAATAGAGTAAAGGATAAACAATAAACCACTTCCATTTATATAGCATGTAAAATAAAATGCAGTTGATGGTGAAAATGGACATTGCATATGCTATTCTTAGAGTTTGAAAAAGTTATTCAGTGTTGTTGATCCAAAGCATGCATTAAGAAGAACTGATCAAGATTATTTGTGGTCTGTGTTCAGTTTCTTTTCACATATTAAACACACTTCAGGAAGGATTTCTTTCATTTTTGAGATACACTGCCTGGCTGCAAAAGCATTGGCTCAGCATGTAAAATTATATAAACAATACAAAAGTATTCATTAGCAATAAAAAAAAAGTCAAACCAAATGAAAAGACTCAGCATTAGACACAGCAAATACCAAATTCCAAAGAAACTAAGGGGAGAAAAATGTATCCAGAAGTATAAAATGGTTCCCTGTTGCTAAAGACAATGAGAAGTTATTTCCATAAAATTCAGTATGCTCCTGGATGGGTTTTATATCAATATCTAGACAGCACAGTGCAGCTGATCGTTCCTCTGGGGGCTTTTCAGATGGATTGAGTGTGAGCTCTGTAGCTTTCAAAACACTCCATATGAATTTGGGAAATCTATTTTTTGCCTGGGAGGCTCTGGATTAATAGGGATATATTTTGTGCCTGGGAGGCTTTGGATTGCTGGGGGTGTGGGATAGGGAGCAAAGTGCTTCTTTGAAGTCCGGAATCTGAGCTCAGTTAAATCCTAAATCAGGAGAGATGCACAGCTGTGTTCAGAATAGATCTGTGGGTCTGCTGTATTCCCTAAAATTGGACTCTGCAGCACTTCATGAGATGAGACTTATGGAATGTTGAACATCTTCTCGTATTTTTGTTGGAGCTCATTCTAAAAAAAAAAAGTTGCACTTAAGGAAAGAAAGCGGCTGATGTGTCAAGCTGCAATCTTCCTGATGTCATGAAAGATTGCATGTGTAGTTACAGAACAGCTCCCCAGAGGCTAATGCCAGGGATTTATTACTTGTGGCATGCCATGCCAGGTGGAGACTACCAGTATCAGTCTCTTAGCCATCCTTCAAAGCTTCAAAGGTGCACTGCTTTAAAAAGAGAGAGAAAGAGATTGAGAAAGAGAAGCAATGTCTTCTCTGTCTTACCTTGATCTGGTCCAGTGTAGCTTTGAGGGTGTGCTCCGTCCACTATCAGAAAGAGAAGAATAAATGCCAATTCCCTGTGACTCATCCTAAATGACCGAGTGGGCTCACTCTTTGCTCAGGCTGCTTGCTGCCTCCGCTATGTGACAGCTGCCGGCTGGCTTTGGAACAAGAGTGTCCCATTCTGCAGCTTACTGCAGGGGGAGTGTTAGGTGAAAAAGACACAGGCAGCAAGAGAAAGCAGGAAAGCAGGAGGGTGTGGGAGAAAGCACAAGCCGAGAGGCTGAAAGAGGAGGAAGATACCATGTGTGCCATCCATCTCCTTCTTTATTCCCCATTACTTCTGGGAGCATGGGATTGCTTTAAAAAGTTACTTTTAAATAATGGGCCATCAATGCTTTTTGCAAACTTCATAGCCCTAATACAAATATTACCTTTGCCTTGAATTGCAATACCAAGGATTTGGAGATGATAGCTTGTTGAAACAGTCTGCTTGGTGGGAAATGTTTTAGGTGCTGCTTCTGTGAAGACAGTGAGTTCTGCACCCCTGCGTTGTCAAAGATTCTGGTGTTTAGCTGTTTATTTTGCAGGTGCCCTTAAGAGCCATTGTTTCACAGTGGGCAGAGTTATGACTATAATTCAGATGAAGGTGGTGCTGAATATATAACTACTTCTGAATATTTGAAAATTATGTATGGTGAGTCCACCATATTGGTGGGCTATCCATCCATGGACTTAAGCTCCTGTGGATCACCCTGCCCATATTAGACAATGGCACACATCACCACCCACTGATTAATATGGGCTTGAGTTCTTGATTTTTTCCCTATCAGTGGCAGCCCCCAGAACAAAACCACTGTATTGGTATTTGCATTTATTTTGGGTGCAGGGAAGATTCACCTAGCTGACTATGGCTATGGGTGTCTCTGACATCATATCATATGTGTCCTTGTTGCCAGAACTCATGTGCAGTTGTCATAGGCAAATATATTAAATGGAAAAATGAAGGCAAAGATGAAGACAGAAAGGGAGCTTGCTAGAAGGACAAACAACTGTCAAACAACATTAAAGAACCCTAAATACAGTATGTTTGTAAAAAGTATATAAAAAAGTGACCATGAAGGAGAGGTACTTCTTGTCATTCACAAGAACAAACATGAAGTGAGGTAAGAAGTTTTGGCTCAAGACAAATTCATCTCCCCTCACTTTCATGCAGGGATGGACAACTACATAAGGGATGGGAGGGGGGTGTGAGTGCACCAAACTGAAAACCTGTGTCTTCAGGGGGAGAATAAACCCCATCCAACACAGGCTGATTCCCTATCCCTTGATCTGTCTTTCAACTAACCAGGAATACTGCTGTCTTGCTGGGATTAAGTTTCAATTTGTTTGCCTACATTCAGTCCATGACCTATGACAGAGACTGGTTTAAGACTAAGGGATTCTCCTTGGATTGGGGTGGGAAAGAGTACTAGACTCGGGCATCAACTGCATATTGATGGCATTCCATCCCCAAACTCCAGATGATCTCTCCCAGTGGTTTTATGAGTAAATTGACTACCAAGGGTGGACAGAACAAAACAGTAAGAGTGACCATTGATCAAACAAGAGTTATCCAGCACTACCTTCTGGGTACCAAGGGTGGACAGAACAAAACAGTAAAAGTAGCAATTGGTCGAACAGGACTACCTTCTGGGTTTGCCCCTCCAGGAAGGAAGATAGTCACTGTAAAACAGTGCCTCCAAGTCGCATACCAGTGGAGTGCCCCAGAAGGGTACCATGGCTGGTAGTATTAAAAACAATGGAGAGGTCTAGCAGAAGCGACAGGGGCTCACTCCCTTGTAGGTTATCCACCAAGATGACCAAAACTATTTCTGTTCCATAATCAGGCCTGGAATCAGATTGAAATGGATCTAGATAATCAATTTTGCCCTGGAGCCCCTGGAGTTGGGATGCCTACATATCCTACAATACCTTGCCCAATAATGATATGATACACACTGGCTGATAATTATCCATTTAGGATTGGCTCCTTTAGGCAAGTTGGAACTCTACCCTGTTGTAAGGAATATTGACTACTACCCTGTTCACTCACTCAGCCAGACCCCCTCTGGCCTGTTTTATGAGCCTGGATGGGCAAGGGTCTAGTACACATTTGGTGGTTCTCACTTTTCCAAGGATCCTGTCCACATTCTCAGGCTGCACAAATTGAAAAATATCCAATAACAATGGGTAAGTGTTAGAACAAAAATATCCAGTACAGTGGTACCCCGGGATACGAATTGACCGCGTTACGAAATTTCCGGGATACGAAAAAGTTCCATTGGAAAAAACTGTTCCGGGATACGAAGGTTTTTTCGGGTTACGAAATTTTTTTTGGCGCGAAATTCAAATGCGACCGCTAGCCGCGCTTTGGAAAAGCCTTTTTCAGCTTGCGAAATGCATCGGGTTACGAACGCCGCGGCGGAACGAATTAATTTCGTAACCCGAGGCACCACTGTAACAGGAACCAAGGTTATATCCACTGAACTATGTCAATTACATCATCCAAGCTGGAACAGATCTGAGGGATTTTTATCAGCAAAATATCATGCACATTATTCACAGTGGATTGTCAAATGTTCTCCATTTTCTACTTGATGACTTGAGTGTAATAAACCTCTGCCCTTTTGAAACAGCTCTGCTGGACAGTTCCTTGCAGATGTAAAGGTGGCAGCAAAGACTAATTCCTTTGCTTCCCACACTGCCACAGAATAGGCCTTCAAATAGGCTCTAGCATGTGTTTGGTCAGACTTACTGCGAGTTTTCTGCCAACATCACTCTAGTCTCTGTGTCACGTGTTTCATCACCATGAGATCCTTGGAAAACCAGGGGGCTAGTTTGGCTCCACTCAAAAAGCATGATTGTGCCCACCAACCTGGCCATTTCTCCATTGCAGAAGTCACTCAGAGCTTCAGCAGAATTACCTACCAAGATAAAAGGAAAATCTCCAAGAATTCTCCATCAGGAATCTATCCAGATCCATCAGCTTCCTGGGATAGATAATCATAATTGGTTGCATCTCCTGAAGAGTTTCTGAGTCCCAGTGAGTTTAAACCTGACCAAGGAATGATCAAGTTAGGTGGTATCACTTCTTGCCAGCCTTCTGAGAGGAGCTACAGAAGGAAGCAGAGGTATTTGGTGGTAGTAGGAGTTGGACCATGCATACATTTTGCATACATTCACACACTGGAGGGATTTTCTATATAGTTTTCAGGCAAAATTTGCCACCAAATAGTCCTGACTGAAAAAACAATGTAGGTGGGTTGAGGGTGTTCAGTGGCTGTGTCCTATGGCCATATTCCGCTCACATTTCCTCTAATGGTCTTGAGGAAAGTTGTTGTTATTCAGCATGATCTACCCATAGGGTTGTTGTGAAAAGAAAATGTAGTGCAACTGAGCATGCTAAATGAATGCAAACTTTAAGAATAGTGGGAAAGTCCCAAAATGCAGAAAATTTTGCAGTGGTTGATCGTTCTTTTTTTAAAAATGGAATCTTTGTTTGCTGAGACACCTTTTCTTGTCATGCAGAGAAAATGTGTGAGCAATCTTTACATTCCTACTCTTTCAGGTTCTAGGATGTCTATAGCACAGAGTGTCTTCAGATGATGTGCCAGCTGCCTGCAAGCTCCATGGAACAAATAGGAACAGTTTGCCATGCTCTCTAGTAACATCCCTTTTGGATTACCTTTCATGTGGATCTGAAAATGGTTCAGAAGCTTTACTTAGTTGCAAATCCAGTGGCTAGTTTTAATCGGCACTACTTAAACAGATAATGTCTTATGAAATAGCTCCCTTGGCTTCATATTAGCTTCCAAATCTGTTTCAAAGTACTAATCAGGTCTGACTCTGCATAGCTTCCAAGATCAGACAGGATCTGGTGCCTTTGAGGTATTTTTGCTGTGCTAAATCTATCAGACATTACTTTTCTTCTTTTCTACATGCTATTTATGCTAGTATATATTTCTGTACAGAAAATTCTGTTTTCTATGCTGAAAATGCAGCCGGGGACTTATTCTGCACAAAATTAACACATTTTTTTCCTTGCATGGAAACAGCATTTATATTACAGAAAACAGCAAAAATATTATTTTCTGCAAAGAAAATGTTGTTTCCTCACTCAAACATCATCACCTTTTTTCCCCTGTATGATGAAAAAATCCACATGTAAATTTTGGACAAAATAAGTCCTCAAGACTCAAAACAGTTTCTTGAAAACTGTACAGTTTTTGAAGACTTTCTTGCAGCCAGAAGAAACTTGATAAAATTCATTCCTTCACAAACAAAATTAGCAAAGAATTGCATCCCTGATTGTAGGTCTATTACTGTGTGGATGCAGCAACAAAATGTAAATTTCGGGACTTGGAATGTCCTACTGTAGTGCTAGGGAGTTAACCTAGAATGGCATATGGCACAAAGATCTTAAATTGAGGGGACAACACATTACTTTACACTCATGCAATTTCATGGTAGTTGCAAAACACACCGACAAATACCATCCTGCTTCTGCAATCCTGAAATGGAGATGTGCATTATCAATTGGACAAAAATGTCCAACTGCTTCTTAGGGGAATTTGCACCTCTGCAAGACACCAGCAGGACTCTAGTCCTGATATTTTCAAATGGAACATCTTTTGTTACTATCTCTGTCTATCTTTTTAAAGAGAGAACATCAAATCCTTATTTATGTAAACAGCTTGTTCTTTCACAGGTAAAAGATTGAATGTCTAATAGATCCTTTCAGCTAGGGAAGAAAATGAAGCTTGTGGGAAATAATCAATTGCCTTCATTTTATAGCAATTAGGGGGGCTATAATTGAGATTCATGTTGCATGGAAAACCACAGATTCAGTAGATTATGGTGTAGTATAATGCTGCTCATGTTGGAGGAGCTGTCACTGCACTGCCGACTCATGTTGGCATCAATGATACATTAATATATCAACTTGAAAATGAAAAATGTCTTTATAATCAAGAAGAAGGGGCAGCTAAAAAACCTCAAAGTGGCCTCATTCTAGAATTATATCAGGATAATTTATTGGTACTTTGCAAAATCTCCCAAACCTCAGTGGAGTCTGACCCTGATACAATTTTTAGGGAAGAAAAAATGGTAAAAAGAGAAAAAGTGCTCCGAGGCCACACTAAGGCAGCAACAGTCAGACCTTTCAGAAGTGGATTGTTTTGTCTAATCAGGCAAAGGGATCTTGTAGCATCTTTGAAAACACTGCAAAAGGATTTGTAGCAGGAGATTCCATAGACTAGATGTGCTTTCTCAGATGCAACTGAGGATGGGAAAACTTAAGTTTTCATAGACTAGGTTTATTTCTTCAGATGCAACTGAGGAAGTAGACCTACTGTATGAAAGAATGGACCTTATCACACAGGGGCTCCAGGCACAGGACGAGAATGGAACAAAAGGGGCTGGGAATGAGTGAGGGACACATTTTACTTCACACAGAAGTACCCATTACGTTCCGTTCCCTTTCATTCCATTCCCAATCCGTCCCAGAGGATGCAATTTTTGAGAACAGTTGTCAAAAATTGCCTCCTCTGGGACGCATTGGGAATGGAAGGGAAGGCAACGGAACAAGTGAGAGACTTCCTGTGTCCAGTAAAATGTATCCCCCACTCATTTCGTTCCCTTCCTGGCCCCTTTTGGACCGTCCTTGTCTTGTGCCTGGAGTCTATGCAGTAACGTCCCTTATGCTACAACTTCTTTCACACAGTCTCCAAGATGTTACAAGATTCCTTTGCATACTGATATTCCAAAATATACTGCAGAAATAATCCACTGTGAGACTGCTTTAACTGCCCTGTCTCAATACTAGGGAATTCTGGGGACTGTAGTTTATTTTGGCACCAGACCTCTCTGACAGAGGCAGCTAAATGTCTCACAAAACTACAGTTCCCAGAATTCCCTAGCATTGAGTCAGGGCAGTTAAAGCAGTCTCAAACTGGATTATTTCTGCAGTATATTCTGGACCCAAATCTCTGAATTCTGTTTAATCGTATTCTTGTTCCTTCTCTCCTTCCTTTCTTTATGGTTTTAATTAAATAAGCAGCCTCTCCAAGATATGCTTTGTTTGTATAGCCCCATATCTATTTTGTATTGAATTTACATATTAATTAACTTTTCTATATTTGGTAATGAAATACATATTCTTTTTACTTAAACCTTGGTTTATTTTTCTTTTTGTTGATTTTGTTATTCTTTGAATTTAATTTGTGGATTTCACAAAGCTCTTAGCCTTCCAAAAATGAGCCAAACAATTGGTTCATTTCTAATTCTCACCCTTACCTACTTACAGGTCGAGTTGATTTACAATATGTTGAAAGTAAGTTTAACTGTTTCATTTGAGATATTAATATTTATATTCTGGAATTTGAGCTGGAAACCCTAATGCACACACTGTGCATTTGCTGGCTTCCTTAAGTGAAGAAGAAGTGTGACTATAACGCAGCACATGTGGTGTTTCAATTGGTAAAGTACATTTTATAATCTCATAAGAACATATTTGACAGTACCCCTGACCTGCCAAGAAAACAGCAGATGTGTGTACCTTGTCCAAAGAACTTCTGAACACAGACCTGTCACAGCACCTCAAATGCAGTTGACCTGTATTTATTGATGGGAGTAGAGATTGTCAATCATTCCACATCAGACAATGTTATTTGTGATGCAGAAGCCTTCACAGAATGTGCTCAGCTGACATTAATGGTTCATCATTTGTCTCCAAACACAAGAGAAATGTCAACACTGTTTTTCAGAAGTAGAAGCATAAAACCATTCTGCCACTACACAAACACATGGACCTCATCACTTCCCTCACTCTTCTAGTCTTGAGATAGCTATGTTATATTCGCAAGTTATTTAACATAGATATAGTGCAACAATATCTCTGCCAGTTGTGCCCCTTACATATAACTGTTAAAGCTCAACAGGGGTATTCTGAGGTGGGAGGGGGAGCAGGTGGTATCAATTACCAGACAGATAAAACACTAAAAGCAATAAAGGAAGGAAAAGAAACAAAACAAAAAGGAGATAGGAATAAACTAAGAACCATGAATGCAACAGTACAATGGCTAGTGTGTAAAAATAAAGAAAATTACAACAATGACCAATGCAGAGAAATAGAAGAGAGCAACAAAAAAGAAAGAATGAGAGACCTATTCCACAAGATTCGGGAAATCAAAAGGAAGTTCAAACCAAGGACCGGGATGCTCCAGGACAATAAAAATAACACAATTCAAGATCAAGAAGGAATGAAAAGGCATTGGATGCAATACACAGAAGAATTATATATAAATAGGAGAAACAAAGCTTTATTTAAACAATTTGCATGGTATAAATTACAAGAGAGGAAGTCAAGCAATGGTACGTAACAAGGATGAGTGTCTTTGTTTTCTACAACTTAATTGTTTTCTATGTTTTGTATTTTTAAAATTCAAGAAAACTATATATATATTTGATTTTTTTCTGTATAAGAAACTGTTTTTCATTGGAATGAATAGACAAATAATTCTATTTCTAATCCCTGCCACTAATTTATCTGATTACAGGTATATCTCAGCAAAGCTTCTCACAGTGGGGCTGTAGACATGGTTTAATAGGTCTGCCCACACCCCGGCCTGGTGTTGTCCTGTTCAGACAATGCAGGCCAACAGTTCTGGATCAGGAACAGATAGACAGGATGCCATTTTGGGAGATCCAGCCTGACCCTGGCCCAGCTGACCCTTAGCTTTTAAATAACTGGCTGTCTGTGGCAGAGTTTCCCAGAAACTCTACTGCAACAGCCGCTAGTTCAGATAACCACAACATGCCGTACCATTCTTACAAGCCTGCACTCACAGCCTGTGATGTTGAATGGGGTGCCTGGTTATAGGGGTGAAGGCAAGTGCCCCATTTCTGGCCTTAGGGGTTGTGACAAGGGCCTGCAAGGAGAGCAGTGGCAACAGTAACAAGTGAGTTGGCAGTGGTAGTGGTGGTGGCTCCATAGCATGGGTGGGCATCTGAACACCTTCCTGTCACCATATGAGACCAGGTAAGTGCCAGGGCAGGAACAGGGTCAGCCCATCATATCCTTGCCAGTGCATCTGCACCCAGTGGAAGTCGTTTTCAACCAGTTTCCCTCCCACCCCCTCATTCTCTGTGTCACTGAAAGGTTAATTAGTTATGTAGTTAGTTACTTAGGTTGGTTGTGTTTTTAGCAGGATTAGCACTGGGAGGATGGTGATGGAAAGATTATGAAACACAGATTGTCAGTGTTGGGTAGCAGCAGTGCACCTGCAGTCAACAATACAATAGAGTTTGAGGTGGAAAAGAATACAGTTTAAATAATTCTTCTGTAGTTGTCTGTCTTCCTACAATGGTCAAGGTAAATAACAGCTGCCTCAAGAATCCTATGCTGAGCATGTGTGAACAGCAAAACAGAGAGAAATGGTGTGAGCAGATAAGCCTGTTTTACTATTTTTTAAAAAAATAGATTCATATGGCCACCAAAATGAAAATCATAAGAAAAGTAGAGACTAGTGAAAGAAAATATCATCTTCCAAAAAGTCCTTTTGGTAGATGACCTTCAATTAGCCCCTTTGTTCCTGCTCTCCTTTTTTATTGTGTAGTAACCTATCCCCATTTTTCCCCATCTAATTCCTGCCTCGTGTGCTGAATGGTCTGTTAAATAAGCAGTGTTCAGAAGCACATCTACTTTATTAACTGATGTATGAGCACATGTACTGGCAAATGTGTTTCATACTGCATAAATTTGCATTTTTTTAAAAATTGCATTAACATTTCCATTCAAATGGAACCATTCTTGGTTCTAAGTTCTAGGAAGTGCTGATTAAGTCAGTTTTTAACAAAGATCATAATCCATAAGCATTCCCAGCATTTGGGAAATGTATTGACTATAACTGGTGAAACTATAAACTGCTTTGAAATACTTTGTTTCAGTCCTGAAAAATCTCAATCTAATCTCTATCTCAAATAATTCTCCAACCATATTTCTCATGTAATAGCAAAGGACTTGGGATACATACCTAAATAGATCAACATGCTTCATAGATTTCAGAAGCCTAGATATTTCTCACCTCCTTTTCCATTTTTTTTCTACAGAAATGTGGGAAAGAGTATTTACCAATGTCTTATCTTGAAGTAATTTTCTTTATGACATTGTCAACCCAACTGAATATGTGTTCTCTTAATATAATTGCTTAACCATACATAGAAACATTACATTCAGTATTTCCTGCTCCTTTTGAAAGAAGGAGGCTTTAAAATATTATGTTGTGTCATTGAGCAGACACCAGTTGCTTGCTAAATCAGTTTCTGGTGTTTTGCCAGCTCTCTGTTGCATGGAAAGAAATGCTTGGCACAGCAGTGATACTATGCATTCTGAAAGTGGGGGCTAAAGCATATGACGGATGATTTCAGCTCCCCAGTTTTGACAGCCTGTGCATCCTGGATATTTAATTACCAATTAATGAATGCTTTTTGTATGATTAACTCTGTGAAATGGCCTGTGCTTAGGATACGGTCCCAATTAGCCTGTGGCACTCACTTTTTCTTCACTGTGACATTTGTATGTCAGCAGCAATGATTTTAATCAAACAAACACTTGAATCTGGCATTGCAGTATTTCCCTCCTTCCATTTTAAACTTTTTAAATCATAATTACAGAGAATGCAAATGTGGAAAATAAGTTGGGCTGTTATTTAAGAGCACATGCAGTTTTACAAGAAAAAAATCAGCCAAGAAATCTAGGGACATGTCCCCAAGCAACCTTATTCTTGAGATCTTGTCCTTAGAATTTAGATAGGATTGGTCAGTGTATAAGGAACAGTTTGTGTGATTGGGAATCATCTTTCACCCCTGTCCTTTCCTCCCCTTTTGGATATGGAAGAAAATGCCAGATTCCATTTTCACTTTACGCACAAAGCACAATTCCATGTTGTTTGTGGACTCAGAGGACCATGGCTTGTTCTATCAAAAGTCAGTTTAAATAAACCAGGATCTGAAGCTACAATTTTCAGACTTTGCATGCACCTCAAGGTTGCCTTTAATGCTTAAATTGGAAATGTTTTTCTTCCATGTGTGAAGTAAGACTATTGTATGAGCAAAACAACCTAGGGCTCACAGCAATTTATTTCTAGATGTGTAAAACATATAATTTATGTGATCATCTGATATGGGTCACAGTTATAATGCAATAGGTGGGGATATTTTTGAAAATGGTCATTTTTCTATTAATTGTTTCTCTATAAAGTCCTTTTCTAAGTGATATGAGTGGAGGGAGAGTAACTGTAATATGGAAAGCTGTGTGCAACTGACTCCCATCCCTTTTTTTTAAAAAACAGAAAGATGACTTAGTCGTGGGGCAAGGTTTTGTTACATTATTTTAATTAGTAATGGATTAGTTTATTTTTCAATTATGTTTTTCATGAAACATCTGACAAAAATTGCAGTTGCTAGTCCTGTACTGTGTAAAGCTTGATAGTTCAACAAGTCATTTAGTAATGGTGTTATTCTATTTATTCTATTCCATTTATGCCATTTATTTATTATTCAACAGAGTTTGATGTGCCTTTGACTTTTTTTTTTTACTTTGACTTTAACTTTGACTTCTCACAAGATAAGCAATAATCTCCCAGTTCCTGGGCATTACTGTATTTTTACAGGCCTCAGTAGACTGACAGGAAAAAGCAGCTTGATCTTGGGTTTTTTTTTAAGCAGGTGGAAACTCTGCTGTCTGCACCTCCCATTCTCAAGGTGGTTTGAACACCCATGGGCAGTCCGCACAGCATCAAGCAGTGCCGCTCTCTAATTTTTTCCCCCACCTCTCCACCATACATGCACACCATCACATGAACACACTGCCACTGACTTCCAATTATATGCCCTCTTCCCCACGCTTCACCTGATACACCCTTGTTGGACTGTCTGATTTGTGTATGTTCTAATTAAATCCATTGCATTATTGGCAACCTGCTGTATTTGTTGTACTGTCAGCATCATGGGATATGTGGCTAATTTATGGTGCAGCTGGCCATGTGCCCACACGTAGACTGAAACGATACCCCATATGGTGAGCAATGGCATCAGTGGCTGTGTCTTCAGTCCTAAGGCACATGCTTGAGACTGCTTCACTAAACTGCCTTGCTTTCCCACATTCTCACACTGGTGCTGGTGTTTATGTGTGATTATGTACATTTTCTGTGATACATCAAAGTATCTGAACTTCTTGTTGCCCCAGTTTTTAGCTTCTGGAGCATGGTGTGTCAGTTTCCATACACGTTTGCCTTTTACGTCATGTAAACTTGGATTCAATCTGTTTTGAAGCTGCTTTATTTGGCCAGTGCAGACCACACTTGAAGACTTATCACCTTGGTATCATCTACCAGACCTTATGCTCCACTGGTATAGTGGCGGACCTCACAAGCAGAGTTATTAGTATTGGTAAGCAGAAGGTGAACAACAACCAGTCCAACAGCCCCAACCACAAAGTTCATCTAACAGAATAAAGCAGACTGAGTCTTTTTGAAAACAATTGTGAAGGAACTTAGCAAATGTGAAAAATTTTGTAACAACTCATGGTGAAAAGCTCTGTAACTATGTGATCTCCAGACATGAAGGGGAAAGAGAGAACTGCACCAAGAAGAATAATCCACAAATGCAGACTAGTTATAGACCAGTGATGGTGAACCTATTAGGGACCAAGTGCCCAAACTAAAATGCCTTCTGGCACTGGATGTTAGCTGGTGCTGGGGGTAGGACTTCCAGGAGGAGAGGAAATGGGACTTCTGGGTGGGACATCAGCCCTCTGGGGACAGCACTTCAACCCTCAATGTGTTGGACTCTCAAAGAAGAACTTATTTCCCCTACCCTCCCAGGCCTTCACTTGCCTCTCTGGAGACAACTGAAAGCTCAGAGGGATGAGGGGGGAAGAAAAGGAACAGGCGTGTGCCTGTTTCTTCTCTCCCCCCCCCCCCCGACACCCTTCCAGACCTTCAGGGAAGAGGAGAAACAGAGACATTCCTGTTCCTCCTCCTACCTCAAACCCTCCAGGCCCTTCAGGGATGAGGAGGAATAGGCATATTCCTGTTCCTCCTCCTTCCCCTGCACCCTCCCAGGCCTTCAGCTATCTCTCTGGAGGCAGCTGAAGGCCTGGGATGGCAGGGAAGAGATGAACAAGCATATGCCTGTCATTCCTCTTCCCTGTCCTCCGCATGCCATGAAAAATGTCTTCATGTACCATCTCTGGCACGTGTGCCATAGGTTCACCACCATGGCTATAGACTAATTGATCCAACAAGAGTGAAGGGTGTGGCTAAGAGCAACAAACAGGAAATTACTTGCTATGACTAAACTCATAGTGAGACATGCAAACTAGCACATATGAGGTGCTAATGTTTTACCCCTAACGTGAATTCAGTACTATTTTTGCTGCAAGACTCACTGGCCTGTTACAGACAGCCAAAATAAAGCTGCTTTGAGTCACTTTGGAAGTATGCTGTTTAAATGATTCATGCATCCTAAGAGTCCAGAAGCCGCACCAAAGCCACACTCCAGTCCTAAGGACTGGAGTGCAGCTTTGGTGCAGCTTCCAGACTCTTAGGACGCATGCATCATCGAAACACCATACCTCCAAAGTGACTCGAAGCAGCTTTATTTTGGCTGTCTGTATAGGGCCACTGTTTCTTCTTTCTTTCTTTATATTGCACTCTCTTGTGGGTGATCTTGGAGATAAGTTGAACAAAAAGACAGGGTGTGACTCTCGGCTACAAATAATTAAATGGCTATAGCTACTTTTTTAGTAGTGAATGAGAACCTAAAAACAAATAGTGTTCAAGTTTAGCTGGGAGGTAGATTTTAGTTATATAAATACGCTCAATAAATATTTCAAGAAGAGATGTTACCTTTTTTAAATGTAGGACCTCCTATGGTTTATGGGTCTGTACAGATATATAATTTGTAGCTTTAGCAATCATATTACATATTAAATTCAGGATTCATTTTTGTCTCAGCATGTGTATATGTAAACTAATTTTCCTCTCTGGAAACCAACCATATTAAGAGCCCATTCCACATGCACTGAACTTCATTTACCTTTTTTAAAAAAAACCCTGGAAGGTTCCAGGCTAAAGAAAATTAATGCTTTCTCTGTGTGCTTGTGTGCATGTATATGTGCACACTTGTGTATGAGTATGTAGATATCAAGGTAACATGGTTCACTCTAGTATCTATTGTCCCCTTTGTTATCACATTTTTTGTGTAACTTCCATTATAACATCCAGCCTTCAGGAGCAAAATCTGTCAAAGACGGGTTTTCAAAAGCACCACGGGAAGAAAACATCCACAGCTTTTGTTCAAAACATCTTGTTTCTTGTGGCTCACTAGAGAATTGTCAAACGGTTTGCAACAGTCTGGCAGTATCAAGAAAGAAGTATTTAATCAGAAACTGGCTGATGAGACTCTACAGGATTTCTGAAAGCTTCAGTGACTTGTTATGTCTGCTCTTGGAGGAGGGGTTTCAGCTTGACAGCAGTAATGTTACATTATGAAATTACTTACATGGTGTTTACAGGCTCAAATCTGGACCTGTAAGAAGCCAAAGGCAGAAAGTGATCTCAGAAAATACTGGTGCAGGTGCTACAGCATGACCTTAGGAGCAGTGATGGCAGTTCTATGGTTCCTGGCTGTCTTCTCCTGCCCCCTGTCACAGACACCTATTACAAGTTACTTGGGTTGGGAAATAGAAGAGATAGTAGAGAAATCAGACTGACAAACCAGAAACCAATTGCCCTTCTCGCCTCCTCTCACTGGTTCTAGCTGAGAAAAGAAACAAGCTTAGCCTGCTATGTGAAAACATATAAAAGTAGCTTTATTTGCAAAAATTTGTGCATAGTCAAATACATGGTCTAATGGAGGCTAGAGAGAGAAGAAAGAGAACATCACAGCAAGTTTGAGTGATGTCAGGAGAGAGCGGGTGTAGTAAAGCAGACACAGAGAAAGTCACCATAATGTAAAGCAGCAAATTACTGAGTGAAGACCTGCAGAAGTTGACATCTCTGACACTTTGTGGAGTTTAAATATCTCATGTGTGTATGTGTGTGTGTGTGTGTATTGTACTGCACATATGAGTTGGGAGGATATGGAGATCAGCTGCAGGGACCATTTTTGCTAAACTCCCAAAGATGCCCCTCTCTTGGTTTCTTAAAGCTAATCAGGACCTCTGTGTTAATCTGGAAACAGGGCATCCATGGAGGGCACCAAGAATCAGGGAACTTACATTGAGAAAGGATGAGCTAGGCTTCTTTTTCTTCTGCTGGTGCAGTTAATACTGACCTTTTGGCTTTGTTTCTATAAACAACAGTTAGGCTGATGTGAAACTACTAGCCTTTATTTTGTTGACTGGAATTCTCTATTGCAGTTATGGTTGCTGATTTATATTCACAGCACTTGTGTGGTCACAATTGTGGTGCTATTGCTGCAGTTGTAAGAGTTTCCTAATCTTGGTTTGTTGAGCATGAGGTACTGTAAGTGACATAGGCATGTTCTTCTTTCAGTCAGGGCACAGCATACTGACAATTACACCTCCTCCTGCCATTGATCTCTGTGGCAAGGAGGAATTGTGAAAGGGACCCTTATTCTGATTATTTCACTAGAGATTACTGGGGCTCCACATGGTATAGTGGTTTGATCATTGGTCTATGACTCTGGAGACTAGGGTTTGGTGTATGACTCTGGAGACCAGGGTCTCTGCTCAGGGAAACCCACTGGGTGACTTTGGGCAAGTCACATTCTCTCACCTCAGAGAAAGGCAAAGGAAACAACTTGAACACACATATCAACAACAACTACAGCAGCAATAACAACAACAAGAAGAATATTGCTGGAGGGATGGATGGGAACATCAGTATGCTGCATCACAATAGATAGGAGAATAAACCTTGTGCTTGCAGTGCCTGCTGTCCAGTAAAGTGCTTTAACTCTTACTTGTCTCATCCATCCATCCTTTAGTGTGAGCACAAACAGTTATGCCTGCTAGAATTTTGTAAGTTCTTTGGCACTGTTTTCCTTTGCTTCATACGTTAGATCTTTTGTTACATGCCCCTAGGTTTTACCCTCAATTTATCCACAGATAATCCATATCCATAATTTTGACTCAAAATCTGTTCTCAATTTATACATGTGGTCAGGTTATAGTTGAGTATATATGGTACGTATACTTAACACAGTAGCTGATTTAGGATCTTTCAGCTCTCCTGCAGAGTATTTCCACTCTCTGTATCAGGTCTAGATGGACATTCATATGCATTTTTAATCCACATCTTCCCCAATATCTGGACTTTTGTATATATTTCTAGGAATGTTAACATTTCTCACTTACTGTTTTACTGAGTTGCGCCAAATCTCATCGGCTTGAATGAGATGTGTTTCTGTATTCCCCCCCCTCCATTATATCCTTTATAACGATTCACATTTCAAAATATGCACATTGCATGGGAAATTCCATCTTATCTCATAAATGCTAAAGATGAGGCATGTCTTTTTTCACAAGTACAAGGTGGAAAAGCCACTTTCGTCACTACTGTCAAATCCAACAAAATTCCATCTCTAGCATTCTTGCACATATTTTTCAGATATATACAGTACCTATGTACCTTTTTTTAAAAAAATGTACCCATGATTTTGAATGTATGCAAAATGCACTGTGTGTGTTACTTATGTACCACTTTCTAAAGGAATATGCACTTTGCCTTGGACTGATTCTTGACAGGTGCAAAATGGATACTTTAATTAAGAATCTTGACATCAGCGGAGTTATTTTCCATCAGTAGTTGCAAGGAATGGTGTCTGTTTACAGTTGGCAATTCTATGGCACCTTTTGTAAAAAAATGCACTGATGATAGAAACATCAGGTGCTCCAACAGTTTTTTCACAGCTGTGGGAGCAGAATTCACAGTTGACAGCAACCATTTCATTTCATAAAAAGAGTTAATTAAGCATCTTGCAAGTGGAAGACTTTCATTATCAGCTTGCCTAGTTTTTGTCCCTCTCCTGAATAATATTTCAGTTATTACCAGTAAATTTGAGGACCCCCCCCCATCCACATTGCAAATATGTTTGTCACTTCTGAAGACATCCCCCCTTCGATTTGTCAATCTTTCAACCATTATTGATCTTGTTTTCCTAAGCAAGTTGACAGCAAATGTTTTTCAACAAGCTGTTTTTGTTAGTGTGTGTATGTATGTAAGCCAAAATGTCTTGCCAGAATATCTGAAAATTTGTTTTGTTAATCTTTCTCCCATATATATATATATATATATATGACAGAATATGAAGAGATTGCTCTTTTCTTTAAAAAAATAGCTTTGCTGCTTTGTCTTGTATTTTGAACTAGTCTTGATAATTTGGTTTACTTTAATCATGATTTCAGGGGTGTAGTTAAGGGGAGGGGCCAAAAGGATCATCCTCAAATAAGAATTCTGCCCCACAAACGACATTTTCCTTCCATCTCCAAACTTCTAGCATTGCAGAGAGTGAAATACTGAATAGCATTCACATCCAAGCACCTTACATTTGCTGTGTCTGCATGGTCTTGGTTACTGCCTGCCATTTTTCATTTCATACCTAAAGTGTGGATGAGATCTTGTATCAGAGATGTAGCTATGACAATACAGTTACACTCCATTTCTTGGTGCAGCCTGTGAAACCCGTCCTAAAAGCCCATCAGTCATCCTGCATGAGGATGGTCTCTGACACTGGTTAGTGGTGGGCAACAGGATGATGTGACTATCTGCCTTCTGACAGTGAGAGTGCAATGAAGAGTTGTATCAGGATCCCATAGAAAACTTTGCTTCTGCTCCTTCTACCATGGCTCACATGTGAAAGGGGACTAGTCACACCACAGTGTCCTGTTCGCCAGCACCACAGAACACCCTCACTAGGGATGGCTGACTGGCATTTAAGGTGAGCTTCAGGGGCTTTTGCACTATTTGCAGTCATGATAATAATACCCTAATCATACATGTGAGTATAAGGGAGTTACAAGGTTATAAGTCAAGATTATGGCACTATAAATGCCTAAAAGGATTGCAACCAATTTTTAAAATGCATAACTGAAGTTTTACATTACCACAATGCTAGAAATTTGTGAACTGAAGAAAAATTGTATTGGAGTCAGAATTCTTATTTGGGGTGGGGATGGGAATATGACTATGCCTGCTCGTAGTTACACTCTTCCTCCTTTCATTGTGTCAGTCTGGGAAATTCAGTCTCTTTCTGATTTGGAATTGGCATTTCTTTCCCTTTTACAAATTTCCTGTTGAAAGAACAGACTGCCAAAACTATGCTTGACATCTGTTTTCATATAGCTGCTCCATCAATCTAGAAAGCAATATTTGCACATTTTCCACGTAGAATGCAATCCAGTGTTCCTAAATTACTATGGTTTCCTTCAGTTGCTTCCTTTGATTGGTCAAGACACAGAGGTCACAAAGGAAAAGACCAAGGCAGTGTCTTCCAGAATCTCAGGGAAATGAATTCTGCCAGATAGGTCTCAGTATTGATCTGAGTGTGTTGGAATAACAGTGGAACTTTGAGGGTGTAGATATATGGGGGGGGGGGGCTGTGAGTAGACTGAAGACATTACTTGCTCCACATAAAATGTCTGCTTCTCTAAGAAATTATCCTTCAATCGCAAATATTTCTAGTATTGCAATAACTTAAATTTTCAGTTGAGCATTTAGAATAGTGCTCCAGCATACAAAGAGAAAGGCAGACAGAGGCCTCAAGCAGAATGGGCAACAACATGTGTCTGGTCCCAGTCCAAGCCATCATGGCAGTCCTGAACTGGCTGCTGAAAAGGAGTGTCCCCCCCCCATTTCTTTGTGGCCTAGCTCTTCTGGGTTGGGGCGGGTTCAGCATGGCTTCTGGCCACATTCGTGGCATGTGTTGTGTAAACGGCATACCCCAACATGGCCCGACATGTATTTTACAAAACATTTTACTATGGGTTTCCATTCTTTTCCCCATTGTTTTGTTGTTGTTTTTTTATTATTCCAGACTGTTAACATGTCCAATTTTCATAGTTCCATAACCTTTTCTAGGCATTCTTCCATTGTACGTATCTTGTCTACTTTGCAGTATTTTGCCAACACTAGTCTTGTGACCATTATTTAGTACAGAACCATTCTCCAATGCCTTTTCTCTATATCTAGTTTTACAGAGGAGATCATATTTAACAAGTAAAATTTGGGAGTATAGAGATAACCTGTCTCCAAAATAGCCTGGATTTCTTTATGTAGTTTAGACCAATAATTCTTAACTTTGGGACATGACCATCAGACATGATAATATGAGCTGGCCTCCTCGCGGCACTTCCAACAGTATCTTGTAACCTGTATATTTTAGTTATTCTCAGTGGTGTATAATACCAGTGATTAACAATCTTTTATGATTTTCTTTAAGATCTTGAGATCTTAAAAACAGCCTCTTGTTTTTCAGTGCTTCTCAATTGGCTTTGGTAGTCACATCCTGTCACTGTCACAACGTCCTATTAATCACAGTGGACAACATCTTGCAACAAGCACTAAGGTGTCTAGATCACAGGTCCAGGCATTGTTCTTTGAAAAGCAAACTAGTAGGCACAGAAAATGCATCTGTAATTATTTTTTGTGAAATGGTTTTTCATGTGCCATTGAGGCTGCTACTCAAGAAATAAGAGCTCAAGAAAAAAAAATGCTTTAAGGTATGTCAAACTATAATTCATTGAATTCAACATGTTTTGTTTAAAATCATCATTCCATGCTGTTCATGTGCATTGCTACCAAGTTATCAAGTAGGTTGGGATGTTTCAATTATAATTTAGGCCCAGAACAGACCGCCGGTTTGTGGTGGCCTGGGGCCAATTTTAGGGTTCTCGAGTGCACAGCATCCGCACGCTCCAGACCCCTAACATGTATGCACGGTGCCATCTTTACGTGGTGCTGTCCACATGTGGCACGCATGCATGATGCAAGTGCAGTGCCGTGTCCACACCTCCAGACACTGTGCTTGTATCGTGGACGCATCACAGTGTGCCAGTGGTGCACTGATAACATCGTCCCTGCATGCCAAAAAGAATCCAGTTTTTCTGTGTTCTTTTTGGTCCGGAGGGACACTGCACGGTTTGGCTGCTGTGACGTCCTTTCGGAAGGAAACTGGGCGCTTCCAGCCCATCCCTTTGGGGTGGTCTGGAGAGCTCCTTAGGTTGTTTTAAAGGTTATATAAAGGTTATAACACATATTTATAACTTTTTGAGATATACATTTTTATCAAATAGAGTTAGAAGAGTCACCAAAGGTCATCTAGTCCATCTCCCAGCAGTATAGGAATTACAGCTAAAGCATTTCTGAAAAGAAGGCATCCAATATTTATTTAAAATTGTCCAATGAAGTACACCTTCCAAGACAGTACATTTCAGTGTTAAACACCTCCTACCATCAGGAAGTTCTTCCCAATGATTAGGTAGAAATTGCTTTCTTCTGATTTTAATTTCTTTATTTGGGTCCTATTTTCTGGACGGCAAAAAAAGCTCACTCTAGGTGGATATTATATCCCCTCTCAAACATCTGTTCTCTAGGTTAAACACAAACTACTTCAACCATTCTTCATAAGCTTGGTTTATAGATATTCTACCATCTTAGCTATCACCCTTGCTCCCCAGGTCACATTCCAGCTTGTCAATATCCTTGTTGAATTGTGGTTCCCAGAGCTAGATACAGTACTCCAAGTCATGTCTGAAAAAAGTCAGAAGAGAATGGCACTATTAGGTCCCTTGATCAGGATACTATGGTTGCATATATTTAGTATAGAAAGACATTGACTTTTTTGCCTTTGCTTCTCACCACTGACCTATGCTTAGCTTGCAATTTATTAAAATCCCTAGATCCTTTTTGCATGTTTTGCTGCCAAGTCAGATGTTGTCCATCCTATACGTTTGCATATGACTGTTCCTGCCTATATGTAGCACTTTATATTTATCCTCACTGATATTTATTTTGTCAGTATTTACCTAGTTTACCAGTCTGAAATACTTGAATAGCAATGTACTTGCTATAATTCAGATTCTGTCCTCCAGGATATTAGCTGCCCCTCCTAATTTGGTGTGATCTGCAAATTTGATAAACATATCTTCCATTTCATCATCTAAACCTATTTTGAAGTATGTTAAACAACACCAGACAAAGGATAGTACCCTGAGGAAACCAATTAAACACTTCTCTACAGGGTGAAGAGACACCATTTGTGAGCATTCTCTGGCTTCAGTCTGTCAATGAATGACAAATCCACATAACAGTAGCACTATCTAGCCTATAGTTCACCAGTATTTCTGCAAAAAATATCATGGGGAATCACGTCAGCAGTCTTACTGAGATCAAGATATACTACATCCACATAATTCTCCTGATCTGCAAAGCCCGGAATACTCCTAAAGAAATGGGAATGCCAGTACATCTGATAGCCCTAATGCAAAATCTGTACTTAGAACAAGAGGCTACTGTAAGAACAGAATATGATGAAACAGAATGGTTCCCAGTTGGCAAAGGGGCCAGGTAAGGCTGCATTTTATCACCCTATCTGCTCAGCTTGTATGCAGAACATATCATATGTAGAGTAAGTTTAAACATAGAAGAAGGAAGAGTGAAGATAGGGGTAAAGAGAGAATCTAAGATATGCAGATGACACTATACTGCTAGCGGAAAGCATCACAGACTGGGGACTAAAGAAAGTCAAAGAAGAAAGGGCAAAGGCAGACCTAATGTTAAACATATAGAAAACAAAAAATATGGCCAAAGGAGATTTACATAAAGTCTACCTAGTATAATGAGGAAATTGAAATAGCTAAAGATTTCCCATAGCTTGCATCAAATATTGATCAGAACAGAGACTGCAGTCAGGAAATAGAAGACGATTAAGAATGGGAAGGACAGCTATGAGTGAACTAGACAAAATCCTCAAGATTAAAGATGAACACTAAATTAGAATTATCCAAGCCATTATATTCCTCATTATCAAGTATGGATGCAGTAGCATTATGGGGTGTGGACCGCACCAGTGAAATCACAGAAGAGGGTTGTCACCTGGTCAGGCCCCCCTGCACCATCCCCCATGCTCTGTCCACTATGTACACCTCTCCATCCCCTATGTGCACACCACTCTATTTTCCCACACATTCTCTGTCCCTGAAGCACATTCCCATCCTTTTCCTCATCAGGAAAAGGGTGAGCTGGCTTGGGGAGAGAGAGTGCCAGGGAATGGAGCAGTGCATGTGTGCCCATGGGGACAGTGGGCAGAGCATGGGGGATGCTGGGGAGAGGACTAAGCCCATTTTAGAAGCCCTGGAAGTCCCACCCTCTGCACCAGGTGAAACCTGGTGTGGTAACACTACTGTATGGATGTGAGTGCTAGACAGTGAAGAAAGCAGATAGGAAGAAAATTAATTGATTTGAGATGTGGTGCTGGAGAATTGTGCTGAGCATATCATGGATAGCCAAAAAGACAAACAAATGGGCCCTTGAACAGATCAATCCTGAAATCTTCCTGAAAGACAAGATGACTAAAATGAGGCTGTTCTACTTTGGTCACATCATGAGAAGGCACAAGTAATTAGAAAAGAGAGGAAGGTAGAGAGCAGTAGAAAGAGAGGAAGGCCATATGCCAGATGGATAGTGTCCTGCTTACCTCTACTGAAGATAGCACAGCAGGGGAATATGCAAAGAAGTAGTCCAGAGTCCAATCCAAGGGTCACACAATTCCAGTCAGTCAGTCACAGCAGAGGCAAGAGTATAGTCACAAGGCAAATCCAGAGGTCAGATAACTTGAATCTAAGAGCAAGGAACAACAAGGCTGCAAGACTGGTTGTTGGCTGCAAAGAATCTCTGCAGCTGGAGGTCTTTTAGTAGGCCTCTGCTTCTCTCAGCTGAAACCTATTAGCTCTTCTCTTGGCTTCTAGCCTGGAAGATCTCCTAAAGGACTCCTTGACCTGTTTTCTCTAAACAGGTCCTAGCACTTGCAGCCTAGAGTCCATAGATTCTGTTTTCCCATCTGCAGCTTCCTGAGTCTGCTCTGGGACTGCTGATCCAGGCAGCCCCAGATCTGCCTCTGTCTCCTCCATTTCTTCAGAGTATGAGTCCTCTGTGCCTCTAGGTCATGCCCAGGGCAGTCCATGACAGATAGAGTCACTTAGTGAGTCCATGGGCTTGAGCTTACAGAACCTGAGCAGAGAAGTGGAGGATGGGGGCAGGGACTTACAGACGTCTCAGGATTGCCATGAATCAAGGTCAACCTGAAGGCAGCTAACAACAACAACAGACAAAGCCTGAAACTTTAGCAAAAGATATTAGATCGGTTTGGTATAACTTGTTTTTGAGAAACCCACACTGGCCCTTAGCTATCACAGCATTCTTTGCTAAGTCCTCACAGCCAAATGTTTCATTATTTGTTCTAAAACTTTTTTGTATATGGATAGATGTCAAGTAGAAAAGGTCTGTGGTTGTATGACTACTCTTTTCCCATCTTTTTGAAGATGTGAACATTGCAGTATTAACTGCCTATTTCTCATCAAATGAGAAGTAATAGGTAGCACCACCCCCTTTTTGGGAACACACTCTTATTCCCACCTCCTTGATTTTGGGGGTTCTCTTTGAGGAGTTTTGGGGTTCCACTTCTGCTTTCCACTAATTTCTGAGGTTTCTGAGGTTCTCTGGAAAGCTGCCCCAATCTTCTAGAACCCCATCCTGAACCCCAGATCCCCCAAGAGGGGAGGACCCCAAAAGGGGGTGTGGTCACCTGTCACTTTTTATTTGATGAGAAATAGGCACTTAATACTACTGAACATCATTTAGCCTCCATCAGTGTGCAGGGACCTTATCTTTTTTCCAGTCATAATAATTCTCAAATATTATAGGGGTAGGCTTGAAATTGTACCTGCAAACTCCTTTTATACCTTGCGGTTCAGTTCAAGTTGCTTTGGAGATTTTATTTTACTTAGAGAAGATAGGTATTTCTGTACAATCTCTTTATGGCCGTTTGCGACTGCCACCCCCACACCTCACCACTTACTCTATTTTCACCAGGTTTACTTCTCTGGGAAAAAACAGAGACAAAAGTGGTGCTGACAATTTTCACTTTTTCTTTTATCACACAGAGCAAAGCTACCACTTTCCTGTCCTTCCTCTTGCTCCATCAAAGCCCCAAATCCCTTTTAAAGCTCTATTTCAGGTTTGTAACCATTCCGTCCTTTAGCCCTCCTGACCATCTCCCAACAGTTATTGGTTACTTGTTTTGCTTTGGTGATTTCCCCCTTTCCCAATTTCTTAGACACAGCCCTTTAAACCTCAGCTCATATTAAAACTCTTTTTGCATCTATTCTGGTTTCTTTAGATGACTCCCACTTGTCATCCTTTATCATATAGTTTGCAATTATGTCTTCAGTATCTCACTTTTAAGAAACTGATCTATCATTAATTTCCTTCTCTTTGGATATTTCTGGCCATGGGATATTATCTGATCATGGAATATTTGCTTTAGTTTATCAAAATCAACTTCCTTAAAGCCCAGAATTAGCACCTCAATACATAGCTTCTCCTTTCATCTGTATAATGAACTCCAGGATAATATATCCAGGGGCAGCCATGTTGGCCACATAGTAAACTGCAATAACATCCATAATCCACAAAACAGTGATACTTTTATTTGACCTACCAAAATGCACAAAATACACGTTGCAAGCTTTCACTTCTTCTCTTACCATTGTATCTTTTTAAATCCATCTTTAAAAATGTTTGATGAACTCTGCTAGGAATGCATCAATCAACTTGTCAGTTTCGTACCTCTCTGGAATCTTTCCTTTTTGCTTAACAGTCTCTTTGTCCATCCATTTGCTCAATCATCACCTCCTCAGCCTCTTTTAGGAACTCTGAAACTTAGATTTTGAATATATCAACCATTAGATAGCTGAATTCTCTGAAGTGTATCATGGATTAATTCAGAGAATATCTGAGGATTTTGGTGTGTTTTTTTCAGCACTACGACCGCAACAAAAGTGGAAAATCTCTAGTAATTGTTCTGATTCAAGGGGTGCATAGATATCACTTTCCTAGCTTCAATCTATTCCTGTTCCTCAAATTAGTCATTGCCACCTCTGCCCATATATGCCTCCTTTCCCTTAAACAGGTAGTGATAGCACTGCAAGTGCACTAGGAGAAACAAGGAGGAATTTCCCCCTCCTCTCCTCTTTCCACTTTCCCCTGCCATGGATATTGATGGGACTTTATAAAGAATAAAACAGGTCCCTATCTCAAGAGTCTTACAATCTAAAAAAGACAATTATTTTCCATTGTTTCTATTATTAATGCATGAAAATGATGTGATCTACACAGCAATTTGGGGAAATAGCATATGTAGCACTGATTCCAACTGGTGGGAAAAGTGTGCCATTAAACTTTTCCCTATCAGCATTCTTTCTTTCCTTTTCTATACAATCCTGCACTGTTACCTTGCAATTTAAGAAGGGTGTTGAAGCATGGCTAATTTCACAGATTGCACCCTCAGGCCTTTAGCATCCCTGTGTCTAACAAATGTAATTTATGTAAAATTGATTTAGCTTGACCTGTTTTGAGATGCAAATGTGCTTGTACCTAATTTCCAAAGATGTCTGGGCTGTGCATTCTGGTGGAAGATGTAAACATTCAGCACATATAGCAGGTGAACAATAAAAATTTCCCTGAAAGAGTAGAATGTGAAAACGCATACTCAAGCTCCTCCATTTTCAATGCAGTGGTTTCTGTCAAAGAAGGAATGGGGTGGGGGGATTGGATCAAAATATCAGTCACAGATACATTTCCGAAAATGTTTTGAAAATAAAAGACTTTAATACTGGCCACTGAAGAAGACGGTTGGGTTGAAATGCAGCTTTCCCTTGTTCAACTGTTAACTTATTTAAACCATTTCTCATCTGTCTTTTAAAGAATTATGCCACACTGATCTTCACATTTATGTTGTGCCTATATGGATCATGTACTTATTATAGATCAATGACTTTTTACGTAGATTTATCATCTATCTATCTATCTATCTATCTATCTATCTATCTATCTATCTATCTATCATCTAATCTGTCATCTCTCTAACTTCTGGACTCTGTTGGGTTGTTGCTTGCCAGCCTTGTAAGTCAGGTCCTATATTTCCCTTTTCTAGCCTTCAATTGATGCTAACAACTGCTGCCAACAACAGTTTGTCATATTTATTTTTCATTTAGGACTTAGTCCTGAAAAGTGACAGATTACTCCTGCCACTCTGCTGGAAAATACATGGTTGTTACATTTGAAGGGCCAAGCCTTATACGTTGTACATTTGTAGGAGGGACGAGAAATCTTTTTTTTTAATGCACTAGGATATATGTCTGATATAGGAAGAGTCTTGAATGGCACATTCCATATTTCAGTGGGGACTAAGGGCAGAGTCAATAATTGAGTTAGGGGGAAAACAGACTGTCCCAAAGAGATTCAAGCTGCCCCTTCCAAAGATAGATTGGAGCCATGGCAACCACACGCCATGGCCCCAATCCACCTTTTTGCCAGACAAAAAAGGAGTGTCAGAGAGCTTCTCCTTTTTGTGCCAGCAAAACGTTGTCTTTTCCTGCCCTGCTATGGAGGAAGCTGGCTTTATGGTACTCTGGTGCCTTACAGCATATAAATGCCATGCCACCATAGCGCTCAGAAGCCAGCCCACATGTGGGCAACTGGGCACCTGGAAGCTGGCTTCCAGGCAGCTTCAGAGCATGCAGCATCAAAATGCTGTGCTCTGAAGCCTCCCAGACAGTGGCGCAAAGGGGCGGTCTGTTTTGCTCCTTAGTGGGCCAAAGAATACAAACAGGCCAGATCTAATGTTACAGATCTAGACAATTTCATCCATAAACATATAAAACACAACTGAGTTTCTATCAGTTTCAGCACAGTAACAAACTTTATGAATGTGAAGCACAACTTACTTTCACACAACATCTTGTCTGACTGGAAAGTCTTACTTTCTTTTGAAGGTACTTTAACCTTACTTTCATAAACTGATACCAGACACAGGGAGTCACATTCAGTGTAGTCAAATAATGTTAACTACCAATTCTGAAAAAGAAGAAGAATATAGATGTGATTGTCTAGGATGTATATATATAGATATCTGAGTTGGCATTGTGTGGTGATTTGAATGTTAGACTGGGACTTAGCTGACGATGGTTGTAATTCCCACTCAGCTGTGGAAACCCATTGAATAATCTTGGGCAAATCACACTCTAAGTTTTAGGAAAAGGCTATGATAATCCTCTGAATAAATCTTGCCACAAAAATACTATGAGAGGGTTGCCATAAATCAGAGTCAACTTGAAGGCATACAATAGCAACAATAATAAAAGTGTCAGATTACACCTAACAATGCGCAATAGGACAAGGGACCAATGGCTGATTTCCATTTCTGAAAACCCAAAGGTAAGCTAAAACACAGACATCTGTGTCTTGATTTGGGAGAACAACACAAAGTTCTAGGTGGGCAGATCAAAATATATCCTTTTTAATAAATGCATTTTATTTGTTATAAATACTGGCTGGCATTCAGTATTACAGTTATGGATTCATAACCTAGAGTTATGGATCTGTTACTATTCTGTATCCAGTAAGACTACATAAATGATACTCTAGCCCACCTTAAAGCCAGCACTCGGATTGCACAGAAGAGGTTTGCTCATCGTCTGATTTCGGCACACGGAGGATGGAGTATCTACCCCACTCCTGCCAGTGAATGATGCTGTGACAGAAGCAGGAGCCCTGTCACAAGTCCTTGTCACAGTCTTACTGTTTAGCAAGAGGGGATTGAATTGTCTTCCTCCTTGTGATCTGATGAAGAAATGAACAGACCTCCTTTGACCAATCCAGCTGTTGGCTCTTAAGGTGGTCTGAGAAGATATTACTTAGCTGTGTGCCTACAAGTTGTTTCTGATTTATGATGACCCTAAGGTGAATCTATCATGAGGTTTTCTTGGCAAGATTTCTTCGAAGGGGGTTTGCCTTTGCCTTCATCTGAGGCTGAGTGAGCATGACTTGTCCAAAGTCACCCAATGGGCTTCCATGGCTGAGCAGAGCTTCAAACTCTGGTTTCCATAGTCATGGTCAAACATTTAATACACTAGACCATGTTGGCTCTTATTACATATTACATACATAACAAAGTAGTCAGTATAGCACATCAGTGATTATAATTTTCTTATTATAACCAAAAACATTTTTCATTAGAATGATAACAAAAATACTTCTCAGTTTCTCATTTGACAAATAAGGGAAACACAAAGTGGCATTTGACAAAATCCCGGTTCAGGGCAGAGGTTCATTTTGCACTTTAAACACTGTAAATGTGTCAGGGCAATTTGAAATGCAATTTATGTGCACTTCATTTTCTGTATAGCCTTAGGTATTAGGGACCTTTTACATTTTGAAGAGTATCTCTGTGTGAGTATAGTTTATTCAAGACTTGATACATCTTTCTTGGGACAGTGTTTAAAAATTACATCAGCTGATTTTTTTAAAAAACATACACAACAGCATGGAAACTAAAATTTGAAAATCTTAGTAACTATTATCTTTTGAGCAGCTAGATCAATAGATCCCATTATCATAATTCCCCTTCAGTAATGCAACATAATATTGTCAAGAAAGCATAAAAAATAATCAGAATAGCTGCCATAGAATTCAAAACACCAAGATGGCTTGTAATTCAGGAATTTCTTTGTTCATCCTCTTGCCTTCAAACAGGGATGCAGAAAATGCAACACCTTCTTGCAGAAATGACCTAATTACTTTTAAACTACTCCATGGTCCCCACTGGTTATGTAATTCATTTTAATTTTGTTCATTGTTCATATACAATCATGGAGACATTTTCTGAAATGTGTTTGCCAATCATCACTTTAGAGAAAGCCAATTTTTTTCTGTTCTCTCCTATGCAGGCAATTAGGGTGGTGCATAATGCTATAAAACAAAGAACTGGGGAAAGACAAGGTTCTTTTGTCTAGGCTGGACCGACTTCCTTTTCACCCCGCCTAGTCTGCACAGCTGCCTACAGATGTCATTTTTACCTTTCTGTATTAAGCCTCATTATCTTTCTTCTTGGCTGCTCTTTTGTCCAACTCCTTCCCAGCAGACTCTGTTTTATATTCTGTTACCTTGGCATCTTGCTGTCCATTGATAACATCACCATTTGGAATAGGATCAGCAGCATTCTAGAAGTCTGGAGCCATATTGAATCCACACTTCAGCAACAGTGATAGTAGGACTGAGATTCTGATGGTGGTAACTACAGCATGAAAGGGAGCCAAGTCTCACTGATAGGTTTGCTACAACATTTTTTCCTAATTCCATAGTGGAAAGATCTGAATGTGAAGGTAATTTGTTATCTATGGGCCAGTACAGATGGCCCTTTAAGATACCCTCATCATGTGTTAGGGCTGCCTTGGGTCAACACTTCTAGACGCCCCTCAACTCTAGCACATGATGAGGGCATCAAAATGGCAGCACCCTGCACACATGGGCGCCACAATTGTTACGCAAGTGCCATGCGGCATAACAAGTGTGCCATACACCACAGCCGGGGCGTAAAAAGAACCCGGGTTCTTTTTTCTTGGTAGGGAAGCTGCACGGTTTGGGGACTGTGGCATCCATGCGGAGAGAAAACAGGCATCGGCAGGATACTGTTTGGAGGTGCTCTGTACCGTGCAAAAGTGTACTTGCATGTGGTACAAAGAAGCCATAGGTCCTGTCTGCATGGGCCAAATAAACTGGCCTCCTCCTGTCCTCTCTGTAGGGAGTCCAGATGACACAGAGCCTAATCCCCTACATCTGGCCCATTCAGTTCCAAACTCAGAGTATACTCCACTTAAAATGGAAGATCTAAAGCCCTCCATTCTGACACTGGGTAGTTGTTACTACATGTAACACTCAGCATGGCCACTCATCATTCAGTCTGAGGTCAGAACAAAGCACACATCCATGTGACCAATTCTGGGCCCTCGTTTTGTGATACATGGCAGCAATAGCTACACCAAGTGAACAGTGGGACATGCATGTGAAGAACTACTCAGCATCAGAACAGAGGGCACACGATAACTGGGCTGGGGGCAGGGCAGCTCCAGGGCTAGATACTCTGGGCTGTTTCCAGAGTATCCTGGCCCATACAAACTCCACCATAGTCCTCTCTAAAGGACTGGTGGCTTACTGTGTTTTCCTAAAAATCAGCTGTCATTAAACTCAGGATAATTAAGCTCACACAAGGGCAGACCAAGATGTTTTGCTCTACCTTTGGCAGGGTGAGGCAACTACCTGTAGGGGAGATATTGGGAGAGTAATGTGCTATGCGTGCCATGGAACCCATCAGCTTTGTAACCCATCAGCTAGGCTGATATCTTTAGGTGCAATAGGGGATGCTTTTCCTGTCACCAGTCTCAAAAAATGATTCAGCAGGCAGCCCAGGCAGCCTCTGATTCTTGCCCTTTGCCTCAGGCAGCAAAACATCTGGCCCTGACCCTATCCAGCCATAGTTATTCTGGTGCTCACACAGGTTGGGATCAATGTTTCTGTCTGAACTTTCCATCGTGGAGGAGTACCCTGAGATGACAAAAAGATAGAAGAATGGCAGCTTCCTATATTGTACTTAATAGGAAGTCTGCATGTATTTTCTGCACGGTTTCTCCCTGAGCTGCCACATTTTGCTTCAGGGTAACTCCTGTTGCTACTATTGAAAGAGAGGGTATGTCAGTTGCCTTGGTTTTCTTTATATACTTTATTTCCATGGCTAGGTTTTTAGATTTATGTATGTTTAAAAATAATAATAATGGATGTTTCAGTGTTATGTATATGAGAACTTTTTATGGGAACTATTTTTGTTTGGTTTCTTGCAAGATATCTCATTTGATGTAGTATATTGTTTTATCAGTTTATAGTAGGAATGTCTCAAGCATAAGGTGTAATCACCATTATTAAGAACCAGGTAGGGACGAGATTTATAAAAAGGCTGTGGTTGTGAAATGATTAGTTGGTGCAGCAGACCCTGCTCTTAGTGAACAATTTTTGCAGCTTGATTGCATTTGACAAGAGATTCTTGATTGGGTAGAACAGGAAAGCTGGTGATTGCATGTTCTATTGTTTCTGATATGTCTTTATACTTTCCACAAGAATCTTTGTTGATTGTATACATACCCATACACCCACAAAAATGCAATCCTGACAGGCTAGTGCATCTGTGCAAAGAGGATATACTGCAAAATATCTTAATGTGTGGGTGTATCCCCATAAAGTATCATGCCTGTGTTGAATTATGTCTGCTCTTAATAATGTACTGTTTATTCAAGAGAGCATGTTTTGTTAAAATGGGCTGGTTCACACAATGTTCCTGGCTTACTAAAGCACTAAGGCAGGAGCATGAGGCCTGTGTGCCCCATTTTTGACTCTGACTCCACACATTGGCTTTAGTACAACATTCCTGATCTTGTTAAACCACAATTTCTAATCATGCCTGAAACTGTCTTGAAGTCTGGTGCTGGTTATTAAACCAATATTGAACTATACTTATTTCAGGCACAATCAGAAATTTGGGTTTAAAGAAACTAAGATCAAAATGGGTGCATGATGGAAAAGAATCCAGGTAAGAGAAGAGTTATAAATCCAAAGATCATTTTTTGCTTAATTCATTATAATAATCCTTACATGTGACCTAGAGTTGTATATCCAATTCCTTCTTATAAATGTCAACTATTGTCTTTATTACAAATTTTTATGTTGCATGGAAGGGCTAGACTAGCTCTTCACAGCTTCCCCACCCCCACCCCAAAGGGACTCTTGGATAACTGTCATGTCTCAATGAACCACATCATAAAAATCACTACCACACTACACTCTTATAGTGCGGCTTCTCCACTTTTACTGCTCTGGTTGCCTCCTGTTGCATCCTGAGGTTTGTAATTCAGTGAGGCCTAACAGCTCCCTGGCTGAGAATTCTAAATGCCCCCTCTTTAAACTACAAATTCCAGAATGCAACAGGAGGCAGCCAAAGCAGTTAAAGTAGAATAGCAGCACCATAAGATTGCAGTGCAATAATCTAGAATATCTAAACAAACAAACAAACAAGCGTCATTTATATTCCGCTTCATATTGCCTAAGCAGTGCCTAAGCGGTGTACAATTGTAAGCTAATCTACAGTTACAAAAACAAAACTTATTTTAATCATGATCTTATGGAATGGCTAATGAGCTCTCATAGAACCCCTGACTGAGAAACCCTGGGCTACACCAGCACATCACAGCCAGTTGAACTGTACAAAGAATTATAATGTGACATCTTAAAACTATATGTTTTTCAACAACTTAGTAATGATAAAGTAATGCTGATGTTGTGATGCTAAAGTTCTTTGTTTATGTACAGGAAATTGTACATTGTTGTGCTTTATTGTAACAGGAAACATTCATACTACTGAGTGGGACATTTAATGTGACTGAGGGCAAGGCTGTCTGTCTATCTATCTATCTATTATTTATAGTATTTATATCCCACCCTTCAGCCCTAAAGGCTCTCTAAGTAGGGTCATTAACCGCTGATTTATTTCCTTTATCGTGTTGTTTTATCATTACTTCCTGGCTATCAGGTTTTGTATGAGTAGCCTGTAGGTACATATTCCAATAATAATTTAGGAACAAAACAATGGATTTCAAGCCATCTGATACACAAACCATTGATGTCATATTTATGCAATATTACTATTTCTTGGAAAGTCATCATGGATTGTCAAATGATAGCATCAGGCCACAGACCATCAATTTGAGTATCACTGGCCTAGGGGACATTTTTGTACTGTAAGGAAGTGTGAGCCATGCACCATTATGGACATGAGTGAAGAGTAAAAATCTAAGTAGACTCCAATGTGAAGTGCTAGAACATGGCCACATAGCCTGAAAAACCCACAAAAAACCAAGTAGACTCCATTTGCTGTGCTTTCTGGAGAATACAGAAAGGAATACATCAGGAATACCCTCTGTCACCCCTTTTATTCATTATGATATTAGAAATGCTATTGAAGAACATAAGAAGTAAAGGAGTAAAGGTAAAGGGGACAGAATTTAAAGTAAGAGTGTTCATTGACGATTTGTTAATATCCCTAAGTGATCTTCAAAATGATATAATAAATCTGGAGAAGGAATTGGAAAAATAAAAAAATAGGTTTGAGAATTAATAAAAATAAAGACAATTTTGACAAAAATATGAACCCCAGGAAGGCCAAACCTTGAGGAAAAAAAATTCAAATACAGTGGTACCTCGGGATACGAAATACCCAGGTTACCAAATTTTCGGGATACGAAAAAATCCCATAGGGAATCATTGTTCCGGGTTACGAATGTTTTTTCGGGTTACGAAAAAACTTTTGGTGCTTTTTTCGGCTTTTTCGCACGGAATCGCGGCTTTTCCCCATTAGCGCCTATGGCAATTCGGCTTACGAAGGCTTTTCGGGTTACGAAAGCGGCCGCGGAACGAATTAATTTCGTAACCCGAGGCACCACTGTAGGTAAAAGAGTGAAATATCTGGGGATAGTATTAACAAACAAAAATGCCAATTTATTTGTCAATAATTATAAAACTTGTTGGGTGAAGATAAAAGAGGAATTGAAAAGATGGAAAAAGATCAAGATTTCACTTCTTGGTCAAATAGCAACCATCAAAATGATGACTCTTCCAAAGTTATTCTTTCTATTCCAAACCATCCAAATAGTAAAAAAAAAAAAAAAAATGATACCATATTTAAAAATTTGCAAAAAGATTTAAAGTCATTAATTTGGGAGGGAAAAAACCTAAAAATTAAAATATTTGCAAGATTCAAAGGAAAAGCCAGCTTTTTGCCGGTGCAAAAAAGACCTGTTCCTTGACGCTTCTTTTTCGGCCAGCAAAAAGGTGGATTGAGGCTGCGGTGTGAGGTTGCCATGGCCCCAATCCATTTTTGGAAGGGGCGGATTGTTTCACCTCTAGGATAGCCAAGGAAATTAAAGAATTATAGTCTAAGAAGAGTTAAGCGATAAATTTGAAGGCAAAGATCTTTAAATAGATACAGGAATTGTTAAGGAGAAAAAAAGAGAAATAAAGAAATAACAGAGAATATTGAGATGAACAGAATTATTCAATGAAAGACAAATTACTTAAAGCTAGAAAAAGAAGCTGGGAAGACAGTAAGAACAGGAAGTAACGTCTGAAGAATGAAAGTGTAGTATAAAATGATGGAAAAATACAGTGAGTCAGGATGGATTAGATCAAGGAACTTGGGGAAGATAAGAGGTATTAAGGGTACGTAAGAACTGATGCTTTGATTGATCTAGGTTCGTGAAAGAATAAGATACAATGGAATGGAATGTTGTTTATAAATGTTTGCATTGTGTTGTTTTGTAAGGTTTTTGAATGTTAGACTCTATGCTAAAGTATATGTAAGAGATTAAAAAACCAATAAAATTTTATATTCCTACACAACAAAGAAAGTTGTTTGAGAAAGTAGGGATGTCAAAGGAAAAATGGCTTAAGTGAGCAGTATTTAAAATTTGCCTTTGGCATCATTTGGATTTATTAAGACTTAGTGAATACTATATGATAGTGTTTTAATTTGAAGCAGTATATATAATTTAAAAAGATACTGCATTATATAATAAAATGCTAGAAGTTGTTTGCCATTTCATAGAATCATTGCTGTGAGTTCCTCTAGATTATAAAGAGCCCCTGTATTAAAACAACAACAACATTGGTTTAGAGTGTATATTAAAAAAAGACTGATAAGAGGAAGGAGTTACTGATGCTGCTGAGTCTTGCTCTATATGAGAGACTCATTGTGACTTCTCTCCCAGTTGGTAGCAGTACAAGAATCCTGTATATCACCTTTAGTTCCAACCATGGTACATATGATTGCCTGAGGCATTTTTGAATGAATGAATTACCATTTAGATATATGTCCATTAACATCAGTGGTGATTACCTGTCATTTATAATTTCTTTTTATCCAAGGACATTGCACATGCATAGCTTCCCCACTGTATAGCTTTGGTAGGTTGTTAGCAGCACCGCCATGACACTGATTGAACTCTGAAATAGGGAAATGGCTCCAGGCACTCAGTACAATCACTCCTAAGTGCCCTCTCCCATTGGCCAGAGCCCTGATTTTCCAAAATGCTCAAGGCAATGCAATGCTGATTTAGACAAAGTGACAGTGAATGAAGATTTTGGATGAGTTCAACTGCATGAAAGCTGGAACTAATATTTGAGCTGACTTTGCTGTAGAGATGGTGGCAAAGAAATCTTACTCCATTGCTGTCATTTTGTCTATCTTGGCTGGAGGAGTTGGCTTGAATGGTGAAGGGATTGTCTGAAGCACAAAGGTGGAGAGGTGGGACCCTTGGTGGCCCATTGTGATCAATATGCTAAGCATTTTCTGCATAGAAAATGCTGTGTCCTGTGCAGGAAATGCTGTTTTCTGTGTAAACAAGTCACATGCAAAAGTTGTGTGGCAAGCTCTGAAGTACAAAGATTCTTGTCAATCCAGATTTCTTCTTATCAAGATTACTTAACACAAATAAAAACACATTTTTGATAATTTTTTGATTTGGCATTCACTTCCAGCTTTATGGACAATGGTTTGTCTTTGCCATTCAAACATGAAACTGAATAAGGAGAAAAGGCTGTACTCTGGACTTTTGCAGATGATACTGTTTACTTCAGCACTATCCATTCTGGGTTTAGACCCAGTTTTGGGACAGAATTGACTTTGGTCTTGGAAAACAACCTACACTGAGAAGGTTATAGGTTTCATTGGAATATAGGACGAATATAGGTTGCAGAGAGAGAAGAATATAGGTTGCATTGGCCCTCTGGCCTCCATCTTGTTGTATTCTATAGCGTTTCATTTTATTGTCCCATGCTTTTTGACATCCAAATGAAACCATAACTGTAAATATATTCATTTATCTAATACAGGGGCGGGCAACATGCAGCCTGCAGCCTGCAGCCCACGACCCACATATTGCTCCCCAAAAATCTTTGCTCCCATAAATGAACTATAGGGGGCATTTTTCACAACATTTTGACCCTCCCCTCAAGCCTCCTGGGGTAAAAACACAGTTTTGCATAATTTTTCCCAAAAAAATGTGCCTCAAAATGACATCTAGGTGCTCAGGAAGGCCCTAAAACAGGCCCTCATGATCCCCAGAAGGTGTTTGAGAGCATTGGGAGAGGAATTAATTTTTTTGATGGGGAGGGGCAAGTGGGGAATATGGCCTTCCAAGATCTCCTGGGGGGGCTAATGCAGCCCTCTAGTCTTCCACAGTTGTCCACCCAATTTAACATTAGCAGTGAGCATTTGGATTTACACACTACAAGAGGACAGTTCCCTGTCTTTAAGAAGCTTGCTCTGCCTCTGATTCAGTTTTTTTAAAAACAAACAAACAAACCCAAAAACTAAATAATATGTAACATATTTCTGGGTTTCATAAAACAGTATGAACTACTTTTTACAGTATAGAAATAAGTATCTTATCTTTACTATCTAATTCAGTCCCACCAATGTTTTAATCCTGGAGTGAACAGATCCATTTTTGTCCATGATGGGCATTTGCTATTGAGCGACACCTCATTTAAACTGATTGGCTCTATATATGTATAAGGTTTGCCCTGGTTTTCATTTGGCCATACTGCCATTTGTCCATTTTGTAGCTTCTGTCCCTCTGGCAAGAACATCATCTTGCCCCATTTGTTTTGATGCCGGCAAGAGCAGAGACAGCATTATTGGTAATGTCTTGCTTGTTGGTTTCTCATCGTCATTGTGTAAACAGAATGCCAAGCTAGATTTGACCCAGCAAAGCTCTTCTTGCACCTTCATGATCTTTTCTTTCATTGCTTTTGGGATTCTGAATGGCAGATATGGCATTGGCTGGGTAATTTGTGTGTGAGTACCTCAAAGACATCATTCTAAATGTTGTTTATCTGTGATGTGGGCATGTTCTGGTATAAACAAAATATATTTTGGCTTCTGCATCAATAGTATGGCAGTCTTGTTCTATAGTATGTTCAGTATACGTTCTATAGTATGTGCTGATTCCACTGTATCCCTTGGTAATTAAAATCTGACATCCTAACCTGTCACTAAGAATTCTGCCCATAGTATACATCACCATAGTAATAAAAGGTTAGACTGATCTTGCACTGGAGATATTATCCTGGTATTGCAAGAATAATACATTCTTTCTGTTTGGCAATGTTGCTACCTTATGTTGAGATACTTCTTGGTAAGTCTAAATTTTCAGAGATGCTAATATACCAACAATCAAGGTTGGTAATGTTGGGCAATTCAAGTTTCCTAAAGCTTCAGCCTTTGTTAAGGAAGCAAAAATATTTAAATACTAAAAATATCAGTCAAGCTTGTTGGGGATCTAACTTTAAATCATCAGAGTAGCAGAAACATGTCCTTGTCTAACTATGTAAAAAGAACAACCCACATACACAAGTAGCTTGTAGTTTACTAATGGCTTGAATCTACACATGTACAGAGACTATATCTTAACCTAGCTAATGAATAGTTCAGATTAAGAAGAAATCTTTATCTCCTCATCTTTCCAAAGAAAGTTGAGAGAGAATGAAGATGGGGAACCCAGCAGGGCAGGAGAACACCTTTGTGTGAGAGAAAACTTCCCAAAAGGAGGAGTGACCTGAAACACATGATTTGCTTACCGATTTGCAAAGTTATTGCCCTGTGATTCAGTAGGAGCAAATGGGATGTTTGAATGAGGAGAGGCAACAGGATTTCCATGGAGGAAAATCTCATCTATCTAAGGTGGTGGAAGAGAGAATGCAAAAATCTTCCAACAGTTTTGAAGTCACAAATATAAAGAATACCACAATCTTACCTTACACAGCTTGATCAGCTACAGTGGGGATGAGTAACTTGTGGTTCTCCAAAGGTAAGGCCACAGTTCCCATGATCTTTATAAGCAGAGCCAACAGTAAAGGATGCTATGAGTTGTTGCATCTGGAGGTCTGCATACTCCTCATTCTTACACTACAGCTTTCATTGCAAGATCTAATCTTGCCATATTTCCTTTGTATATATACAGTAGCATTAATTCATACATTAAAATGTTTTTTTCATCACATAATACTGTATATTAGAATATCATGTGTCTTATAACATTAAAACCAGTACAATTAAAAGCACACAAAATGGTATATATTCTCTAAGTTTGACAGGAAGATTAGTTTCATTTTTATTAGAACACACTCAGCAATGTTTTATATATCTATACCTCCATGTAGCATTTAATGGAACATTTCTAGGGGTCCTGATCTGAAATTCGTTGTTTGTAATGCATGCCTCTGATCAGTTCATCTTTCAAAATGTCATTATGTACCAGCTGCTCACTACACCAACATACGTCTCTGTTCTTAAGAGATTCTAGCTTACACTTCCTATCAGGCATTTTGTGTTGGTTCAGAATGTGTTTTCTGTGTGCTTCTAATGATTTGGAGGGATCTTTTATGTCTATGTCTAATGATATATCCAAATGCTGCTGAAGCATATGACATTTCCTCCCCTTCCTAGAAGGTGATGTCAAAACCTTTCTTTTTTCATACAAGCCTGTTGCAATTTAACAATTCTCCCACTGTGCTTGTATTGAAAGCTATCAACTGTTAGGTCCATAAGACCAGGAAATAGGGATCCATCTGCTCTGGTTGCCAAACTATGTTTGTTCCACTTGAAATTAATTCTGCTTTCATCCTTTATTTTCAGAATGGTCCTGTTGCTTATGAAATTATATTTTAATGGGGCTCAGATTATTCCCAAATTGTACAAGTTATATGAAATGCTTCAGATCTCTACTGAATATGCTAGATATCAGGTGTGCTAGGCTACTGCTTTAATCCAGCCATAGTTTCTCTCAGCTGTGCCCTGGAGTTGCATATTCAATTCTTCCTTTAAACTGCAGATCAGATTAGATTTTGCAATAACAGTGTCCCCTGTTGGACGGATGATGCATGAACGATCATAACAGCAACTTGCAAGACACTTACAGGGTGATGAAGGGTAGATTTTTTTCTTCTCCCTGAAAAAATGTCTCCATGTACAGCAGTTTGTTTTCTCGCCTATGCAAATGGTTAACTATCCAATCCTTTTGGATGAGAAAGCAGTGAAGTGCACATCTGGACACTATCAAGTGAACTTTTCCAGTGTTTGGGGGCAAGATTAGCCTCTCTACAACTGCCTGTCAAGTTGCAGTTCTTAGAGTACCAACAGCCCAAGGTATACAGTAGAAGAATGAGGCAAAATGAACCACCTTGGGTCACATTCTGGGAAAAAGTCAGAATGTAAATGAAATAAATAAATAAAAGTGCCCCTCCTGCTTGGAACATAAGCTGTCAGTGCTTAGAACCTAAAGGGAGCAATTCCGTTGGCCCAGTACAGATTAGAAGAAAGGGGCGGCCACAACAACGATCGCTGCAAAAAGGAGCTCTGAAATGAAGCTCTTTCCCACGATGCCACCAAGGTGCCATTTGCACCGTGGGGCATCATGGTGATGTGTTTTGTGTGCTGTGCCATTTGTGCGCATTGCACACAACACGTCATGGACATGCATGCCATATGGATGGGACTGCATCAAGATGGCACCACCCATACGTATTAGGGTTCGGGAGCATGTGGTTGCTGTGCAACTTGCCGCCACACCACAAAGCACCCGTTTATACTTGGCCATAGATACTTACCCTCTCACGTATGTGATCCTATCTTGCTTCTGTTGTCCATGTTAATATGTGGCAGAGGAACCTGGAAACTTGGAAGATCCAGATCATGGGTGGAAATGATTTGGCCATCCAGGTGTTGCTGAACCATTTCAGCATTTCTTCACCATTAGCTCTGCTGGTATGGGCAGCTGGAAGTCCAACAATCTCTGTGGGGGTGCACAATTCCCACCACTAATCTAGATCCACAGCACAGAGAGAGGGGGGGGGCAGCACCAGCACCAGACTAGCAATTGATTTTTAGGGGGTATTTCTTCTTAGGGAAGAGAGGGGTTTTCCAGACTTCTTTCTTTCTCTTACTCCAGCACTTTCTAATTTGATTGGAGAAATACTTGCTATTCCCCTTTCTCCCTCCTCATTTTGCCCATTTAGCTTCTTCTGATTGATTGCCACTTCTGATGGAGTGTAAACACACTATTATATTTTTATTTTCTAAATTATTATTTGAAATAATAGAGTTGGATAACGATAAAATTTTCAGTTCTTGCATTAAGGGAAAAATTAAGATATATATTCCTCATGGATATACAGTCACCCTTCCTTTTTCACAGGGGAACTGTTCTGGACCCCCTTGTGAAAATGAAATTTAGCTTATATTCAAGCCCCATTGGCTTGAATATAGGCACATGGTCACAGGAGTGCGTGGACATGTGCCTCAGGAATGCGCCCCATTGTTCCACCTTCCCCATACATCCCTCACGCATAAGTGTGTGAGTTTCAAAACCATGAGAATGGAGAGAGGACTGTATTTCCTTTGTGTTAAACTGATGGCCTCTAAAACGTAGCTTGAAAATCCTGAGTCTCATAAACATTTGTTTCCTGAGGGACCCCAGAAATGTTTTTAAGATGAAGGTGGCTCAAACTAGCAGACAGGTTATTAATTTTGCCTCTTGCAGGTATTTGTGGGAGGGGGATACTTTGATTGAGAGTTCCTGCATGGCAGGGGGTTGGACTGGATGGCCCTTGTGGTCTCTTCCAACTCTATGATTCTATGATTCCCCACCAATTATCTTTGAAACATCCTTATATATAAAGACTACTACAAGCACATTGTGTACTTACAAGTCCCTGCCATGTGTTAATGTAGCTTTAATGTAGCTTTTGTTGATGTCGTGTCCCTTTAAGGCATTTACAATTCATAGTAACCTTCAGGTGAACCTATCACACGGTTTTCTGGTGTTGAGAGAAAGCGTCTCACCCAAGTCACCCAGTGGCTTTCCATGGCTAGGCAGGGAATTGGATTCTGATCTCCAGAGTCATAGACAAATGTTCAAACCACTACGTCATGTTGGCTCTCTGTGTAGCTTGCTCCCCCTCTCTAAGACAGCCTTTGTTATTTCTGGGTGAGTTCAATGACAATAAATGTTCATATTTTGAGCTGGTTGATCATTTAGTATGCTTCTGAGTAATAATTCCTGAGGATGCTCAACTACATAGGAATCTTGATGATCCAATATTGTCATATCATTTTAGAGTGGACTACGGTAGTCTTAAAGGGGTTCAAACACCTTGTCCCTGTCATTCTAGGACACATTCTCCTTTGTTCCTTGTTGCAGTTTCTTTCCTAATTCTTTTTAGTATTAATTGGACATGAGTATTATGACTGTATCTCCATTGTAAGCATGTGTATTGTTAGTAACCAGACATCTACAGAAGGATTTAAAGCCAAGGGTTAACATGCTTGCTAACCGGGCTAATAGGAACCCAAGCAAGTGTCAGGTATGTCTATTGTCAGTGGAGAGATGCGTAATACTAGCCATGGTTAAAGTCAACAAAAGAAAGAAAGAAAGTGATATTCCTACCAGACAGTGGGGAAAAGGAACACATTTCTACATCTTGCTCCTTATTTTCAAGCTGTGGTTTGCAATGAGGCAATATTAAATATATTTTGGCTTTCTGTAACAAAATGGCTTGCGCAATGTGTTACAACAAACCTCACTGCAACTCTGCTATAATGGGGTTCAGTGTGGATCTGTTTTCATTCAAGTTTCAATTTTTCTGATTGCTCTGAACAAATGTATAACATACACAGAAAGTCCAAATCAGCCAAGCACTCCAAGGCTAAACACAATAGGCTTTTGCCAATGCGAGACAGTCAAGCTATTATTGGGTCTAATTAGCATGACTGCAAAGCATATCATTCTTAAAACATGGCTGACAGGGCTCTGAAAGAGGCATGAAATTATTTCCTGACACTGAAAACATAAAAGAAAGAAAGAAAATCAAAGCAGTAGCTTTCAATCTGCTCCACACAACTAAATGAAATCCTTGATCAGTGAAAAGGGGCAAAATTTATGAGAAGCAACAGAAAGGCAAGCTCTAATTCATGGATCCAAATTGTCATTATGCATCTGATGAATCAAAAGTGTACACTTGAGGAATTCTAAGCCAAAATGAGGGAGACATTTATATTTTAAAAGTGCTGCAAATGTATGGCTATTTTCACCATTCTGAGCAATAGCAGCTGGTGGCTTCCATGCAAGGCGGGTAGTCAATCTTCTCCATCTTTTAATATGAACTTCAGGGTGCTGAGCCCTATCCTCTCCCATAGGTTTAGCACTTTGGATTACTCCTTTGAAGTTTGGACTAAAAACCAAAGTGGATCAATTAAGCCTCATTTGGTCTGAAATTTCACACCACTGAATACAGAAGGATGCAACTTTTCTGCATACGTGAAACATATGCAGAGCTTGGAAGTGTTAATTTTTTGGATTACAGCTCCCAGAATCATCCCTCACTGATTCTGAGGAGCTATAGTCAAAAATAGATTGCCAGCCTCTGGATACAGGTTCAGTGTCATCTGTACCTTTGGACACAACATTGATGGGTACCTTTTAGATCTTGTGCTGCTGATTCTTGGAATAGAAGCATATTTTCAAATGGCAACAGAGCTATAACTGTGTTTCAATCCACCTTGAAAATTCTCAGAAAATGGTTCTTTTATGTGGCTTAGTTTGACCTCACAGCACAGAGAACTGAGTGAAGGAAACTCTGATAAGTATCCTAAATGGACAAACATCTTTGTTGTTTGTGACTTATTCAGCATGAAAGATGCACATTTTTTTGTACACAAAATAATACATTTTTTGACTGTGGACAAAACACAAAAAACATTTCTGCAAAATTTCTGCAGTATCTTCTGCATAGAAAATAACATTTATATGCAGAATAGAAATTTCTTGCACAGAAAATGTTCAGCGCACAAAGTGGCATCACTAGGGTTAGTGTCACCCAGTGTAGTAACTCATAGTGTCAACTAAGGGCAATAGAGACCCATATGTTCCATTAAGCAAAACAAAACAAATAGCTTCATTTATATACCCCTTCATACTGCAGTAAGCAGTCTCTAAGCAGTTTACAACTGTAAGCTAATTGCCACCAACAAGCTGGCTACTCATTTTAGCAACCTTGGAAGGATGCAAGCCTGAGTCGAGCTTGGGCCCTGGCTAATATTGAACTCACAACCTTATGGTTTTGAGTGAGTGGCTGCAGAACAGGCATTTAACCACTGCACTACCAGAGCTCCAGGGCTAAATTAAGGATATTACAAGCAGTTTAATAGTCATATGGACTGAAGCAGGTGCTTGTATTTAACAGAAGTGGATAACTGAGGCTGAGAATTGCAAATGCAAAAGAAGAAAGAAAAGGTGATGATGGGGAAGCAGTAGTGTAGTTGTGACAATAGCAATACAATCCCAAGTACGCTTCTATACTTCTTATCCGTGAACTAGTACTTTCTGAGCAGTTTACTGTGTATAAGCCAATTGACCCCAACAAGCTGGGTATCATTTTACCAACCTATGAAAGGATGGAAGGCTGTGTGGACATTGGATCCCTCTCCTAGGATCAAACTTACAACATTGTGGCTGCAGTACCAGCATTTAACACCTGTGCCTCCAGGGCTCCTTAATGTTGCAAAATCATCTGGCACTGCATGCACATTTCCAGAAGTCACCCAAAAAAGAATGAGATACATAGCTGTAAAATCATGCCATGGACAGATGAACCTGATGAGACTGAGAATGAAGGGAAAGAAAGAGACAGTTGAAAAGCCAGAGCCACAAAAAGGGAACAAAGCTCCACAAATTTTTAACAAGCTGGTTTCTCCCACTCCTCACTTATCTGCTCAGCTTTGTCAATTGTGCAACATTGAAGGTGAATGTCAAAATTAGAGACTATTTGGTATAGCCTTAAGTGGCACAGGGCATGCAGCTTCAAAGTGGACACTGTTTGAGATGTTGCCTTCATGAAGCAAGGTCATTCTTTTTATCCTACATTGAAGGAACCAACTATGTATTAAGAAATCATGAAGAAGAAAAAAGGATGGCTCCTGCACAAAAGACTAAAAATGGTTTTATAGAAACACAGACCAAATACAAAGCCTTATTATGTGAAGATTAAAGAACAGGAGAACTGAAAGCACTTAGCTCATTCCTTTCAATTAAAACTAGATGAAAACTCAAGAAGGATTTCTTAATTTTCCCTGCGTTTTATCTGGTGGCTATTGCAATTGTTACAAATAAATGAGTCTGAATCTCAGTACAAGTCAGATCTGTAACAAAGATCTGTAATTAAAAGAGTTTAGGAAAGAAAAATCCTGTCTTCTTGCTGTTTCATTTGTCACCTCCATCAGCAACATTGTACCCAGATATAAGGAGAGATAGAGTGTGCGAATTTTCTTCCTGACACTTTGCACCTGACTCTATTAACAGATAAACATGCCTTCAGGGTAGCTACTGAACCTCTGGTCAGAATCCTCACTTCTGCAGATTAAAATCTCTTGCTCCTTTTGATAACAGCTCATTAGCCATAAACTGGTTAAGAGATAAAAACCTTTCTCTTATCTGTTAGGCTATACAGAATGTGAAATTAGATGAAGGCTGTGAAGAAACACAATATTTGTATCTGTTTATTTATATTTTGTTATGATTCTACATTGTGAGTGGCCTCCAAGTGACATTATAATGTAACTGACTTGGCCAAAAGCCTAGTCTTGTTATTCTATATGAAGCATAAGACCATAGTGCTTGTCTTGGATGTTGGTTGCTATGAAAAGGAGGCTTGGAACTGTGTGTGAAGAAGAGTGGAGGAGGAAACAACAAGTGCGATATGTTGGAAGAAAGAGTGGGTGAAGGAGAGCTCCTTACAGCTGGAAAAGGAGAAAGGCCAGTCAGAGGGAGATTTACTGGAAAACCTGGAATGCGGAGCTGGTGGTTAAGGGGAGAAGGGACCCATGCTTTGAGGTTGTGCTGAAGCTTCAAGCAGACAGTAGAGCTCAACTAGAGATGTGACGGTCCAGAACACCACAACCCCCACATGCCCCAGAAGAATCCAGGGAAAAACCCAGCATCACCGAAGTCTTTGCTTTTACCCCCCAAAATGAAAAACATATTTTGTTTTGTTTTGTTTTTTAAAAAGCCTTATGTAATATTTTCTTTTAGAACAGTGCTTCCTAACATTTGGTCTTCCAGGTATTTTGGACTTCAGCTCTCATAATTACTGACTGTTGGTCAAGTTGGCTGGGGCTTCAGGGATCTAAAGTCCAAAACAAATGGAGAATCAGATGTTGGGATCTGCTGTGTTATATTGATGAATAGCATGTTTAAGATACAGTGTTCATATATTTACTCCATTGTTGTGGTTGTTGTGTGCAAGTCATTTCCAACTTACGGCAACTAAAGAAAACTTATCATGGGGTTTTCTGAGACTAGAAATGTGTGTCGTCCCCAGATGGTTGTTAATAATGGATGATAGTTGGTGGAGATGATTCTGACTTTTGCTTTAATAATTGTATTGAACTTATTATTTTACTATTTTATTATTCTCTTTTATACTGGTCAATGACCGAATAAACATCTACTACTACAATGCTGACTAGGAATGTGTGACTTGCCCAAGGTCATGCAGTAGATTTCCATGGCCATGCAGCAAGAATCTCTTATTTACCACCACCACCACCCCACACACAGCAAGAACAACAAAGTTTAAATTTAAGTGTGTTTTGCAGCTATTGTCTAAATAAACTGCATTTTTAATTTACCAAATGTGATAACTGCATGCCAAATTTAAGTATAATCAATTTAACATTCATAAAGGAATTTTCAGTCTTTGATTTCTGCTGGTATCACTTTTCTCCCTATTTTTGGGAAATTTTCTTTTCCACCCATTTCTGCACACCTGTGTATACCATGTGTTGCCCAAAAACGAATAGCAATAGCAAGTACAGTTCTGTACCACTTAATGCACTTAAGCACTTCATAAGTAGTTTACAATGTGTAAGCTAATTGCCCCCGATATTCTGGGTACTCATTTTAGCGACCTTGGAAGGATGCCAGGCTGAGTTGATTGTGAAGGGACTCACAATCTTGTGGTTTGTGAGTGAGTGGCTGCAGTACGGGCAATTAACCACTGCACCACCAGGGGGAAAGAAGGAGAAGAAAAAGCCATCCATCCATATGGAAGTGCAACTGGAGCCAGCAGTACAGTTTCATCATGACCAGCTCAAGACATTTTGTTGGACAAGGCATTTTATTGGCTGATTGAGGCTGCTGCCACACTGCAGAATTAATGCAGACAACTTCAACAGGAAAGAAGAAACCCTGAAAGTAAAGAAAAGGCACATTCACTCTAGTGTTTTTGCAAGGAGGAGATCTGACGAAAATGGATGTTGCAATTCCAAATTTATGTTTCTACTCCTTTTACCCTGATCGAATCTCTCCGGCACATTTTAATCCTGTAGACATTCACACTGACATTAATATCAATTTAAAATGGATCCTCCATATCAATCACATTCAATCATTTTCAGTTTTTTGTTTTGTTTTGTTTTTTTGTTCTGGCAATCAAATGATGCACATCTGCATCATTCTGCTTCCATTATCATAGCCAGGTGACAACTTAAAGGGTGCTTTAAAAGGGTGGATCCCTTAAGCATGGTTTGTTCAAATTAGAAAAGGTGTAAGTCTGGTAGCGGTGGGAGTACTGACTAGAGTGATGCAACTGGTCCCTTCTGCCATGTGGAGTGCCTAGAGGAAAATTATATGGTGCTTAACCAAAAAAGATGGGGGGAGGTCCTCAGGTCAGAGGGCAATACCCAGGTGAGATGTTCCGACTTGATGTACTTAACTCCTCCAATGGCAGTCTATGATGATGTCAATGGTAAGCCACTCATAAAAAACCTTGCCAGAAAGCCCAGCGACAGGGTACCCATTGGGGGGAGTCACACTATCTCAGCCTCATGGAATGGAGATGTTAAGCCCCACAGAAGAAACCCCTCCCAATAATCCCAAAGTATAGGATTGCCTTTGTGGGGGAGTCACACTGTCTCTGCCTTGGAGGATGACAATGGAAAACTCTTTAACAACCCTTTCTGAGAAATATGCATGATATGTTAGGGGGGGGGGGGGAATCACAACGGTGTCAGAGAATGAAGACACCCCCCCCATAGAAACCACGCAAATGCAATGGTGCACAGGAACTGTAAAAAACAACAAATTAATAATTTTAAAAAAAAACATGTCCCCCAAAAGAACCCCCTCCTTGACTTTGGCAACATCTGAACATCTGGCATTGCATGGTTGCAGAAACAAGGGAAAATATAACCAGCAGAATAGGAAATCAGCTGAGCAGTTCTTTAAAGGGACCACTAGCAAAAAATTTGAATCCACTGGATTTAGAGCTGGCAACTTCACACACACCAACCGTGAGCAGAAGAGGAGAAAAATGGCAATTTGCCACCTGTAGGATGGGATGGTTATGTTCCACCCCATGCCCACCCTCTGCCCATTACCTCTCCCTCCTGGATGCCCTGAATCGGATCAGGAGCGTTTACATTGAAGGATTCCTATTAAAAGCCAGTGCTTTTGAAAAGACATGGAAAATGCCTCAGTATCAAAAGCACTGGTTAAGGGAGATTTGCACATCCCCAGAATTTGGGTTGGGAAAAAACAATGCAAGTGTAGTATAGACCATAACTAGATTTAGGCTCTGGCCCCTCAAATTTCAGGGTCTGGGATGCTCCTAACCTTACAGCCTTACTGATAGCCATACCTCCCTGTTAGTCTTATCTTAAAATTGTTTTATTAATAAAAAGATAAAAGATTTTAAAAGTAGTAAGGCACATACAGAGTTTGCTAATTTCATATTTGCTGTGGATGCATCTTATAAGTGCAGTATTTAGTTACTTAGTTCAACTGCCTGGCATGTTTACTATTTATCATCCTCTAAGGTCTCTATCCTCTGGTTTTGCCTTCTGTCCCTCCTCTCCCATTGAATTATTTTTATTCTGGTTATATTTCTCTACCTTCACTTCCCACACTCCCTTAAATTGAATCTCCTGTTGCTCAATTTTTTTCCCTATTAATCTTTGGGTTTCTCTTTCTGTTTCTGCCCACTGAACGGCTAGTCATGAGTCCTTCTAATTTATTGTCCTCTGCAAATTTCATTAATGTAGTAAATTATTAGGAAGATATTAAATAAATAACCCCAAATCTCATTAAAGTGTTCTGGTAACTACCTCAACCTGTGTTATTGAATTTTTTGCCACAAGGGTATAATAACATCCTTGCAGTTAAAAATAAGCACAACACTAAATAAATTCTCTTGATCAAGCAAATTCATATTGAACTCCTTCCTTTCACTGCAATGAAACAATCCTGTGCAAATCAGCTGTTTCTTGATCATATGTATGTTATCTTCTCTCTCTCTCTCTGTTGGTGCATTCATTTGATTGCCAGTATCTTTACAAAAAAGATAGAACCTTCTGAGTGAATTTGAACGCTGATGGATTGACATATCCCTCATCTCCTTCATGTCAGTGGCTATTTACTAAAAGATTATTTATTAGGATTTTAAGTAACACATTGTCAAGCCATTAATATTTATTTTTCTCCTAAGTAGAGCCACAGAATGCTATACATGATCTATAACTAAAGGAAATAAATAAATAAAAATAAATAAAATTTTAATTTATATCCCGCTTTTTGTTACCACAATCAAAGCGGTGTACAACTTTTTAAAAAAATACAATATATACAATTCCCCCCCTTAAAAAAGGATTAAACAATTCTGTGCGTTAAAATTGCAAATGATAAAATCTAAAAACAGTACGATAATAAAATAACAGTGGGTCGAGTCTTCGCCTATATATGTCTGTGGGGGGAGCATTACATGGCCGGTTCTATTCCGGGATCTCATCCAGCAGGCCATTCCATAAAGTGGGAGCGATTGCAGAAAAAGTCCCCTGGGAAGTTGTCGTCAATCTGATCTTTGTGGACTGCAACAAATTCCTCCCAGAGGATCTGAGGGTATGGAGCGGATTGTATGGAAGGAGGCGATCCCTTAAGTAGGTTGGGCCCAAGCCATGGAGGGATGTGGCAAGACTTTTCTTATTGCTAAACAAGACAGTAACAGATAATCAATGTATCCAGCGTTCGGTTTACTTGGGTAACTTTGTTGCTGTTGTTGATTGTTGTTATTGTGTGACTTCAAGTCATTGGTTCCCTAAAATGAAGCTATTGTTGGCGATGGAGAGGGCCCATCTCTTTTGATATCAGAATTGCAATAAAAACAGATTAAATGGCCCGTCTTTGACCCTGATGTGGATACCATTACTATAGTCCTATCATCACATGTAGGCTAGCACTGGAGTCATTCGGGCTCTGTTTTTCTGGACACTCTGGAGGAGGTAAGAAATGCCAACAATGGGCTGGTGCCAAAAAGTCAATAACTCAGGTAGCCCAATGCACTAATCTCTCTTGCCTCGGAAATGTGCTTTCATCATTCCCATTTTCACCACAATGTTACCAACTTGGAAAACCAACTTTAAAGTGATTCAAACCCATTTCAAAGAAGGCATCACCATTTGGCCTTTTTCAATACCTTGAATTTTGCCCCAAGATTGAAATTCACTATAAATATTGGTGTTCTTCCTTTGTTTCTTTGGCTTAATCTAGTAATAGGCATACCTGCTGCCAGTTTTACTCAGCTAGCTCCTCTTTTGCTTGACAACCCCTGTTTGCCTCAGGAGTGACTGAGTTCCCTTTTCATCTCTGGACCTGTGACAAGAGGAGCAGCTATCCATTCAGGTACAGTATCTCTATTAGTCTGGGCTACTCTGTTCCAACCTTTGAATTTCTTAGTCTTTGTGAGTGTGCATGGTTGTGTGTTTTCGTATGATTAATGATTTCCCTATCTAAAATAAAATTCATTATTTGTTTAGGTCCCTGCCTCTGGAATTCTTTGTGTCTCTGGACTTGGGAGATTTGGTCCCAAGGCTACATAACTTGGCCAGTAGACATTGGAACCCTAAGCTAATTTTAAATACCCAAAATCTTGAGGGTTACACTATCACGGTTTTCTTAGCAGGATTTGTTCAGAGAAATTTTGCCATTGGTAATTTAGCTCTTGGTAAATAGTTGTCTCAGTTTTATGAATTATGCTCTAGCATCTCTTGTCTAGTGACTTTTCTCTTTGGTTCATTGTTTATTTTTTAATTAATTGGAACCTTAATTTTATATGGAAAAAATGTATACCTAGATCTAGTATATCTGAGAATTGTTACCACATCATTGCCAAATGTTGATCTTCTCCAGAATCTTACTGCAGATGATACCAAAGAGGAATGCATGTATCATTTTCAGCATGGTCTGAATATGAAAGCTAATCTCTATATCAGAAATGGTCAATGTTAGCCCTTCAAGTTTTAGTTCAACTGCAGTTCTCATCAGTCTTATTCAGCATAGACAGTGCTAAAGGATTGGTGGCCTTGCGCTCCAACATCATCATGAGTGTCACTCTGCTGAATAACAACAACAACAATTTTATTCATTTATATCCCACTCCCCCCCCAAAAATAAATAAATTGGGACTCAGAAGATCTTAGAATTAAAAGAACAGTACAATTAAAGTATGAATCCATGAATGAAGTATGAATCCAGCATGAATCCATGTCATCAATATAAGAAATCTATTGAATACTGCAGCAAATATCTCTCAGGTTCTATGTTGCTAGTTCCAAACAAAATGTAGAGCTAAAGTTTTTGTTGTCTTTTTGCTGCTACTTGCAAGGGGGGAAAAGATGATAAGGACTGTTACCATCCCAACAAAGTCAAATAGTATCTTCATCAAAGCAAAGTATGTGTGCTACCCTGTTGGAAAGAATGCTACAAGATGCACTAATTTCAAGCATGCATTTCTGAGATTACTTCAGCATGTAGCTTTTTGCTGAAAAGGCACAACATGAATAGTTTCACTTGATGAAGATACTATTGAAAATTAGGAACACAGCCCTCCCTACAGATGTCATTTTTGGAAACTGCCTTTGTATCATACTTATTTTTATCCCCCTGTTGTTCTTAGCTTCTTTGTGCTAGATGCTCTGTGAATGAGATACTCAAGGTTATAGAGTGGAGAGGAGTTAAGTAATATTAATCTTTTCCAAGCTTTCTATGGCTCTGCTCTCTAATAGTTCTCTTTCAACCTTGTTGCAAATGGTTCTAGGTTAGGCCTTGATTTTAGTTGTGATAATCATTATTGTCCTCACTGATATAACTCTTTTTTTGTGTAACATTCATGCTCCATCCCCTTCATCCTTTCTTGGATTCAAATGACAAGAAAACATATTCCACCTAAAAATTAGGAAGAACTCTTTTATTCTAAGAACCTGTTTGACAGTGGACTCCCTTTGGAGGTTCTTTAAATAGAGGTTGGAAGGAGTGATCACTTGTGTATTCCTGCGTGGCAGGCACTTGGACAAGATGGTTCTTGTGACCCCTTCCATCTCTAAGATTCGACTATTTATTTATTTATTTATTTATTCATGGTATTTATACCCCGCCCTTCAGCCCTAATGTCTAGCAGAGTGGCTGATCCTTTGGTCTCCCTCCTTACCATTTTCCCTGCCTATTTCCCAGCCCATATCCTTTTGCATGCTATTTCTTTCCATCTCTGGTTAATATTCTTGGTTAATATATTTCAAACATACGTTACAGTTGATAGTTTAATTTCATGTGCTATTCTACCTGATTTCTACATCTAAAACCAACATGTTAAGAAAAAACACAGCTCTTCTTCAGTATTTGCACTTTGCTGAATGTTGTGTTACAGACATCGAGTAATAAAATGCATAGAAAGATTCTATATAAAGGATATCCATTCAGAACATAAAAGAAAACAAAAATGCATATACAAAGTGCTTATAAAATATATGTACGCTAGCAAAAATAATGTATCAAAATGCACTGTATGAGAAGAAAATACATATTTGTGTGTGTGTGTGTGTGTGTGTGTGTGTGTGTACTGCTAATATATTAAGAGAAACGTGCATGAAAGTATTATACATTTGAATGGTTGCACCTACCTTTGGAAATCCCCTCCATGAAGAGCTAAGCTGTCCCCTCTTTGGTCTCCTTTCACCATTGGGCAACAATCTTTTTGTTTCAGCAGGCTTTTAATATCTATTGCTCACAGACAGCCTTCTTATTGCAGTGTATACTTTATTTTCTAAAAACATTTGTATGCATTTAAATTAATATTATACTGTATTGTTAACTGTTTTAAATTTTTATTGTTAAATTTTAATGTATTCCTTTTGTGAGCTGCTTTGAGTCCCACTCCAAGAGAAAGGCAGTATATAAATGAAATAAATAAGAAATACAGTCTGCATGTGGAAAGGTATTGTGTAACAGCATGAATTCTAGCAGGAACTTATATAGCATTGAGCAACCTTATTTCACTGGGAGATGACCACAGTAGAGGATGTATGACAACACTGCAGAATTAAAACAGTTAAACTGAGACAGGGCTGGATCTGTTGACTTGGACACAAAGAGTCAGATCTCTGTAGAAAAAAGAAATTGAATGAAACTTTAAGCCTTTGCTGTTGACTGCATTCTATTTATACTCCTTTAATGAGAATATTATCTGTAGTGTAAAAATAAAAAGAGCAGTTCCTTGGAGGAATGTTAGGGATATTGATTTTTTCTTTCTTTCTGCAAGAAGAAGATTTTGAGCAGAGATTTTTAAAGATACTTGTTTTCTTTTTGGTTTTTTGAATGAGCACAGATTGCTATTTGTCACTCATTTCATGGTTGACTTCAGGGTTTTAAATTTTTTATCTCAGATGTGATAGAGCATCTAAAATGTTTGCTTCTATCACTCCCTCCTCGCTCCTCCTCCCCCACTTTATTTATTTTGGTCCTGGGAGTTCTACAGATCAAGGTCTGATGTGCAGCCTCTTCTGTCAAATCAGAGTTGAGAAAGTTTGCAAAGGTGCTACTATCATTATCCATCCGAAGGAAGAGTACATCCCCACATACTCCTTGAGGCAACTTAATACAGGTGATGCCTCAGGTATTGAGGAACTGGAGGCAAAATCCTAGCACAAGCCCCACAGTCACAGAATAGCATCAGTTGTGTTTTTTTTTAAATAGAAACATACCACTTTTGGAGAAGCCATCACCACATGTCTTCTCCATTGCTTGACTGAGACTGCTATTGCCATCATGCTCTCTTCCTGACTCTCACTTAACTTCACTTTCCTGCCCTATGCCCTACCAAGCATGTCTTTTAGTTACTTTATTTTCATTTTTTGTCATGCAGTTTTGGAGCTCTGCTACTGCAAGTTAAGTTTTAAAAAAAGAACCAGAAATAGAAAAAATGTAAAGGGAATCAGACTGTGAAGTCGAAGGCTTTTGTGGCCAGCATCCATAGGTTTTTGTGGGTTTTTTGGGCTATGTGACCATGTTCTATAGGAGTTTATTCCTGACGTTTCACCAGCATCTGTGGCTGGCATCTTCAGAGAATCAGACTGCTTGGGAATAGGAAGGGGAAAGGTAACAGGGGAGAGGAGAGGACACTGATATCATGTGGCTGCCAATCTCACAACTGCCCCAGCAGAGGCATTTCACATCTAGGAATGTGTGCAATTGGGAGGTCATTGATGTTTATCACACTATACTCTTAAAGTGCTACTATTCCACTTTGACTCCTCTAGCTGCCTCCTGTTGCATTCTGGGATTTGCATTTTTAAGGAGGGGTATTTAGAATTCTCAGGCAGAGAAGTTCAGCTCCTTAAAACTGCCAATCCCAGCATGCAACAGGAGGCTGCTAGAGGAGTCACACTGGAATAGTAGCACTTTAAGAGTATAGTGTGATAAACATCAATTGATAGCTTTCCCTTGTCAGTGAAAAGCGGTGCAACAGCTGCAGGTCAGGGACACAGCACTTATGGGTCAGAGGCGTTGTGAGATAACTATCTCCAAAGTAACTTTTATCCTAATCACAGTTGAAAAACTACATGTAGAAATCTCCACAGAAGGAATTATTCATGCCAGCAAAGTCCACTAACATTTAATGAAGCTGAACGTAGGGATAGGCAAACCTCTCAAATCTGTTTTCCTCCTATTTTTCATCCCTCCCCAGCCTTCAATTCATTCCATCTTCTTTCTGCATCTATTTCTGATTATTATTTTGAAAGTCCATGTGGAAGTAAGAACTCTTGTAGACAATGTTTCTAATATCTGACTTTATGTATGCATACTTTTTTATAACTGACTTTCTTCATACTTGCTGTCCTAATATACCTATTTCTCCCCTTGTTTCCCCCTCCTCCCTATTTCTTTCACTAATATGTGCTTTTGGCTGCTGAGTTTCCTAATATAAACAATTTGTCCTGACTTTTATTTTTGTTTGGGAAATGGCACCAAACAATCTGGATAAACATGAATACCAAATGAATATCAATACTTGGGGTTCTCATATTGTTTGAGAAAAGGTAAATTTGGTAAGGTCACATCAGAATGCAAAGTGAATGTTTTCCATGGAATTAGAGAAGTTCTCAGGGATCTGGCTGTAGCAAGGATGTGTTAGGCAACTGAGGATGAATTTAATTGAATTTACATAAAAAGGAGGAAGGAAGGGAATATTTGCATATTCAAAGGTGCTGCCATATTTCCTTTTTTCCTCCCCTTCCTTCCTTCTTTTTATGTAAATTCAATTAAATTCATCCTCAGTCACCTAACACATCCTTGCTACACACAGATCTCTGAGAACTTCTCTAATTCCATGGAAAATTTTGGCATCTTACTGAAGTTTCCAAGGAATTATTAAGGCGCATATTTGATTTACCTGGGTATCATCTTCGTTAACTGTGTGGCTGTGACCTAAAATACTAATAACCTTCCAAAGACAGGGATTCTTGGGAAAACACTAGCATATTCAGTTTATGTTGACTGATGATTGGGATGCACTTGTCCTTAAGATTTGACAGTATTTGGTTCTTGACATGGAAGGGTGTTAGAATCTGTGTAGCATTTGATAGATAACTTGCAGTGGCAGTTAATATTAGACAGGTTGTGAGATTTTATTTTAAAGCCTGCCAAAATCTGTCATAGAGATGCCAACAAGTCTAAAGCATTTTGACTTTCAGATGTTGAGCTAAAAAGTTCACATTGAAAATGTAAATGTGATCTCTGAATTTGAAAAGTCTTATTTTTAATTTGAATAGGGAAATGAGGGAAATCTGCCAAATTCTGAGTGGTTGCAAATAATGATTTCAGCTGCAGCCTAGATGTGCTTGCAGGGAGGACAGGTTCACTGATGGGTGTTGGCTGTAGGCTGGCTGTGGGTGGAGGTCTCATGTGCGCTCTCTGCCTTCCAAATCAGCTTCCTTATGTCACTTCCTGAGACATATTTCCATATCCTCCAGCCCCCCTCCTAGATGGCTGTGTCACCTTCATGGCCCTGGTATATGGTTTCCCACTTAAGTTCCCTGATATATTTTTGTCACAGGTCCTATAGAGATATGGCTTTCCCAATTTGAATATTGTTAACTGGGGCTTACTACAATGTGCACACAACTCCCTTATTACAACAGCTCCACTGGCTGTAGGTCTGTTTTCAAGGCCCATTCAAAGTTCTGGTTATGACCTATAAAAGTCCTATATAACTTGGGTCAAGACTATCTCAAGGACTGTGTCTTGGCATGTGAGTCTCGACAAACTTTGAGATCCTCAGAGAAGGCCCTGCTTTTTCTCATACCACCTTCACAAATACTTTTGGTGGGATGGCAGGAGAGGGCCTTCTCCATGGCTGCTACCAGACTCTGCAGCTCCTTTCTGAAGGATAATATGGATGGATACCTCTTTCCTTGCTTTCTTTTAGTGAGGGGAATTCTTTCCATTCCAGCAGGCTGTTGAGAATTTTATTGTTTTACATTCCTTGGTGACATGAATCTTTCCTTTCCATTTTTAATCAACAGAAGTATAGCATTTTATAAGAATCCTAAAGGTTTATTGAAACCAACCAGCTACAAAAACTATGCATTAAATATTTGTTTCAGTAAACTATAGTAAAAACTAACCATGGTTTGTCTCAGTCCAGATATAACACTAAACTATGGTTAGTTAAAATGGAGAATGTGTCTCCCATATTCCTTCCCAACCATGTCAGAAGAGGTAGGAGAGCACAGAAATCTGAAGTTTACAGTCTCATTGATAAAGACTAAAGCTTTATGTGGCTTCACTGCCTCCTCACAAGATTTTAAAACAATGTATAAGAAGCAATACCAAATATAAGAGGAAATGTATTAAAGCAATGAGTAGAGACATCTGTTTCTTCCAGCTCTTGTGCCTATACTAAACAGTGAAGAAAGAGAAAATGCATCCGGGTGGTGGCATCCCGGCTAGATAGTGGTGATTTAGGTATGATAACATCTGGGGGCATGCCGGATCCAGAATTCAAGCCAGAGGCGGTAAGCCAGTTTATTTGTTAATGGGACAATATTCTTATATTGAGAACAAGGAGAATTGTGCAAAACCTTAACTGCCATGACAACATATATGGAATCCTCAGATTGGCAGTTTAAAGAGGAATATGTTGAATCCTCAATTATACAACTTCTAGTGTCTTGCCAAACTACAGATCCCATGATTTCATAGGCTGTTTCCATGGTAGTTAAAGGAGAATCATGGTGCAGTGGGCCTTTGGTATGCGCTGGGGTTTGATTTCAGGTCCCCCCCACACACACACACATACACACGCACCACTATTGATACCAAAATTCACCTCCTATTATATAAAATGGCACGTTTTCATAGGAAGCTGCCTTATATCAGATGACATCATTGGTCCATCTAGCTCAATATTTGTCCACGTTGACTGGCAATGACCTTTTCCCAGTGCTATCTACCGAAGCCAGAAATTAAACCTGGATTCCAGCCAATGTGTTTAATGGCAGATATCATTTGAAATGAGAAGTGCAAAGCACAGGGATGGGAAACCTCTTACCAGATGTGGTCCTCAAGAGTTCTCAGTCTGGCTTGCATGCTTATTTCGCAGTTAACAGTGATCACTCATCAGCAGCAGTTGAAAGCCAGAAAACTATTGTATGGAACTGAGCTGCCTTTGTTACATGGAAGGCTGTTGTGTCTGAGCCTTTCCACTTTTCCAGGGTCCACCTTACATCCTTTTCCAGATCCACTTCTGGAATGCAGCTCCCAAGACCCCACTGCACATATATATTCCATGCCTTCCAGAGAGAGAGAGAGAGAGAGAGAGAGAGCCTTCCCAATAATCCTATATCATTCTACATGGGCAAAGTGAGTCAGGTAGAGGACAGAATCCAAATTCCTCTCATCCCTCCTGCATTACAATGAGTTCCTGTTCACTGGTTTATTTATCACATTTCTAGCCTACTTATCCTTGAAAAAGGCAATAGGCTTCTCTACACTGAATTTTTCCATTTTTGTCTTTGAAGGATTTTGCTCTGAAGGGTACAGATCTAAGTCACATGATGAGTCTGAAGGATGATTTTTAAAAATGACTGTGAACACTCATTGCCCAAATGGGCCATGCTGGTGAACCTTTAGACTTTTAGACAGCTAAAGATATAATCTGTTCATAAGGAGCTTTATAAGTCAGTGACAACAAAAAGTGACACTTTGACCTTTGTTCAACTAGTACACACAAGAACTATTGGTTATTGTTGACAAAGCTTTTCCCTGTGATACACCTTTAAATGTCAAACCTATCTAGACATATCTGTTGTATCTTGTGAAAAATCCAGTGGATTGACCTATTTAGAGTAGATTAGAACAAAGCTTCAAGAAGTCAAATTATGTCATGTATCACTTCAAGGAGCTCTGAGACTTTGATTGCTAAATTCATTTACCATTGACCCTGCACATCCATAAGAGATGGGGAATGGGACTCCTGCAAAGGTTAAAGAAAGAAAGAAAGAAAGAAAGAAAGAAAGAAAGAAAGAAAGAAAGAAA
>NC_056524.1:156360255-156366538 GCF_019175285.1 Sceloporus undulatus
CTGTGAATATCCATGGGACTCTCTTAGGTATGGAAATAAGCCAGAAAAGGGGGACAGTGTGCCACCATGGTTGTAGTCCCTGGGTGACTCTGCTCTTTTTGCCTCTTTCTCTGCCCTCCCACCCTCCTTCTTTCTCTGCTTGCCTGATCATTCCTGCCTCTTTCTCCATCTGCGTGTTTGCCCCTTTCACAGCCTGAGATATGCTGATGACACTATAATGCTAGCAGAGAACCTCACAGACCTGGAACAGCTACTAAGGAAGATCAAAGAAGAAAGTGCAAAGGCAGGCTTACTGTTGAACATAAAGAAAACAAAAATAATGTCCACAGAGAACTTACACACATTCAAACTAGAGAATGAAGAAATAGAAAGAGTAAAAGAGTTCTCATGTAATTATTTCAATTTCTTTGCGTGTTGGGTTTTTTTTGGGCAGAACTTTCACTTTTGTGATATCTATTGTATTCAGTAAAAATGTGGTTCTGTGCCCACACACCCACTGTATATTGCATAAAATACACTGATTTTACACAAAGGGTTTTTTTTTTACTGCAAATGAAATTTAATTTAAAAATCTCTGAAAAGGGGATAAAACTCTTTTAAGATAAGGCATGTCAAGATATCCCTTTTCATCAAAGGCAGAAAACCTGTAAATATTGTTTACATTCCTATTCCTTTATCAGTCTCATGGGTATCAGTGTGGTAGGTGAAGTAGTAGTCATCAAACCAAATTTATTCACAAATCGTACTATTTCATTTATTTATATTGCATTTTTGTGAAATAAAATCCTTTTTTGTAACAAAGCAGGGTTGGGGTGGATTATCCCTGGAATATACAGAAACAGTAGTACCTAGAAATAGTTTCTAACATGTTACTGTTACTGTTATTATACAGAGGAATGGTAGAGAGAATGGTTGGAAAACCTAAAGTGCATAAAAAACTTCTATGCAGGCCTATGTCAGCTGTATTTTGGTGGCTGCAGTTTCCCAGGATTCTTTTCCTAAAAAGGAGTGATGTAGTTGAGTCGAGTAGAAAAGCTGGGTTTGTATTTCCTTCTAAAATATCCATTTTGCAGCTTCTGAGACCAGCAGGGGGTTGATGCTTACCTTACCTCAGCGATACTTGCATTCCTGAGTCTTGGTATGTGCTCTTGTAATGAAAAATGCATATACAAAGCTATCAATACATTTGGAAAAGTACACCTATAGCTCACAATACTTGAACAGGTGTGGCAGTCAACTAATTTGCAGGACTATGCCATTAGCAATGAAACATGATTTGTAGTTCTTTCTCTTTCAGGACAAGCTAAAAGTAATTTAAACCCCATTATAGCATTTTCCTGTTGGTGTAATTGATTTGTTTACAGCAACTGGATGGGTGCATCATGATTTGTTGTGATTTCTTGAAATTGCCCCTGGAGACTATAATTTCAGTTGTGACAATGGGACAATAATGAATCTATGACAGAAAAATGGTAATGAACTCCAGGTTGTCACACATTATCCTCGGCGCAGCAGCCTTGCATTGGATCATTGATCTAGCAGCCTAATTTTCTCTCAGGATTGAATATTATTTACCCACAAGCTCCACATATGAAACCTAAGTAAGGCTTAAACATCAAACTGTCATACCTTTTACACAGGTTTTAAAAACTTCTTTCTTGTGACAAACTGTTGATCCATGAGAAAATCTAATAGGGGCTGTAGGCAATGGAAGGTGGAGCCGAAGTCCAAAGTGGGCAGAACTTGCTTAATAGTAGGACTGTTTTGCCTCCCCATCCCTTCGCTGTTTCTTGCCTATGTTTAAATATCTACACACAAAGGGAAAGAGGAAACAATTTCCAAAGGACAGGTGGCAAGAGCAAGAGTTGGCTTGAAATTTTATTTTTATTAATTTATTTTTATTAATGTTTTATGCAGAATGATGATAAATTATCTGCTTCCCTCCCTCCCTCCCTCCCTCCCCCTTCCCCTTCCCCTCAAATATTTCATGATCCTAAATATGATGAAGCAGGCACATGAAAGAGCAGAGAAGAGCAACAGACTCCAATCAGTATCCAAATATGCTTGCCATGATAATTTCCCAAGCATCATGTGTTTTGATGGTGGACCAGGCCCAGTGTGCACAGTCTGAGCATGCTACAGATTGAACAGAACTGCATCAAGGTTCACAAGTCTGTCACTGATTTAAGAGATCAGGTCCTTTTCTGAACAGGCAACACTTCAAGTGGTCATCATTTCTGTCATTCATTCCAGTAACTCAGCACAAAAAACAGTTATCAGTCAAGCTTATTCTTCGCTAACAAAGGTATAACAAAGGTTACATTGTGATTGTACCTAATGAGGGATAGCTTGACTCCTTTTGCACTGTAACTTTTGGTTACTTTTCTAGATGGCAGGGTACAACCTCATTAAATTATGGAGAGAGAATATCATTGCGCTGCTCCTTCATGCTTTCTTGTGGGTTTTGAGGCAATGACAAGGTGGATGGAAGGAGAATGTGCTTTTTACTAAAGGTCACTCACTTGCAATGATCAGATTTTTCAACGATAACTAAAAGGTGTTTATAGTAGTACTGAAAAATCAGAAAGAAATTATTGATTTCCAAAATTGTAACTAGTTTATTGTTTTGTGAAAATATAATGGTATGTAAGCACTTTTTAGAAGTAATTTCCCAAGCTTTAGTTATATAGAGCTCAGTTCAGCTCCTGAAAACAGGTAGAACAATTTTTTCTTGTTCAGGAGCTGTCCACAGCTCTGCTAATATTGTAGGCAGTAGCTTTGCTTCTGTTCTTAGATTTCTGCTTTAGGCAGATTCTTCAGGCCACTGGTTGCAGGTTACCACTACCTGTCACCACATTCCTATAGATTCACCCTGTCCCTGAGGCGGGTGCTAGTTCAAAAGAGAGCCAAAAGAGAGCACTGAGCACTAAATCTAGGTCCCTGAAACTCTAGTATTTTCAAAAACAAAAGCTTAATTTTCAGCTCCAACTGTGATCTTTCTACATATGTGTATCAGCATTAAATTTTTTTCCAGTGTTCTTCACTCTCAACTTCTCTTCCCTTTTACCTTTTCTCACCATTGACATTTAAACTTTAAATTCCTTAAAGGAAGAAAGTTTTATTCTCTGCTTATAAAGCTTGTGAAGTGCTACATACACTGATTTTACAGAATAATGTTGAATAGTCATTTTGGGTTGTTTTTTTTTTAGCATGGTCCACCATCAAAACACATAATGACAAGAGAATTTTTCCTTATTATCATATATTTGATTATAATAAGGATTGTTTATCTCATAATTGCTCTAATGCCAGCCTCGAGTTGAAGTGGGTGCATGGCATCTGCACACTGCAAGCCCAGATGCTGCACTAATGTCTGTGTCACATTGTGTGCCCAACCGCATGGCAGGGGGCATCATGGAGTTCCTTTGGCTCAGTATTTAGACATGCTGCACCAAAGAAGCACTGAAAAGCTGTGGCTATGGGGGAAACAGCTCCTTTTTACCAGTCCTGAAAGGAGAGGCATTTTGCCCTTGCCCTTCCTTTTAGTGCCACCAAATTGCCAGACTGGAGCCGCAGCATGCAGTTGCCATGCCCTCGATCCAGCACTGAAAGGGACAGCAGGGCGCCACTCTAAAGATGCATTTTGTTCAGCCTCTTAGTTCATAATAAATTTATTTAGAGTAAAGACACTTCTTTCTGCAGACGTGAACACTTTTACCCATTTTGTAGGACTTCTTGAAAAAATCATTTTTAAAGGGGAGTGATTTGTGAAACTAAAGAAAATGGTAACAAAATTGTACCCCTTTTCAGCTCAGTCCTAATAAATAAAAATAATCATGATGATGCTAACAATGCATATTTGAAAAAGAACCTGAGTATCTACTAGGCAATGGCATGGCCAAAAGGAAACCTAAAGCCAGGATTACAATGCCACCATGAGACAAGGAGCATAACCCTTCCTGAGCTTTACTTGAGTAAAGGATAACATAAATGTTCGTAATAAAGGTGGCAGTTTAGGAATGGATGGGGTAGCAGCAGCAATTTTAAAGTTGCTCAGTTGAAGTGGAACTAATTCTGAAACAATAGCTATCATGTTGTCATCATGAACATCATTGTTATCACATCCCTTCAAGTTGTTTCTTATGTGCAGTGACCCTAAGGTGAACCTATTGCGGGGGTTTCTTGGCAAGTTTCTTCAGAGGGGGTTTGCCATTGCCATCCTCTGAGACTGAGAGTGTATGACTAAGGTAACCCAGTGGGTTTCCATAGCTGAGTGGGGATTTGAGCCTTGGCCTCCAGAGTTATAGTCCAATGCTCAAACCACTATGCCATGTTGGTTCTATTCTCATGGACAAGTCCCCTGTTAACCTGAACCTGCTGATTATGACTCAGTGAATACCTTCTGGTAGGGGAGGATTTTGAACCCTTGGCAGGGGTCTCAGTAATAGGCCAATGGGATTTTCTGACATACATAAGAAAATACAAATCAAGGTGAAAAGTTTTGAATCAGTCCTAAGTAAATCATATTTTGTAGAATATCTGCCTGTAATATTATCCAAAGCAAAAAGATGCACACCCCAGAGCAACAAAAGGCAACTAGGCCAACTATGGTGCATTACAGACCGCCTAAAAGTGGTGGTCTGCCGGCGGCGTCGGTTGCTCCGTCCGGGAACCGTACTCTGCGCGTACTAGGGTTAGAGGTGTCAGGAAGTGACACCTCTTCCTAACCATAGTACGCGCAGAGCACATACTTTATGCCCGTCCGAAATGGGCCTACATTAACTTAGTAGGCAGGGGTCTTTTTTGGTCCTTCTAGCTCTCTTAAATGAAAAAAAAACATACATGAATTTTAAGTCACAAAGCTATAGTACAAGAGAATATTTTAGCTGCCTAGAAAAATCATCATCCCTGCTGCTTTCTTTTTTATTATCCCTTCTGCAAGGCAGCCTTTCAACCTGCATTATGGAGATAGCAAGGGCAAGCCATAGAGCAGAGCAAATAATTATATTCTGTACCAATCCAGTAGCCTTGGGTTGCTATAGAATGCACAACCTTGTACAAAATTGTCCTAAAGAAGTCAAGCATTGCATAATAGGAGGTTTGCCAGCTGGTCTGTTTGCACATATAATAACTCAGTATCTGCTGGAATAGGAAAGTTAAACAGAATTGTTTAGCTGAACAGCAGTGCATGTTTAAAAATAAGTGTTCCTTGTTTGCTGTCAAGGTATAAATGAGCTTCTTATCTGTGTTACAAGTTACTCTCAGCACAGCCCTGCAAGCAAATGTTTTAGCAGGGAAGTTGGTTCATTACATTTGTGAAATATAAATCAGTTTTGTAACAGAGGAATTCTCTAACTCTTAATAACATCTCCACCCTGATCAACTGGCAGTGTTTATAATGGGCTTCTAAGATGTATGAGGGTTAATAAAGGTTTTATCAAATTCAGTTCGAGGGGGCACAATAGGTCTGATTTATTGTGATGTTTCAACATGAATTCCTTTGTGATATGAAAATTCCCTGTCCTGTAGAAGGTCATAATTTAATTATCCTTCCCCTATTCATGAACCAAATAATTAAATAGTGTCCTTTCCTTTGGAATGTGAAGGTTGCCAACACTAAAAGCACTTTTTCAAGCACACATGCGGTTCTGGCTTGTCAGAATCACAATACAGTGCATTGCTTCTCCTCACAGCACTGAGTGAAGAAAAGCAACGCACTGTATTGTGGTTCTGACAAGCCAACCGCATGTGTGCTTTAAAAGATTGCAACAAGATTTTGCCAAAAGCCAAATAAGTGTGGCATGCAGTTCAGTGGTGGAAACCCCGTCTGAACAGAGCTAGTATGTTCTCACATAGGTCATATTAATATTTTGCATGCATTTGTGCCTTTAGGTTGCCTATTCACTTACGGTGAGCCCATGAATTTCACAGCGTTTTCTTAGGCAATGAATGTTCAAAGGAGGTTTTGCCAATTCCTTCCTCTGAAATATAGCTTACGGCACCTGATATTTATTGGCCATCTCCCATCCAATACTAACCAGAGGGGGCCTGCTTAGCTTCCAAGAAGAGACAGGATCTAGTGCCTTTAGGGTATTTAGGCCGCTGCATATATTGGATAAAATCCTGCTGGTGCCCTATGCTAGTTCAACAGTTTGTGACTGAATCTGTCTGTTTCCATTTATTCCAATTTAATTTATGAAGAAATTTCTGAGCTTTGGTAAGTCCTTTTTTAAAATAATAATAATAATAATAATAATAATAATAATAATAATAATAATAATAA
>NC_056524.1:156366548-156455282 GCF_019175285.1 Sceloporus undulatus
CTGAAACAAACTTAGCCTCCCCTGTTATTGTGGTTCCTCTTCCACAGAGTCTGGAAACTTAATTCCATTCTAGCTAACTCATTACCATTACTGCTGAATACTTTTAACAATAACACGTTATGTTATTAGATATTATTTGATATCCTGGGGGGGGGGGGTCTAAACAGTGAAAAAATATTATTTTGAACCATGCTAAAAATGCACATTGTTTTGCCTCAAACAGTAACTAGAAAAAGTAACGGAAACATTACTCATAGAAGTATACTTTAGTTAACAAAGTAGGTGTGTTCCTGGGCATTATTTCACAACAGGAAATTTGGTACCAGGGTCAGAAAAAACATGGAAATAATAGGGTTATGTTCTGACGCTACTAAAAAGGAAGAGCAGTTCAAAATATTTCTGCAAACATTTAATTCATAACAAACAACAGACATATGTGAAATGAAACAACCAGATTTAGCAAGCCTTGCGTTAGTAAAGTAAATGTTTTGAAAATTCTTGAGACCACCTGAAAGCTTCTGTGGAAATGTTTCCTTGGACAATGATTTCTTTCACTTTTCTTATGATTTCTGTTTTGGTGGCCAAATGTATAGATCTGTGTTGTTGTTGTTGTTGTTGTTTTTTAATAGGATGGCGATAACCTGATAGGCAAGGCTTATCTGCTTTCTCCCTTCCTCTCTGGATGTATCTATAGCAATTGCTGCCATTGCTCCATCTTACAGAATCTAGGGATCTGTAGTTTTGTGAGGCACCAGCACACTTTAGCAGAGAAGGTTAAAGACCTTGTAAAACTACAGATCCCAGGATTCGATAGGATGGAGATACAGCACTTAAAACAGTGTCAAATTGCATTATTTATGCATAGATGCACTCTGTTGTTTTCTCATTCTGTTGTCCACTACTATTCCTGGTGATACATCACTTGGCCAAAGAGGAGTGTGTCAAACCCCTTGTAGAACAATATGTTACACAAACAATTTGCCACAGTAGTATCCTAACCAAAGTGCTTTTTGAACATTACAAAGATTAAACACACTTATTCGGAAAATTGCCTCACGATCAATAATGAACAACTTGTAGATTATTTTCCACAAAACTGTTACACAGTGGCTATTTGGATCAGCTTTGCATACTACCAGAATAATACCTCACAGTGTGTCTAAAGAGGTCTCATGAACCATGCTTGTTTAAAAGCCTGTTATGCTTTAAAATGTCATTTGACTCTAAGCTAACTGTATCTGACTTTGTTTTGTTCCATTATCTCGCTATATTAGAAAGAAGCCAACCTTGTCAAAGTATATATTCAATTACTTGGCATACAGTGTGTACTGTAAATTGGTTTTACATGCTGCACTTGTTAGATGTATAGGACAACAAGAAAATATAAAGACTGGAGAACGCTGAGTGCTTTGGGTATAATGGAATTTGGTCACAAGCCATCTGATTTTTGACCGAAAAGGCTGGAAGCCAATGAATGATTTCATGGTTACATGGTATATGGTGGTATAAGCACATTATTATATTCCATCCAAGCACAAGCATGACTCTTACACTAAACTGGGGACTTCTGTTACTTTAACTTCTGATGCAATTTTTAAAATTTTTATTTTGATATCAATTAGCTTGTCCATGTTTATCTAATCCATTAATAAATTTATGTTTATGTGTTTTTTTTATGATGTAATGCAATTTGGCTTGAACAATTTTAAAAAAACAGATAATGGAGTATACAGTCTTATTTTAAAAAGAGAGATATTTGTCTCAGTATTAGAAAATCTATTCTGATTTTAATAATTGTGAAAGTCACTTTGTAATTGCCCACACATATAAAAAAAAACCTTTGCCAAAGATGATTTAAATGATGTAGCTTCAATTTTTCTTGCTGTACATACCGTATATACTCAACTATAAGTGAACCTCATGTATAAGTCGAGGGCAGGTTTTGGGGCCAAAATTATGAATTTTGATATGACCCATGTATAAGTCGAAGGTAAAACTTAGGAGTAAGTAACAAAGGATGTAAAGGATGAAGCAAAGGAAAACAATGCCAAAGAACTTAAAATATTTTGATGGGCATAATTGTTTGTACTCAGCCTAAAGGCTTGGATGATGAGATAGTAGAGGAGGAGGATGCTTCTTTTAGGTGCTCCGAGAAGATATTAAACTCTCACCTTTCACCAGGACATGGTTCCTTTTTTGATAAGAATCAAAGTACAAAGTACCCAGGTTTTTTGGGTCAATTTTTTGACTAAACTTTCTAGACTTATACATGAGTATATACAGTAATATATATATATTGGCCTTACATAAACCATGGCAAAACCTGCAAATGTCTGTGTTTTTAATGCTTTCCGTTTTCTAGGTAGAACAATAAAGTGAGGATTCGTTTTCTTGTCATTAGGCTTGAATTACATAAGCATTGGCCATTAGACCTTTATTAAAACTGAATAAAACATTATAAAGTCACCATTGCATGACAATGATACCAATTTAATTGTCTCGGATGACAAGAAAGGGTATCTCAATATATTGGTCAACAGTGAAAAGATTTTTCTTCCTCTGGAAACGCTTTTGTGAAAAAATAATTTTGCCTAGAAATGCATATTTTCAAATATAATAATTGCCTTTTCTGGAAAGATTTTCCCCACACACAAAACTATTTTTCTTCAACTTTGTCTGATTTTTTAACTTCCCTTCACCCCTCTTTGAGCACCGCTCAAATTTCATACATAATACTGTAAAAGAAATTGAGGATGCCTCTTGGTTTCCTGTTCCTGTTTTCTTTTTCTAACTTCAGGAGTCTTGCCCACCAAAATCTTAGAGACACCTCTTCCATTTTCCTGTACTTTTTAAAAACTTTGGCCTGTTACAGACTACCAAAATAAAGCTGCTTGGGGTCTCTTTGGAGGTATGCTATTTAAATGACGCATGGGTCCTAAGAGTCCGGAGGTCACGCCAAAGCCACACTCCATTCCTAAGCACTGGAGTGCAGCTTTGGTGCAGCTTCCGGATTCTTAGGATGCATGCATCATTTAAATAGCATACCTCCAAAGAGACCCGAAGCAGCTTTATTTTGGCAGTCTGTAACAGGCCTTTGAGAATCTCATCAGCAGTACCTCAGAGAACACTCTCTTGTTTTCTAGCCCTTAAAAATATTTCCTAATGAGTTATGATAATCTCCCCATTTTGATCCTAGAAAACCCGGCATTTGGAATTTCAGCAGAAAACTGGGCATTACACTTTGGATGACAAATAATTCGGTTAGATTTTGAGGCATCTGACATGATTTCCTTTTCAGTTATGATGGCCACAGACATGCAGATAGATGGATGTTTACTTTTGTGAACAATTAAAATGTACACAATTGAAAATAAACACACTCAAACAACCTCGAGTCTATGGGAGGAAAAACATACCTTAAATTTTCACTCTAATTGTTAATCCCAACTACCATAGTGCCAATGAAACAGTGGGTTTAATTACCACTTGACTGATGTTTCGACAGTGAATTCAGTGGGTCTGTTCTAGTTGGGTGTAACTAATAGGTTTCAGACATACCATATATACTTTTCTATAAGTTAAAAAATGCAAAAAAACTGAGCCAAAAAACCTGGGTCAATTGATACACAGAACAATATGATAATGCTGATAGAAAAAAATGGCAGCAGTGACTCTCTGGGATTTTTCTGCCATGGTGTGGAGAGCACAGGAGGTTGATGCTTTTTTTTTACAGTAGGCTCTTCCCAGGTGGACTAAGCTCTTGCTGTAGCCTCAACCCTCCTTTCTGCACCACAGCAAGGAAATTCCAAAGGGCCACAGCTATGGTGGGGGGGGGGGTCGGGGAGGTTAACCAACCCACCCTGTTGTTTGCAGCCAGGCCACTTGTCTCCTCCTCCTCCTTCTCTCCACCATCTGTGAGGAGACAAGTGGACCCACTGCAGATCACTGAGGGCAGGCAGACAGGTATTAAAGAGCAGCCAGAGAAGGCAGGCAAAAGATGAAAAACCAGCTACCCCTCCAGCCACAACCTCTCATTTTTTGCTTGCCTTCTCTGCCTCCTCTCCACTGCCCTATTGCCTGCCCTTGGAGAAGGTTGAGAAGAAGAGGAGGAGAAGATAAGCAGGCTGGTTGCAGACAACAACAGGTGGGTGGGCAGCAAAGAGGTGCCAGATAAAGCAGACAAAAGACAAGAAACCATGGCTGGTCTTCACTATGGGTGGGTAATGGGATTAAACAAGCTCAGGGAAGCCAAGAAGCCTTTTGAATCCCACTCTTCACTACCTCCATCTTTTGAAGGCAAGGTAGCCAAGAAGTTGTCTTGGTGAAAGCACTTTACTATAGGTGGGAAGCTCTTGCCAAGGTCCATCCTGGGAGAACTTCAAAAAGCACCAACTTCCTGTACTGTCTCTGGCAGCATTTTGCAATGCCTGGGAGGAAAAATTATAGCAGTGGTGGCTCTTTGGTATTTCTCCACCATAGCAGAGAATTGATGTCTGTCTGACACAACAGGGTAATGTCAAAGAGCCACCATAGATCTGATGAGCCCCAAAAGTTTTATCCTTGATTTATCCATGGGTTATAGCAAAATCCATAATTTTGTCCCCCAAACCTGCCTTTGACTTAAACACTTTGACTTAACACAAGTATCTATGGCACGTTCCACACACGCCAAAAGTACGTGCTTGGCATGTACTAGGGTTAGGAAAGGGTTCCTTTCCGGATGCTCGTAACCCTAGTACGTGCTGAGCACGTACAAAATGGTGACGCTCATTCTACCTGGGCGCCTCCATCTTGACATAGCGGACGTTTAGCGTCCACATGCCTTGGTGCCATTATGAGGCTGCAAGTGCACCAATGGCGCTTTGTGGCATCATAATGGCGCCGCAAAAAGAGCCGCTTTTTGCGGCTTCTTTTTGCTGCTCGGAGGAGTCATGTGGTTTGTCCGCTGCAGCTCCTTCATGCAGCAAACACCGGCGCCGGCAGACCACCCTTTTGGGCGGTCTGTAAAGCGCCTATGGTAGGTAAAAAAATGCAGATAATTATGAAATGCATACTAATTTCCATATAGGAAGAAAAAAAGTCTCATAACCTATACAAAACAGGTTTCAGTGAGCCATGATAGTGAACAGCAACTATCAACTTGTCTAATCTTTTCCCACATCCATTTAAACACTGTAAGTCCCTGTCATAATATCTACTGCCACCCAACTGTGTTATGTGGCTATGTTTTCGTTCCAGGCAACAATGTAGGACTCTGTCATAATTCCCCCATCCTTCTTGGAAAGAAATTCGAACAGCTAATGCTATCGTCTGATTTCAACACAGAAAGACAATTTGCTTGGTCTACCAATATTGGGTAAATTCAGATGATAGTTTACCAAAGGATAACTTTCAGCAGGAAACTACCCAGTGAGCTAGTGTTCTGAATCATTCAGCCAATTAGTATTTGACAGGTTTCTGCTGATGATGAGATACTTAGGGAATGGTACAATTGTTTTCACTCCTGAAGAGGTCAGTATGAAAAAAAACAGTGGTACCAATGTTGAATATTCACTCTGAGCTCCTTGCACATCGATGATAATACTAGTGAAGAAAGGTTGTTCCCTTCTTTCCACCTTTCTTTTCTTCATCATCCAAGCTATGCAGTTTAATTTTCTTGGCTTTCCTTTCTCTTCTTTGATTGTGTAAAAATGAAAGGGAATGCACTGCTTTGGCTCATGTCCCAGCTTTTAGGTTAAATGGAGATACTTTCCTCTCAAGCTGCTTTGGGAAGAGTTGTTCATGCCGGCAATAATGCCATGGCCAGATTTGTAAGAACTTCTGCCAAAGCAATTATGCTTGAATAAAATTATTGGCTTATTAACTAGACAACAATGACAGGTTCTAAGTGCTTCATGTGTCAATGCCGAGAAGACAATATTGCCTTGAACTGGATGCAATGAACTAAAATTTAGCTGAACTGAAATCATCTCTTGTTATTGTTGAATATGAACTTTAGACTTTCCCCCTGAATTTCTTTCTCCACATTTGGAGATTAGACGAAAAGTATCCAGGAGCTTCACACATCTGCAATTATGAGCAATTATGCAGACCGGGGACCATCCTATAAGACATAAATTCTCAAATTGTGTTTCATGACCAGTGGTGGATTGCAGTATCCTTCTACATGTTCTGTTGAGATGAAAAAATAGTCATTTTTAACATTGTCAAAAATGTTTCTCAAGTATTGGGAAACCTTAAAAGGATTTATTCTGCATAAAGTTTGTACATAGTTTGTGTCCATAGAAAACAGTGTTACTTTCTGGGTAGGAAACACAAACATTATTTTCTGCACAGGATATGCTGTTTCCTGCACAGAAAATGCTGTTTGCTGTGAAAACAACAACAAGTGAACTTTGTGTAGAGTATGTCCTGAACTGTCAATAGTCTGTGAAAACAGCAGTTTTAAAAGACTTTCTTGCAGTGGGAAAAATAGCTACAATTCCTGATTGCTTTCTTTGAATATAAACTTAATGAAGAATTATACCTCTAATAGCCTGAAGGAAGGTTATGGCCAAATCAAGAGTGTGTGTACATGTCATATACTTGCTTTATTATTTCTGGCAATAGAGATCAGCACCATTTTGACCAGGGCATGTACCTTTGTGAGAGGGGAATATCATCATTTGCTGCCCTCAAATCCAAATATAGGAATACCCGATTTCACAGATGTTTTCTCATAAGAACAATGAACATTGTAAATATGAAAACATCAATATGAATGCTTTGATTTGTACAATAAAGAAAAGTGGTCTCCAGGAACTCCCAACAAAGTTACCTAGGAAAAAAGTGCCATAGGGCACAACTAAGCATTTAGTGAGTTAAAGCAGTGGCTCCCAAACTTTGGTCCTCCAGGTGTTTTGGACTTCATTTCCCAGGAAACACAGCCAGCTTGGCCAACAGTAAGAAATTCTGAGAGGTGAAGTCTAAAATATCCAGAGGATGAAAGTTTAGGAACCAGTGAGCCAAGAAAAGTCCCGTTCAGACACACCCAATAAGTCAAGGATACTTTTAGATCCTCCCTGTAAAGTTCAGAGTTTATAGCTTGAGGTCTTCCAGATGTTGCTACACTTCCTGAGCAATGATAAAGGATTATGAAGAAAAAAATTGTCCAGCAATATCTGAGGGATGGCCCATTCCCAATCCCTGCTTCCATCTAAGGCCCACACTAGTTCTAAAATAATGTCTTTTTTTGGTCTTATCCACATTATAAAATAACCTTTATGCAAAAGGAGAAGAATTTTACAGTATATATATCAACACTCATAATACACACAGACAAAAAGGTAGTAGTTGTTGTTGTTGTTGTTGTTGTTGTGTGTCCTAACATTGTCTCCAGAGTCATATTTCAGTACTCAAATCACTACGCCATGCTGGCTTTCATATAAAAAGTACCCAGGGTAAAATCACATATTTGTAATCACTAGTGAAGATGTAGTAAAGTTATGAGTGGCCCGTTCCGCACGAGTATAAAGTACATCCCCAGGACGTACTAGGGTTAGGAAAGGGCATGCTTTACGCACACCCCTAACCCTAGTACATCCTGGGGACGTACAAAATGGTGGCACCCGTTCTACACAGGTGCCGCCATCTTGACGTCACGGACGCATAGCGTCTGCACGTCCTGCTACGGAAATGACATTGCGAGTGCGCCACTGGCCACTTGCAGCCCCACTTCCGGGACTCAGTGCTCTTTGGAACAGCTGGAAACTTTCTGCGGCAAATATATACAACAGTCCAATTTGGGATTAGGATCACAAAAGAGACAAAGGGTTAAAGCCCCATGGCTCGGTCCCCATCAAGTTCAGTCCCTTCCCGTGTCAACAAGAACCATAGGAAAAACCTCATGCTAGGCCTAACAAGATGAATAATGCTATGTTGTCTCTCAAACTGACAAAACACAGAGGTTATTAATACCACTGGGTGATGCTTTATATGTCACAATAGTTGTCAAAGAGTAGTGACATGGACAAAAGTAATCCTTAACTGAAATAAAAGGATTAATGGCTTTGATATAGAATTCTTAGTACTAGGGCAATGCTTCATTGTAATACTCCCTTAGTGCATAGGACCAATGAAATGGCCAAAGAGACAGATGCCCTGAGGAACAATCAAGCTCTCTGAAATATTTGCACAAACCCCATGTTTCATGGGAGGAGGCAACACTTGTCTCTCTCTGTATGTGTGTGTACCCAAATACCCAGCCCAAATGTCTCTGTTTTATGCTCCTCCAGATATTATCATAAAACACATCTGGTTCTCCTGTTTTCCTATTTCTTATTCTACACCAAATAGGCATCACTTTAAAGACTAGTTATCCCATCAGAGAAGAAGGCACTGAACCATTTACAAAAAATCATTTCAAGGAAGGGTACCATTCCATTTGGTGGCTTGTGTAAATTATAGATAAAATTTCCCCTTCAAAAGTAAAGAGGTATGTTTTCAAAAGAGGTGGAAAGGCTCTAATTTTTTGTCATCTTTCCCCATTTCTACTATATATTATGTTTCTTCTCCTCGGGTGAGTGGAGAGAGGAGAGAAGAGGGAAACTAATTTATTTGGTTTGAAAATAGACAGAAAGCACACATTGTCAAAGAACAGGGGAACAAATCAAAATTTATTTAAACCCTATCAATGTCTCAAAAGAGAGACACCCACCACCCTGCTACTGCCACTACTATTGATATTTGTGGACTCTGAAATTGATATTCTGCTGCAGAATTTCAGAGACAGAAGTAGTAACCATCATACTTTCACTTTAAAATGGGGGGTGAACAGATTCCAGGGATCTGGGGTTAATTTTGCTACATCCTGTTCCAATATGTATTTATTTCACCTTTCCTCCCCAAAAAATATTATTCCCCCAAACACCTTACATATAAATATAAATACAATACTATGGACCTTGCTTGAGAAAACTGCTGTTTGGGAGTAACAATTCTACTTTTTAGGCTACATTTTCTCCCTCAAGTAGGAGACTAGGGGTTACAATACAGGGACCAACATGAAAGGCACATTTGACCCAAGCTCCATGTAGCTCTCACCCATGCTCTAAACAAGGCACACAGGGAGACCTCACTCTGTTTTTAATTGGAATCACTCTCCCAGAAAACTCCCAGAAGTGTGGTTCAGCTTCAAAAGAGGACACATATTCCCTGTGTGTCTTGTTTTAAAGTGATAATGGGGGCTTTTGCTGTCCAGCTGCAGCGGTTCAGAGGCAGAAAATTGTATCTGAGATGGTGTGAGGACATAATGTAAATTCTCTTTGTGGGATTAACAAAACACACAAATACATACAGACGTTCTATCACTCTGTACTGTAGCAATGAATAAAAGAACGTGTAAAAAGAAAAGGAAAATGGGCAATAGAGGCCAATTTTCTGTCCTTGGTGCATGTTAGCATGACCCTCATTCAGCCACAATGCAAAGATCAGGTTGATCACCTGTGACTCTTCACCGAAGAGTATTCAACAAGTGGGAACGACAGATCGGAATTGCATCACTCTGGAGGGAAGGGACTAATGGCAGAGGGGTGTTTACCATCTCTCCTCAGTTTTTGGCAGATCCACCATCCCCCCCCCAGTGCTGACTTTGTGCTAGTGGTGTGACTGATGGGTGCATGATTATTATTATTATTTTAAAAAATAAATTTGATAGAAGATTTGATTCATTGATGTTGCATCTACTTGCAAAGGCAAGTAGCTGCAAAACCAATGAAACAAATTTTCTATGAATTTATTTTTTAAGAAAGACCCTGTCATGCTTGGATCAGGCAATCCAGGCATGACAGGAGTCTGGATGGGACCCATGGGGGGTCTCCCTTCCCCTTGGGGCATGACATATATATGGGTCAATATTACTGACCCATATATATGGGCCAATAATAACAGGCTTTTGATATTTTGTTACCTTAACAAAGTCAGGGCAAGCTTTGTGTGGATGTCACACCCCCACGCTGCCCTGAAGCCGATGTATAACAGTGGTCTGTACAGCCTGTCTCTCTGCTTCCAGCACCCCATTCCCAGACATGGAGGGAAAGTGAGGAGGAAGGTGTGTGTGTGTGTGTGACTGGATCAGCTGTTGTTCCTATAAAAATAAAAATCACCCTGCACTTTTTCTGCTTCCAGCAGCCCATTCCCAGGCATGGGGGGAAAATGGGCAGGAAGGTGTATGTGTGTGCATTTGTCACTGAATGAGCTGCTAATATTGGCCTTACCATATTGACCCATATATAAGTCGACCCAGGATTTTTGGGTTAATTTTTGGGCATAAATTTCCCAACTTATACTTGAGTATATACAGTAAAAACTATTTTGTGATAAATGTCATGAATCTAGCTTGTGAGTTAGTCCAATAAAGTTTTCCTTTCATCTGTTCTTACTTCCTTGGAGAGCTGCCAAAGAAGCATTTTCAGTACTTGGTTTAAAGATCATGGGTTCCAAGTTGAGGCTTGGGTGGGTAGGGAGAGGACATCATCATGTCCTCTTGAGGACGAGGAAGTTCAAAAAGGATGCTGGATGTCAAAGCTTAGAGATCTATATATGTTTGAAAGTAGTTGATGTTCACTTGAGATATTTAATCTGCAAATCCTCCCTGAAATTGAAATAGAACCATTTTTCATGCCACATTTCTTTCCCCTTTGGGCCTGCCAAGACCCTACATGATCCCTTAATTATTAAATTAGGGCTTCCACGATCATCCAAAGGTCATGGTGCCTAATGTGTCTTAATGTGATGGAGGTGCCAGATACAATTATCTTTGACAGTAAAACATGGTTTTATGGCCCTAAATACAATAAATTAGAGTGTGCTGCTCATACTGCTGCCGTCAGGGATATTTCCACACCATTAAGCTTTGGTGAGGGAGTCAGGTCTTTGCTTAGATGCTGGGGAGGAAGAGGGTTATTCTTGCAAAGCAAAAGAAGAGAATGGGTTTGTTTCCCGTGCTATCCTTCCTTTGGCTGCTGCTACTCTTTGATGGATTAAATATGAGAATTATTTTCAAATATTTCATCTTCTCTTGGAGGTAAATTCCAAGCCTGTTGTGATTGTTCTAGTATATTCTTTGCAGCTACCACTCTATGATGCTAGCATTTCTAAAAAGCTTGAAATTTCAATCTCAGGCTACCTATCTGGGTACATTAAAACCAGATTACTCACAGCTTGCAAGCCAAAACTATGAAAGTCCCCATCACTCATACATGTCGCCAAATGCAATGTGTCTGTTACAGCTGGTGAAAAACTATGATTAATTTTTAAAAAAATCATAAACTTGTCCCATTAATTTGTGGAAAATTTAAATAAATATCCTTTTATCAGCCATTGTTCTACCAATTCATTTCATCACCATCCTCAGCCATGTTTAATACTGAGGTGGGAAACGTATATTTCTTTCCTCTTTGTTTTCACAGCCGTATGATTTCCCTTTCCTGTTCATGCTACTATTACGTTACTGTACAAGTAGTCAAATGAATGTTTCTCTGCTTAAGCATAGAGATCTACAAAGAAAACTTATTGCACTTCTGGGGTAAATTGTGAAAATAAGTTTCTGACTTATATTTGTGGATTCCAATCTCATGCATTTGATGAAGTTGTCTGTAGTTCAGGAAAGCTTATGCTAGAAATTTTTGTTTCTCAGTTAGTCTCAAAGATGCTCCAGTGCCCCCTTGTAACTTTTTTATGTGACAATGGAGACTCTGTAAAGCTTCTGCCTTTGGTCATGGGCGGTGGGAAGGGAGATTTTAGATGTACAAGATGAACTGAGAAAATGGGGGCTTCCCCAAATCTATATAATAAGTATGACAAGTTTGAGACTTTAACCAAAGACTTTCTCTGGCTTGAAACAGATGGGTCAAAAAGACTTCTATGGAGCCATGCCAGCACGAATCATGCCAGGGCTGGGTTGACCACACATGCCCAGCCCAAATCTGGGCCACCACTATGGTCCTGAACCATGGGTTTTAACCACTCCTTTTTGGCCTGGTTCTTTTGTGAAGATGTAGAACACGCACAGTTTCCCTCTGCATTGGGGTGTGCATCATCTAAATCATGTCCTTTGGCCCATCTGTTTTAGGCCTCAGTTGACTTTAGCTACTGCATGTGGAATAACTAATTTGTCCAAACAAATGTCCTTTCATTTGTTTGGTATGCCTCCAAAGATTTCAAAACATTTTTTTCTTCACTTAGGGGTTTTCTGCGCTTAGATGATTTGTTGAAAGGCACTGCACCAGCTATTCTGCCTTATCCTTAATGAATTTTGCCCTTTAAAAATAATATGGAGGAAGTGGTGGCAAAATGGGTAGAATTAAGAGTGAAACATGAAATCAAGTGAAGTCCCTATAGAATTAAGGAAATATGACTGTGTGATGATGTAATAAAAGCCTTATCTGGAATTTTACTCCATCACAAAGGGAACGGGATGCATAAGAAGGGTAATGAACATAGTTCTGCTAAAGACAGATTTGCTGTCATCATGGTTACTTGTAGTTACTTGTAGAATGTCAGTCTCTTCCCCAATCCCCCAAATGCATGTATACAGTGATATTAACAAGAGAATCAGATAAAACAACAGGAAGTAATAAAAAAGGGTCGATTATAGTTGTGTATATTCTGAGTTAAGATAGGAGGAAGGAACATCAACAACCTAAGGTATGTGGATGATACCATAAAATAGCAGAACACATCATAGACTTGGAATGGTTACCAAGGAAGGTCAAAGATGGAAGTGCAAAGGCAAGATTAATGCTGAACATAAAGAAAATGAAACATATGACCACAGAAGAGATACATAATTCAATTTAGACAATGAGGAAATTTAAATAGTTAAAGAATTCCCATATCTAGAATCAAATTTTTGCCAATATGTTGACTACAGTCAAGAAAAAAGAAGATCAGGAATGGGAAGGACAGCTACGAAAGAACTAGAAAAGCTCCTCAAGAGTAAAGATATACAACAGACCACAAATGCTTTGAATTGTCCAAGCCATTGTATTCTCCATCTTCATGTACGGATGCGAGAGCTGGACAGTCGAGTAGATGAGACAGCCAGGAGTGCTTGATACCAACTCTGGTTAATATGCCAGCTGTGTCCCTACCTGGACCGAGGGGACCTTGAAGCAGTGGTACATGCACTGGTAATCTCTCATCTTGATTTCTGTAATGCGCTCTACATGGGGCTACCCTTGTACCAAGTTCGGAAGCTTCAATTGGTACAAAATGCGGCAGCCAAATTGGTCACTGGTTCTTCGAAATTTGACCATATAACGCCTATTCTGAAAGATCTTCATTGGCTACCCATCAGCTTCTGAGCACAATACAAGGTGTTGGTTATTACCTATAAAGCCCTATATGGCTCAGGCCTGAGTTACTTAAAGGAACACCTCTTCCTATATAGTCTTCCCCGCACTTTTAGAACATCCAAGAAAAATTTGTTGAAGGTGAATCCAGCTAGATTGGTTTCAACCTCCCAAAGAACTTTTACTTCAGTGGCTCCTAAAGTATGGAATAACCTTCCGGAAGAGAGGCTTTCAAGAGAGCAGTTAAGACGGATCTCTTCTGGCAAGCCTACTCACCCAATCTCTTGTAATGATTTCACCCCACTCTTCTATTTAGGATGATGTATTGTTTTTAAACTGTTTTTAATGATAAATATTATAAGTTTTATTCTTGTATACTCTTGTTGTTGCTCGACTGTAATCCTGATTTGATCCATCTGGGAGAAGTGGGAAAATACAAATAAAATTTTTATTATTATTATTTTATTAAAGGGAGCAGACACAAGGAAAATCAACTCATTTGAGATGCGGTGCTGAAGAAGAGTGCTCAGGATTCCATGGACAGTGAAAAAGACAAATGGATGGGTCTTGGAACAGATCAAGTCAGAGATCTCCTTAGAAGGCAAGATGATTAAATTGAGGTTGATATACTTTGGCCATGCAATGAGAAGGCATGGATCACTGGAAAAAACAAGAATTCTATTAAAGTTAGAGGGTAGAAGAAGGAGAGAAAGAAGTTTGGGGTGACACTATAGCTCTTTGTTTGGGAATTCTAATTGCCTCTTCCTACTAAACCTACTGTTGGTACTAGAAAAGCATAGTTGGAAAAGTACTTTCACAAGCAATTATGTTTTTAGCACCAATTCTGACAAAGCAATTAAAATTTTAAGGTAACACTTAATAGTTTTTTGTGGGTTTTTCGGGCTATGTGGCCATGTTCTAGCAGAATTTCTTTCTGATGTTTCACCAGCATCTGTGGCTGGCATCTTCAGAGAATGCTTTGCCTGGAGGCAAAGATGCCAGCCACAGATGCTGGCGAAACGTCAGGAAGAAACTCTGCTAGAACATGGCCACATAGCCCAAAAAACCCACAACAAACTATGGATGCTGGCCATGAAAGCCTTCGACGTAACACTTAATTTTCTTATTTCACAAAAGTATCATAAATACGCACCTTTTTAGTTGCTTAAAATCTAATTGCTACAAATTATTGGATGGTGATGCTACTGAATGGTTATATTCACCTGAACACCTTCAAAAAAATGTAAAAGAGCAGTAGAAGGCAAAGTTAAATTTCTTGTCTGCATGAGCAGCCTTAGCTTTTCTTGGATTTGAGCACCTGTGAACAAACATAATATGTGAACTACATTTCAATCTTATATGTACTTACCTATGAAGAATCACCATTGAATGGAATGGTACTTACTTCTGAGCAGACTTGTAGAACTGTGCTGTTAACTGCTGTGGAATAACAATGACTTGGAACAGAGAGGCTGTGGACATTCTCCAACAGTCACAAAGGTAAGTGCTGGGTGCGTGTGTTATGGTTGTCCATATGGAGTTATTATATATTTGAAAATGCAAAGGATTTTCTCCTGGACTGGGCATGCCTTGGGTAAGCCATTCCCTTAGCAATATACCGCTTGACTAATGTGTGGATCTGGCTTGGCTGGGGTCCAAACTGCAGATAGGTTGCACTCACCCGGCCCTGGCTGAGTGTGATAACACCTGCTTTTAAATATAAATTTGACTTTAAATTTAATTTCCCTATGTGATAAAGTCCTACGTTAGGGTAGATCTGTGCATGCAACCTCCCTAGGGAAATACCATGATTCCCAAAGGCTGCCTGCTCTAACACACATACCCCTTTTTGTTCCAAGTGAACCATCATATGCTCTAGGATGGCATTTGATGATTTTGCCCCATTCCTGTCCCAGATTGTTTTGGGGATGGATCATGTGTGAGTTTTTCCCAAAAGGAAAGGTAACCTCCCTAGTCATTTTGTAGGAACATAAAAAGAGACCTTATGGATCTAAATCAAGTGCGGGGTTGGAATGGTGTAAAATGGTCATATCTTCCATAGGTTGATTTGGCTACACAAAGGCCCCTTGAAAATGGATAGAAGAGAGGTGTTGAGAGCTTGTAGGTAGTCAGAGAGGCAAGGGCAGCCCTCCAAGGCTTTGAGGGACATGTACTCCCCAGGTACCTGGAAACTGCTCACTGCTCCTTTAAGTCATTGACTTGTGGCATTCTCTCTCTCTTCATACATATTATACTATGCTGCTATGGAAACCATTTGAAGCAGGCTGTTTTAACAGCACAGTCCTATAACTTGTTTATACAGAAATAACTTTTTTTGAGTTTGATCAGATTTATTCTCAATGTGTTTAGGGTCACAGCTTTAAGTACGCACAGGAAATAGCTCAAACCAAGACCGGTCCCAACATATTGTTCTCAGCCTTGTTCCCACTATGGTTTAAACCGGATTGTGATTCGAAATGATCCGGTTTAAACCACCTTGGTTCCCACTTAATTCAAATCACTGAAGCAAAGGGGGCCCATGTTTTTTGACCATTTAACCTGTGTCAAAAAGACGCTGGTAAAATGGGTTGTTTTTGGACTGAATTGATTCATTTAGAAATAGATCAAATCAGCCCAAGTGGGAAACAGGCAGATTTGTATCTGCCCCTGGCACAAGTGGGAACCAGGGAGGCAGATTCCATTCCATTCCCTGTGATGGGGGTGGGGAGAGCTGCAATGGCCCTGGCCTATTGACCTCTAAAAGTGTTTCTTGTTCCTCCGTATCTACTGGCCAGTCTGTCTCCTTGGCCTCCTTCCCATGCAACCTCCTTCCCAGCATCTCTGGCTTCTGTGTGACTCTCCTTCTCTGCAACCTCCTCAGCTGTGATGGAACCCGATGCAAACATAGTGGGAACCATACCTGGACCAGGGCCAAATAAAGAATTCAGATCTGGAACCGGACTATAAGGTAAGTGGGAATTAGACCTCAGACTGAAGTGACTGCTCATCCCACATCAATGTGTTTTTCCATATATAAGTGAACTTTTCCTGGGTCCTCTCTTGAGTTAGTTGTGCCACTGCCCTGGGTATCCTATGATGGCTTTCTTCTAAGTTCTGGATTCAGACATTTCCATCTGATTCACATTCATGTGACTCACATGGATAGGATATTATGCAATTCTATTGAAAGTATTTGGAAATTTCTAATATTGAACATTGTATTTTTGGTGGGGGCTCTCCCCACCCACCATGTGTGCATGTTTAGGTAGGTTTTCTACCCTTTGCCTGGTTCCATTTTGCCTGCTACAGCTGTGTCACACATTTAGGAACTGCTCTACCTTGTCAGTTTTGTCTGAGCATAATCAAAAATTTGAACATTATGTTTGAAAATTGATTTGATATTGATAAGCATTAGAAATTGAGGCATTAATTCATTAACAGAAACACTAATATTTGAAATTGCTTAGTTGAGTTATCATCTTGTATAAAATTAAGACTGCAGAGGCGTAGGAGAGTAGCATTTGGGGGAAGGGATGTCATTGTCTAGTCCTTTTCCCACCCTTCCAGCACAATCGTGGAAAGGACTTTTAGAAGTAGTGCTGATCCGGATATTGTTCTGTCCAGGAGGTGCAAATGGCAGCGATCATGCAAAATATTTTCATATGCTGTCACGCTGATCCTGTCATTGTCCCATCAGTGAAGTGGAATTGTCCCATCCTTGCCCTTCATTTTGCATTCACAGAAGAACCCGGTAATTCAGTTCCACTTCACTGACAGGTTTATGACAGGATCAGTGAATCAAGAATGAAAGTATTTCACATGATCGCCATTACAGATGGGATAAGCACAGGTTTTGATCCTGTCCCCCATCTGATAATCTCCATTGCCCTGTTAGTCACTATGCAAAGGAATCTTGTAGCACCTTTAAGGCTAACAGTGGGAAAGAAATTGTAGTATAAGCTTTTGCTGCATCTCCCAAAGCAGACCAAGTCTATGAAAACTCTTGCTACAATTTCTTTCACACAGTTAGTTGCGTGCTACAAAATCCTTTTGCATAATACAATTAAGAATGATATTTGCATTGCAATAGAAAGGCATCTGTTAGTCCTATTAGAACAGGTTGAAATGGCTAGTATATTTTTGGCACTATAGATTAGATGCTATAATAGATGCCTTTCTACCAACCTATGCCATATATAATTCCTTCCATTGTCTCAATTTTTGTTAAAGCAGAGGCAGTAATGGCTTCTAATTAAAAGAGTTATTTTGTAAACTGTCTAGTATTTCTGTGATTTGAAGGCATAGTTGTTAACATTTTCATTAAAATTAGATTCTATCTCCAAAACCTATCTTCAAGCCTTGCCTTTTACAATATATGCTCATGGTGATAACAGCGATTTCATATTGTATATAAAAAAAGCAAAACAACAATAACAGGAAGGTCATTGATAAAGGCAAACTCTATATCTGTTAATTACTTGTTCATCCCATTTTAAATTCCCCCTTCTTATTTTTCCAGGTGGGTCTTTTCCTGTCTACCTCTCCTCTGAGAAGCACAAGTTGCTAAAGATTATTTCAGCATAAGGAAGAGTTCCCCCTGGCATAATTGTCTTGTAAGCTGTTTTTAATTAATTAATTGCCTTGATTTCTCTAGCGTTTGCTATACATCCTTTCTTTTCTTTCCATGATAGAAGGATTTAATTCCATGCTCCCAGCGACATCACAGCTTATTATAAGCACCTTCATTATAGCAATGCATCTTAATTATATTTGAAATGCTTTGAACTTGAGAATATTGCTTTTAATGAGTTAGCTACATGCATGTGACTGCCTTCTCAGAGGTGTTTATGTGAGGTCTCGTTGGACATTGTTGTTGGGTTAGAAATACACTAAGCTAGTATACCAGTTTACTGGATGGGAATGGATATGCATTTCCTTCTCCTCTCCACAATCAAAGTAATGTACAAGGCCTACAGAAAAGATGAGCAGAAGGAGCTTTTTCAGTGTTCTTTTTGCTTTCATTTAAATGGTTGTAAAAAGCGTGAACTCTTGAACAAATCTATTTAATTTTTGTCCTACGCCTAGTCCTATTCGCACTACAGAATTGTAGTGCTGTTATTGTACTTTAAGTGCTTTGGTTCACTCTTACTGAACCTTGGGGATTTAAGGAGAGCCTTTAGAATTCTCAGTCAGAGAACTCCTCTGGTATCTCAATAAACTGTAAACTCCAAGATTCCATAGAACTGAACCATGGCTGTTAAAGCAGAATATTAGCATTATGACTGTGTAGTAGGAATGGCCCTCCAGAGTAGGGATGTGACAAAGTCTCCTCACTGTTCATTAAACATAGAAGATATTGGTTTCTTGATGCCCCAATAAAGTCTAATGAGCTGTGAAACTTGGCAGCTTCTTGACCAAGGTTTGAGCATTTTAATTTTGCATCATTTGCAAATGAAGTGAAGGGACAAGACATTTGTTAAAGGGCCAACACAGCTACCCCTACATGTTTTCTGTATTGTGAGATACCACATTGTCGCTGCAACAGGGGAACCATAAAGAGTGGCCTGTGGATTGGGACCTCCAACCAAGCTAAAACTTTTTTCTTCTTAAATTTGTACTGAACTTGCATGTTTTACACCACAAAAATGTTCCTGATGCAAAACCATGGGGGCTTCTTGAGGAATCCATTGTTATCTGCCTCCAAAGAGTGACCTCACTGGAATGGAGACATTTTGGATTGCAAAAGAGAGGTCCCTGTTCAGATGCAAATGGACTTTTAATTTCCTGGACTTTGAAAATCTCCCTATTGCCACATGGCCAAAAGGAGGAGGAGCCTGCCTGTACAAAATATATCCTCCCCAGTATACCATCTTTCCTTAGGACTGAAACAACATGCAGGCATCTAACATGTCCAATTGTTGTTGTTGTTGTTGTTTTTCCTTTCTCCTGTTTGGTTTGTAACATTTTACCTGATGAAGAAGCCCATGGAGCTTCAAAAGCTTGCAACAAGTATATTGTGCATTTCGGTTGACCAATAAAGTTATCACTGATGGATTTTTGTTTGCATTTGTTAAATGGCCAACACAACTACCCCTGCATGTACTTCACATAAATAACTATTCAGACAGGGTCTAATCAGGAGGTACACACTAACTGGTTTTTTTATGTTGCCTTGTGATGATGGTGACAACGACGATGATGACCCTGCTGCTGGCTGAGGGGAAGACTGGTTTTGGCTTACATGTAAAGATGGCCTTTCTCTCTAACAACTAGTAGGTAGTTTAAGAAGATCAAATGGCTCATGCTAAGTACATCTATATTTAAAAAGGTTGGAAATGAATCATGATGAAGTTTTCCAGATGCTGATTGACCGCATCTCTCAAAAGCCACATCCACCATTGTCCATAAACCAGGAATATTGGGAGCTGCCGTCCAACATCTGGAGTGGTGCACTATGCCCATCCCAATCAACTACTTTGATGGGAGTTATAGTAGAGTTTTTTTTAATGGACTTCATCTCCCAGAGTCCTCATCCAGCACAGCCACTGAGCCATGCAGTAATTGCTTTATGATGCAGTAAAAAGGGGGGTAGGAGGGAGGCAAAGGATTCCCACTATGTAGATTGTATGTAAATATAAATTTGGAGTGGGCAAAGTGGACCACTCCACATGTTGAATTGCATCTCCCCACACTCCTAGCCTATGGGATATGCTGGATTTCTGGGCTATATCTGGCCCCATGCCATTTCGGTATATTAGAACTCTCAGGATCAACTAGCCAACATGACTCACCTTGATCTGGGAACAGCCCTTATGTAAGGCCTCTGTCTTAACTTCCAAAGAGGAAAACAAATTCTTCCAGTCTCCTTCTCCATCATCCTTTCTCTTTCTCTGTGTTTGTGGTTGAATATAAGCTGTGAGCAACTGTGGGTAGTACTTATTACATCCATCTTAATGACATCATCAGGAGACATTATGAGGTCTCAGGTTTTGTCCTAGGAGTTTATCAGACTGGGAATAATTTCGGCATTAAAGAGAGATTAAAGCGCATTTAAAGCATCTTGCAAATAAAGTGAAAATGGCAAGTAATTGCATGAATGATTATCGCACGCAATTGCGCAAATTAAGTGATATCAAAAATGCATTGTTGCTTAAATTTCAAAAGCAAAAAGATGTGTGCTAATGCTTCTTTGTGACCACTTTAATGGCAGGTTTTGTGTGATGTCGTGTAAAATCGTTGCACGTAATTATGCAATTTCTCTGGGATATTCATGAGATAAACTCCCGATCTCCTTCGTGTGATAAACGCCCCAAAAACCTTTGGGCCTGAAGCAATCCTGAACTGGCAAGTCTAGTAACGTCTTGTCCTTATATAAAAATAACCATTTTGCTTTGCTTTCTTTCTGGTATAAACATTCCTGCTAGATATGAAGGAGGTGAGAGCAGAGGGATCTGATCTTTAGTGTGAAATTAGTGTAACCAGAACTTTGAAAAGTTACATTTTGGATAGTAACTCCCAGGATTCCCCACTGGGCATCCTGGAAAGAAGATTCTGCAGGTTGTAGTTCAAGAAAGTAACTTTTCTGGGCTCTTGGCGTAGGCATGTAAATTCTTCACTGGTTCATCCTTTCAGACAAGGACAAATAATTACAGTAGGTTTCTCCCCTCTGCAGGAGAGAACAACATTTTCCCACATTATTCTCCCCATGTTCTAAAACCCCAAAGTGTTATTGAAGATGTATTTCCAACTCATTATTTGCACAGAGCAAAAAAAAATCAGTTGTTTTATCTGCAGAATAGTCCCTCTGCAACACTTCAGATTGATCAAATATGAGGAGAAAAAAGAACAATATTCTTGCTGGTCTATTATTCTCTGATGGGGTTTTCCAGTCATTGAGAAGTTCAATTTTTTTGAACTGAGAATAGAAAATTACAAATATTCTTTCAGTCCCTATCAGGGCATAATCTCTGCCACTGGCCTCCTTTCTCCCCTAAGTGGCCCTTTGCCAAGAAGCACATAGTTGTACATTCAAATTCTTTAGGGAGGGCTGTAGGAAGCCAGACATTGCCTGTGCAGTGCTTTCTTCTCAATCCCTGTTCTAATGAGTGCTTGTATAAATTTGTTTTATGAGAATCCTAGAAATCTCATTAAATACTGGAGGACAAAGTAGTGTACAATGTCCCCCATACTGTAGCTCTGGCTTGGAAATGGAAGGCTTGACCTTCAGAATGCATGCTTAATAGGCTGGGATTGGCACATGCTGACGGCTTCCCTCATCCCCCCATTAGGAGAACTGTCAGGGAAGTTTAAGTGCAGCAAGCTCACAGCTCTCCCTCCCAGTGCTCTCTGAGTGCTGGGTGGGTTAATTGCCTGGAGGCATGTGACAAGGAAGCCAAACTTGTGGTACAGCAACTTGTCGCAAGAAATCACACACATGATGCAGAGCTCCAATGCAAAGAGTCTCCATCACCCTGGTAACCATTTGCACCTGCAAATGGAGGAGTGACTCACAATGCTGAGATGTGGCATTCTTTTTCTGGAATACCGAAAGCTATTCATAGTCAAGCTTGTAGAATATTCCTACCCCCTTTTTTAACACTGCAGATGTCTCTTGAGAAATGGAAAAAGAAAGAAAGAAAAGCACAGAACAACATCTCATCATGAGGAGTGCCTCACTAAATTAAACAAAGATGGAAATCAGCATCTTGTTTCCGAGCATATTACTTCTTCCTGCTCCCCACTGGCATACTATGCTTCAAGGTGCTCATCTACAGCTATTCAAGCTTGGTTCATCCAAATTCCTTGTGGGGGAAAAAACCCTGACTGCCTTTTTACTATGCAGGAGGTTACATTTACACTTACTATGCAGGAGGTTACATTTATATCCCAGTTTGTACCAAGACAGAGACAGTGGACACTATGTTATGGTTTAAATGGCATGGCTACAACTTTTAATGCAAATACCACAATTACAAATCAGCTATATTCATAACTAATATGTTTCTTGGGTAGACAATGTGTAGGCAAAATAAGATAGAGGGGACATGAGGCCCAATGGTTTCCAGAAAATGTTCAAGCCATGGAGGTCTGGTAAATATGTGGCAGGGCTTGCCATATGAACCAATAGATGGAATGGGTTTAAACAGTCTGGAAGAGGGGAAGTCACCTGCATCTGGCCAGACTTAAGGTTTTCCCCATTTTTTTTCATCCATCTATCCATCCATTCCAGGGCTTCTATTCCCACAGTTTTGCTTCTACCTGAGGTTCACTCTTTCCTCCCATATCCACCAGTTGTGAAAAAGCAGGATGTGACTCAGAACCACTTGTTACAGAGAAGCAAAGTGATAGTGGCAAAGACAAAGTAGAAAAGCATGTAAGGAGCCACAAAAAAAGTGGGGAGTAGCCCCAGGGAAGGTGAAAATCAATGCTACAATAACATGGGAAAAATTTCTTTCCAGTCCCCAAAGGTGACCAGCCAAAGCCTGGGGATTTGCTAAGAGGCATGATGAAACATGGGTGGCAGAGTGGGTCACAGTGAAGGTCCCACCAATAATGGCTGTCTACCATGCTTGTGCACCCATATATAGACCTGCAAGAGATTTTGTGAAGTCCTATAGGATTTGTAGACTAATGAGACTTCCCCCGAAACCTAGTATGAGAATCACGCCAGATCTTGTTTTAAATCTCATGATGGTGATACACTCAGAGTGGCCTGCAACATTGGTTCCAGCGTGGATGGGACTTGGCACAACTATTTTTTGGAAGTTATAGTGTTCTGTCTGTCTGAGGGGTGAGTGTTGGGGGCTTTCCTCCATGATGGTGTCAGGGGTAAGTCTTTCTTCCAATGAGGTCAAGGCAATTTCTTTCTCCCATTTTTATCCTCACAACTATACTGTGGGGTAGGCCAGGGTGAAGGAAAGTGGCTGAGCTATAGTCACCCAGAAGATTTTGTGACTTAGTGGGGATTTGAACCTAGTAGGCTTTTAATATATAATTGTTGTCAGAGAGGCTTTTATACAGGACGTGTAGTCTATTTATATTTTTAGCTTTTGTATGTTTTATGTGATTTTATATGTTTTTAGCAAGATGGTTTTAATTGTTTTGATTTTTATTGCAAAGTTTTAAAACTATTTTATCTGTGAGCTGCCTTGGTTCCTTTCTTGGAAAAAGTCAGCATCTAAAATAAAATACAATAAACCTGGCTCTCCCAAGTCCTCTTTTCTATATAAATTCTTGGCACTGTGTACTTGTACCAAGTCTTCTCTTTCTTCTCTGTTCTGTACAACAAGTAAATAATTTATTTTGTGCATGTTTGATAAATGTTCAGAAACTCGTTATACTTACCTGCAATTATAAATATTCTTTTTTTTTTCACTCATTCATATTTTTACTTTACTCTTATAAATGAATGCAAACTTTCTAGAGTAGCCCCCTGCCCCCATGAGCAGCTTGGAAAAATGTAGTTCAGAATCAGGCAGGTTCTAGAGGCCTATCGTTATCTAGTGTCATAGATGATTTTTTTTAAAGGAAAGATGCATTAGAAGACTAGCACCATTTCACTTTTATCCTCCAGATCTAATCTGGTTAGGATCAGTTCATTTTCTTAGTTACCACTGTATTTTAAGAAGGCAATTTTTCAGCTTTGCAGTAACATCATTTATCACCTCTCCACAAGGCTCTGCCTCTGACAAGACATTCTCCTTGCAATTATGCATAATAACAGCTATCCTCTTCCAAAGTAGGCACTTTGCTATCTCTGCACAGCAAAAGGAGCGTAGTTTCCTTGAGCCTTGGCTTCCTCCTTACGGCTGATGTTAGGGAAACAGTGCTAAAGGTTTAGTTATTTTAAAATCTTATCCTGTAACAAACAAGATGCACTCTCTGTGCTAAGTGCAGTGGAGAGGGGAAGGAGGCCAGTGCTGCTGTCCAGTTGTTTTATCTTCTGAAACAGGAAATGCCAAATCTGATCACTTAGCCACAGAATGTCACTAGATTAATGTCACAGCAGAGGGCATGAGCAATGTCTGAGTTCCATTAGGGATTAGGTAGGAAAAAAGTGGTGGTGGTGGTGGTGGGAGCATGTTGGTGATCAATTCTCTGATTAACAAGTTCAAACTTCAGGTAACCCCAAGAAGCTTAATTAATGCACAGCCTCTTTGGCCTCTTCAGTGCATAATTAGGAAGGGCTCATTCCTCTCCTTGTTCCCTCATGAGCATCCTTATGATCCAAGTGACAGCTTCCAATAACTTCATTGGGTTAAGCAGAAGCAAAATTGTCATGAGAGCCTAGATATTTTCAGCACAGTGTCCCATTGTATTAGAATCACTCTGCCTCCTTGGATCACTGATGCCCACATTTGTACTAAGGCCCATGCATTGTTATCTGTGGTGTGATCTAAAACAAGGTGTGTGCCAGCCTTCTATTCTTGTGCATTTCTTGATGGGAAATCACTATTTTAAGCTGGTAAAGAATAAAAAGTGGTTTATTGTGTGCTTTGTAGCCCTACTGAAGTTTAGACTAATATTTCAGTTTAAAAAAAAATTGTAAGGGTTTTTTAAATACACACAAACACACACACACACACACAAACTGCATGAAGGTCTTAAAGATGCAGATCTGTATTTTATCTGATTGTGTTTTATGGCATTATTCTTTATTTATTCATTTGCAGCATTTAAGTATTGCATCTGAGCTATCAGGGCTCCTGATAGTACAATGGATAAAAGCACTTCAAACATTAAATACATGAGTCAATTAAAAAAATCACAATAGTCTTAAAACAGAAGAAAGACACATCTTAAACATAATTTGAAATCAGACAGTTAAAAAAGCAGAGCACTTTCAAGGACTGAAGGCCATGTGAAACAACACAGTCTTAGGTACTCAATAGAAAACCAAAAAGAATGGAGCCAAACTGACTTCCCTATTTGTGACTGTTGTTCACATTATTCTTAGATGCAAATTGGTTTCATTGTATATCTTTATGACACTTCTCTCAGTCATCTAAAACTCATAGCAGAATAAGAGTTTAGAGAATGTTGTCCTCACAAGAAAATTGGGGGAATAGAGTAAGTGTGAGAGAGAATGCGATTAGCCCAAATCCACTGAAGAGGAGTCATGTCTCAGTGGGGACTGAAAATTGGGTCTTAAAAAAAGATATTAGGCGCATTACAGAACACCCAAAATGGGAGGTCTGCCAGCGCCGTCATTTGCTGCGTCCAGGAACCACAGCGGTCAAACCACACGGTTCCTGGACGCAACAAAAAGAAGCCGCAAAAAGTGGATTCTTTTTGCGCCCCAGAAGTGGCACCACAAATGGCCAATGGCGCACTTGTGGTGTCACTTCTGCCGTGCGACGTGCGGACGCTATGCATCTGCGACGTCAAGATGGCGGCGCCCATGTAGAATGGGCGCCGCCATTTTGTACACGCTCCACGTGTACTAGGGTTAACAGACGCCCCTTTATAAGCCTAGTATGCACAGAGCGCGTACTTTCCGCCCGTGCGGAACGGGCCTTAGTCAGTTTTACATTGTAAAAGGACACAAGTGATAAGTGCTTTCAGCTCAGGATCTTTACCAGCAAAGGGGGAAACTCCAGATGTTGCTGGACTCCAACTCCCATTAGTCCTGAACAGCATGAGCAGTTATCAAGGATTGTGTGTGTGGTGGTGGAGCGTTGTCCGGCACTATCCTAAACAACACATTTCCCCAAACCTGTTTCATTCTGTTCTCTTATCACAACACAGGTTCTCAGAACTGGTTTTTTCACTCTCCATTTATCTCACATGTTTGCTTTGAGGAAAAATGAAGTAGCCCTCATTCTGTTGTGTGGTTTAGATAAAAAGGAAAGCATCATAAAGAAATATAATGGTGAAACCAATCTTAAAAAAAAAAGAACAGTGTGAACAATAGTCACAAGTTTATACTGCAAAGCACATCTTCTGTGAAGAGGGATATATAAATACATTAAAAAAAAGAAATTAGTCCGTTTTACATTGTTAAAGGATACAAGTAATAAGTGCTCTCTACCACACATTTTTTGCTTGCTTCAATAGCATGGGACACTGAGAGGGCAACAAATATATGCCAATATGGTGGCATTAGTAAAAGGCAGGATATGTCTTAATTTATTCATTGTCAACCCCTTTAAAACAGAGACAGGATTATAGTGGACTTCAGCATTGAAACAATAATTGCAATTCTGTCAGAGTTTTACCAACTCTTGATGACGCATGTGTGATTTTCAACCTCTTTCCTTATCAGCTGAAAACAAGGTCCTTGTGTCAGAGATCCATAAATAACTGCATCCTCATCATGAATTTGAATATCCAGCTGGGATTTCAAATTGCAGCCACAGAGAGCAAAGGCTAGTGTGTTAAAGAAGGTTTCTCATTAGTGTTTGAGCTTATGCCTTGGACTCTGCTGAAGAGAAAAAGAGTTGTGCTTCACAGAACTATATGAAGAGTGGAAGGTGAAATTATTTTTCTAAAAAAATAAAAATCATTTCATTTATTTATTCACATTAATGATGCTATCATAGCCAGGCAGGGTTTGAAATTGATCTCACCCTAATATATATCATCATGATGGCATTGTGACTCTTGTCTTCTTTGACCTGGACAACTTTATGACCTGAATACATAAGAAAATCTTAATCCTTGAGGGACCATTCATCCTGATCAAAGCTTCTATCTCTTTTGTTCCTGCTGTCAATAAAGAAAGCTAACAGTTAGAAACATGGCTGTCCCTAACGAACACTATTTCATATTACATAGCATGGGAAGTTGATAAGCTGAGCTAGTATTTTGCCTTTGTGGGAAAAAACATGAACAGGATTAGACCAATAACAACAACATCACCTTCTGGTGCTGTCCTTGTTGAGGAATTGGTACCTTTATGATTTCAGCTGTTATATTTAAATGCTGGAAAGTTTCTTTGTGAACTGCAGCTCACAGAAACCCTAATCCAGGATGAGTAATGATATGTCTTATATTAAAGAGGTCTTCTGGGAAGGGATGTCCAATCTACATCCAGTGTAAAGATTAGAAGCCCTCACGTTTTTCACCTGAACAGTAAAGAGTGCAGTCATGATGGTCAACTGGTCAGTCTTCCCCACTGTGGTTGAATGCACTGTATTTCTATTTCCATTCCAGACACCCACCCACCCCGTGAAAATGGAAAATGGAAGGATGACTGTATATCAGAATATCCAAACTGTATGCAGTATGTGCCCTCTTTGTGTCCTCTTTTTTTGCTTGTACGTATGGGATCACCATTAGTTTTAGTAGCAATGCCAGAAGTGGCCAGTAAATTAATGACCCTATGCCATTTTATTTTCCTGACCTCATCATCCAGTACATTGAATGGATTGGAGCTGGCTAAACAAACAAACAAACAAACAAACAAACAAACAAACTGTGAGATGGCTCGGGAATTCTGAAACTGTCTGGAATCAAGTCTTCATTTATTGTCTCGCACTAACACACTTTTCCTTCATATTTCTGTTAAAAGAAAAGGAACTTTTCCTAGTCCTGGGAAAATATCTGACTGTACTTTGAGAGATCTGGAACTTCGCAAGTTATTCCTTTTTTTAAAAAAGCAACACCATTAGTCATTATTTTTAGTAAGGTATTATATTATTTGTTCTCATTAGTAATTGCTTTATGATTTAATTATTTATTTAATATGCTGCTTTTCTACCAGGATGAGAGGTAGCCCTCAAATCTCCGTATCTATGCTGGGGGTTGAGTTCAACACCTTGTATAGATCATTAAAATTGAGGCTAATGACTGGAGTGGATTCGCTATATGATTGGTGTCTGAAAAACCAGCTGCTGTTATCACTGTGTGATGTAAATGTTACTCCATTGTAAGAAAAAGACAGTGATCATATCTTTCCTATATCCCTTCCGCCCAAGAGCCAGTGTGGTTTAATGGTTTGAGGGTTGGACTATGACTCTGGAGGTCAAGTGTTCAATTCCTTGCTCAGCCATGGAAACCCACTGTATGACCTTGGGTGAATCACATATGCTCAGTCGCAGAAAATCTCATGATAGGTTTGCCTTAGGGTCACCATTAGTCAGAAATGACCGGAAGGCACACAATAGTAGCAACAGCAGCAGCCACCAGATAACCCCACCCCACAAGGTAAAGTGAAACCAGATTTTGGTGGTTTTCAATTTTTACACTAAAGCTCACTCTTTTTTCAAGGCAGCCCCTTACATTGTGAAAAATAAGATTGAAACCCCTTCCTTCCTCCCTCTGTATTGAAGCTTTGCATGGGCCCAGGTGCTGAACTGTGTTCTTCCCACGCAAGGTTATCCAGGGAGATAATTGTACCATCCTCATCTTGTGCAGTTTTTCTGAATCTGATGATTTAAAGCAGAAGAGGGGAATTTTACACACACACACACACACACACACACACACACACACGATTTAGGGTTGTACACCTCACTTCTTCTTAGGCTTCACTGTTTGGGGGCTTTTCCAGGACATGTGTTCTCCTTTAATGTGGACAACTTCCTTGGATCTACCCTTGGGAGCTTCCTTGGGTAGGCCCAGAGGCTAATCCTCCCCCCCCCCCCCAACCTTAGATGTAGATTTATGCTAACTGTGTATAGTTCTGGGCATTACAGTTCAAAAAGGATGTTGACAAGCTGGAGCATGTCCAGAAGAGGGCAACCAAAATGGTGAAGGGTTTGGAAACAATGCACTGTGAGGAGAGACTTAGGGAGTTGGGTATGTTTGGCCTGGTGAAGAGAAGGTTAAAAGGTGATGTGATAGCCCTGTTTAAATATTTGAAGAAGTGCCATATTAAGGATGGAGGAAGCTTGTTTTCTGCTGCTCAAGACTAGGACACAGAACAATGGATGCAAACTACAGGGAAAGAAATTGCACCTAAACATTAGGAGGAACTTCCTGACAATAAGAACTGTTCGACAGTGGAACACACTCCCTCGGCGAGTGGTGAAGACTTCTTCTTTGGAGGTCTGTAAACAGAGGCTGGATGGCCATTTTCGGGGATGCTTTGATTGTGAGTTCCCGCATGACAGGGGGTTGGACTGGATGGCCCTTGAAGTCTCTTCCAGTTCTAGGATTCTATGAATCTATAGTTCTAATTTGTTTAGCTTTTGATCCCTGCACAGAGGTAGTCTTGATGTTAAAATGAGGGCCCAAACGGTTGGTGAGACTAGGATAGTATAGCAAGGTTTGACTTCTTAACTGTTATGCCTGTTCACTAAATGGTGATGGAGGATGAAGGAGAAAGAAATTTAATCTGCCATGATCTGAGTACTGGCTGATGAGTCACTGGTGAGGCAGGCAGCTCTGAGAATCATAAAGCAAGCAGGCAAGAGAGAAAGGTGTTATTGTGTGAGTAAACTGGTCACTGAAGTAGGTGAGAATCCTCCTTTGGGGAATCTCCTTCTTCTGCTGCTGCTTCTGCTGCCTTGGCTTCTTGCCACTTCTTTACACAGTATGGGCAGACAGGAAGGTGGCATTGCTGCTGTCTCTGCCACAAGATGAGGTGGGGCATAGCTAATGGTTATGATAGTGTTGTTTTTTTGTGGGAGACTAGCTAGGCAAGGATCAAAGGATTGCAAAGGAGGGGAGGCACAAGGGAAGAAGGCAGGTCTGCAAGGTTGCAATAACAATGGGGCAACTGTAGAGGTAGAATTCTTTTTCAGTTTGTGGGAGCGCTACGTTGGTAGCAAAGAGGTGCTGAAATTTCAGACAGGAATGGATGATAAGGATGGAGGCAAGGGACAGAGGAGAAAAAAAGAGAGCAAAGCAAAGGAATGTTGAACGCTGAGAACAAAATGACAGTGATATCAGAGGAGAGTGACAGACCGATACAGAAATGGAAGAAACAGGAAAAAATGGAGACAAGAGAAGAGAAGTCTGGGGAAAATGGGAGTTGGGGGGGATCACAGAAAGAAGTAAAAAGAGAAGGCTCTTCATGGCTTGTGCTGCTCCTTTCAGCCAGCCAACAAGGGAGACCTGGAGAAATCTGTCGGTTCATAAATTGTTCTGATTAACTAAATTGCTGTGAGGCTGTAAGAGCTAAAAAGAGGAAGAAGGGGAATATGTGCCATAATAACACTTAAGGTGCTAACAACAAAACATACCACTAGGAGGCATTCAGATCAATGAGACCATTTACCATTTTGGCAGTCATGGATTTCATGAAAAGCTGTGATCAACTATTTATTTATTTATTTGCTGTCATGTTACCATAAATGGATTAGGTTTTTAAATCCACTAGTGGCTATCTGAACAAATCAGACGTGTGGTACTAACATTCTTGGCTCTGATGAATATTCAAACCCACACATACCCAATTGAGAAGAGGACAATTATTATTATTATTATTATTATTATTATTATTATTATTATTATTATTATTATTATTAATCTTTATTTATAAAGCGCTGTAAATTTACACAGCGCTGTACATACAATCTTTTTAATTGGACGGTTCCCTGCCCTCGGGCTTACAATCTAGAAAGACACGACACAGAAGGAGAAGGGAGTGGTGGTGGGGAAGGGGATGAGGGCCAGCAGTTCTTCTCTACCTCCGATGCCTGGATCAGGGGAGATGGACTGGAGGGAGGGCTTGGCTTCTTAATGGATGGTTAATCATCTTCCAGGGAGGCCTGTTGGAGCTAGCCTGCCTCTCTAGTAGGATAATACATATAAAATACATAATACAGGAAATGATTCAATAAAACAGGCAACAAAAGAACATCAAATAGCAAGTGACAATTATGCAATGCCTGGGAACGCTTCTCGGAACAGGATGGTCATAAATGTTCTATTTATGAAAAATAGAACATCAGCAACAGCAGCAGCAGCAACAACAACAACAACAAGGAGACATGTTTTAAGCAACAAAATAAGTAAAATTTGAAACTGATTAGTTGTTTTTAGCTCTGACAGAAGGCATATTCACTTCTGTCAGAGCCCTGGTGGCACAGTGGTTAAATGCCTGTACTGCAGCCACTCACTCACAAACCACAAGGTTGTGAGTTCAAAACCAGCAAAAGGGCTCAAGCTCGACTCAGACTTGTGTCCTTCTGAGGTCACTAAAATGAGTACCCAGCTTGCTGGGGGCAATTAGCTTACCCTTTGTAAACAGCTTAGTACATTGGTAAGCAGTATAGAAATATACTTGTTATTGCTTATTGAAGAAACTGCTGAATCAACACAAAAGGGGAGCATGCTTGCCCCATTTTCCTTTCACTTCTGTCAGTCTCCTCACCTGAAAGCCAATGAATAAGCACAGGAGAACTTACCCTGCACCTAGGTGTTCTCCATGTGATACGGCCCCGCTTGTTGTTTCCTGATCATTTGGAGAATGTCCACATGTAGAGAATGCTGTCCAGCACAGACTCATTGGTCTTGACATGAGGGCAGCATCAGGACTGGAGGTAGAAATGGTGGGGCAAGTGTTGTCCTCTTTCCATGTTGTTTCAGAACACTTTAGCAAAGAGCAAATAATGCTCTAGCTAATATTGATTTCTGAATGTCAAGTCTCATTCAAGTTGATTGAGATAAACATTTTCAGACCTTTATGTAGAAACTTCAGGAAGAAATGTCACAGTTAGTAAATTAAATTAAATTAAAAATAATTGATATAGGTTTTGAGTGTGTATTCCTAAAGTTGGGTATCTGGGACGAATAGGGATTCTGTTGGTCTACTCCCCACCCCTGCAGCATAACAATCTCCCTTCCTGAGCTTGCCAGAGTACTTTTGGCTTTGGTGTTCAAATCCCCTTCTCTAGTTGTGCTGTGGGACTTCAACATCCATGCTGAGACAGCCTTGTCAGGAGTGGCTCAGGATTCCATGGCCTCTATGACAACCATTGATCTCTCACAGATGGTATCTGGCCTTACTCATGCTACAGGGCACAATGTCTATTTTGTTTTCTGTGCTGGATTGATTGATTATGATCTTGGTATGGTGAACTTCCTGTAGTTCCATTGTCATGGACAGATCATTACCTGGTCAGGAAAGACTCACTGGGACTCAGAACATCTGCAGGAGTGGAAGACCAATTCCAGAAATTATGGATCAAGATGAGCTTCTAATGGCTTTTGGGAAGTTTCCTGTCACCTCAGCAGGTGATCCTTTTAAAGCTCTGGTTGACTTCTGGAATGGAGAACTAACCAGGGTGGTGGACACAGTCACTCCTGAGCATTCCCTCCTTGCACAGTGGAGGCAAACCAGCCCCCTGGTTTTCCAGGGAAGTGGCAGTGATGAAGCAAGTGAAACAGAGACCAGAGCAATGTTAGCAGAAGACTCAGAGAAAGTCTGACTGAATGTGGGCTAAAAGCCTATCTGAAGGGCTACTCTGTAGGAAGGTGGGCTGCAATAAAATAATTTTTAGCTGCCTCCATTGTGTCTGCAAGCAGCTCTCCAGCAGAACTGTTTTAAATGATTAGATGTCTATTACAGACTGGTCCTCAAGTAAACAGTGCAGACCACCTGACAGCACATTGTGAAGAATTTGCATGGCACTTTTCAGATAAAATTCAGATCTGCTCCAACTTGAATGATGAAACTGATACATTTCCAGTGGCTCTTACTTGTCCAGTGTTAGTGCAGCCTGAGGATGTGGACAGGATCCATATAAAAATGAGAACTGTCATGTGTGTACTAGACCCTTGCCCATCCTGGTTCATTAAACAGACCAGAGAGGGACTGGCTCAGTGGGTAAAGGTGGTAGTTAATGCCGCTTTTTAACAATGCAGAGTTCCAGCCTACCTAACGGAGGCACTTGTGAGGCCTTTGTTGAAAAAGTCATCCCTAAATCCCTCTATAATGAATAATTATTGGCAGTGTCTAACATATCTTTCCTGGGCAAGGTATGCATGGTGGCTTCCCAGTTCAGGGGTTCCTGGATGAAACAGGTTATCTATTTGAAGTGTTTTAATATTGTGACTAGTTTAACTCTATGTTAATACAGTGGAGCCTTGCCTTACGCAGGGATCCGTTCTGGACACACACACACACACACACACACACACACACGTCGTAAGGCAAATACCACGTAAGCTCAAGCCCCGTTCAATAGAGTGGGGCTTGTGCTCGCAGTGGTGTGGCACGCATGCACCGTTCAGTAGATTGCAGCACGGCTTCTGCATAAACCAGAAGCCGTGTATGGCGCACCCGCGTATGGAGCAGGCATGCTGTAATGATTTTTGTATGTTTTAAACTATATTGCTATTTTAAAGAGTAAGCCAACTTGACTCCTAATTTTGAGAGGAAGGCAGGATCCAAATATAAATATAATAATGATAATAACAACCATCAATCACAATCTATAGACTGTGGACCTTAATTCTTAGTAAAAATCATTGTCCAAGATGGTTCGTGCCCAAGCATTGACATTAGTTTTGTACGTATCTTTAGATATAATGACATACCATTCTCTTCCTTGTTGAAAATGCATAGCAAATTCAAGGTCCCTCATGACTGCTTCACTTACATCTCAGGTTTTATTTTTAAACTATAGACAATGCCCAGTGAATGACTTCATTATAGTCACGATGCTCAGTGTTTCTCTTGGGAACTTGTTTCCCAATTTAAATTTAATTTGAAGTCTCCTGTTTCTCATTCAAAGCATAGGGGGGGGGGCATATTGGACTGGCTTTGCTTGTTTTGTTTCACATGGCTAAGCATTGATGAAATTTAGCAGTTTTGATTTGGATTAATTTGAACAAGCATTGTAGAATCTGATAACATAAAAATGTCCCAGAAAACAGATGCCATAGTCACTTGCTTAAGTAAAATCGTGCTCCTGAATTGATGATTTGCTTTGGACAATAGTGGGAGAGATTCTATTGTGGCATAAGGGCTGAGACCAAGAGTATATACACACTGCAAAGTTGTAGCAGTTTGAAGCCACACTTTAATGGAATCCTGGGATTTGTAGATTAAGGAGGGACTACTGAGGTAGAGAGCTTTGGTGCACTCTCCTGAACTAGGAAAGAATCCTAAATCCCTCAAAAAATTATAAATCCCAGGATTCCATAGGAATGCATGGCATTCTATAGGATGCATGGCAGTGGGCTGATTTTATCCAGGAACCCCTGAACTGGGAAGCCACCATAAAATTTTATCAGAGTGGGCTGATTTTATCCATTTCAAATTTGTTCTTTCTTCCTTCTCACGCGCCCTCTCTATGGCTAAACAGAATTATTACAAATCATTGATCTCTGCCAATGAGAGGTGCCCGCAGCGTTTGTTCTCCACCTTCAACACTTTGCTTAAACCTCCCTCTCCTCCTGTCTCTTCATCTTTCTCTCCTAATGACTTTGCTAACTATTTCATCTCTAAGATTACCACTCTTCGCTCTGAGATAGTCCCTCCTGATTCTTCTACTGCTCTTAATCTTCTTTCGCCTTCCCCTAACAAATTTTCTGTCTTTCCTCCTGCCTCTTTGGATGAACTCTCTACACTTCTGAACTCTTCCAAACCTGCTACCTGTCCTCTTGATCCTATTCCTACTCGTCTTCTAATCTCTATAGCTCCCTCCTTTCTGCCCTCGCTCCTCCATATCTTCAATCTCTCTCTCTCTACAGGCTCCTTCCCCTCGGACTTCAAACATGCTCTCATTTCCCCAATTCTGAAAAAACCTTCTCTTGACCCCTCCTCTCTGTCTAGCTATCGTCCGATTTCTCTTCTCCCCTTTCTTTCTAAAGTTTTGGAACGGGTTGTCTATTCGCGCTGTCTTGAGTTTCTTGAAGCCAATTCCATCCTTGATCCCTTTCAGTCTGGCTTCCGCCCAAGGCATTCTACAGAGACAGCTCTCACTAAGATCTCGAATGACCTTTTACAGGCCAAGGCTAATGGCCTTTACTCTGTTCTCATTCTTCTCGATTTGTCTGCAGCCTTTGACACTGTTGATCACTGTCTCCTAATTGACATACTCTCTGACCTTGGGTTCTCAGACTCTGTTCTCGACTGGTTTAGATCTTACTTGTCTGGCAGATCTTTTGCAGTAGTTGCAGGGGGTCAGACTTCTTCTCCTGTTCCCTTATCTGTTGGAGTTCCCCAGGGCTCTGTTCTGGGTCCCCTTCTGTTTTCTCTCTACACACTGTCCTTAGGAAAACTCATTAGCTCTTTTGGCTTTTCCTACCATCTGTATGCCGATGACACCCAGCTGTATCTTTCTGCCCCTGACCTTTCTCCAAGGCTTGAACAGCAAGTCTCATCTTGCCTTACAGCTGTCTCACAGTGGATGCGCCATCGGCGTTTGAAGCTCAACATGTCCAAGACGGAGCTTCTTGTCTTTCCTCCTAAGCCCAACCTTCAACACTCCTTTTCTGTCTCTGTGGACAACATTTCCATTCAACCAGTCCAGCAAGCCCGCAGTCTTGGCTTTATCTTTGACTCTTCTCTGTCGTGTATCCCTCAGATCCAGACCACAGCCAAGGCTTGTAGATTCCTTTTGTACAATATTGCCAAAATCCGACCATATCTCACTGCCTCTACTGCCAAGATCCTGGTCCATGCCCTAGTGATCTCACGACTGGATTACTGTAATGTCCTCCTGGCTGGGCTTCCTTTTTCTCACCTCCGTCCTTTAATCTCTGTCCAGCATTCAGCTGCACGCATTATCACTTCCACCCACCGCTCTGACCACATCTCTCCTGTGTTGGCATCCCTTCACTGGCTCCCTCTCCCTTTCCGCATTCAGTATAAGCTCCTGCTGTCGACTTTCAAAGCCCTCCATGGACTGGCCCCTCCTTACTTATCAGACCTTCTTTCTCCTCACCTTCCCACCAGGGCCCTCCGTTCTGGTAGTCAAGGTCTGCTGTCTCAGCCCAGGATTTCCTCTGCCCCATCCCGGATTCGCCCCTTTTCACTTGCTGCCCCTCACTCCTGGAACCTTCTTCCTCCACAAGCAAGAGCCATCACTTCTTTAACCAGCTTCAAAACGGAGCTGAAAACCATCCTATTCAGAGAAGCCTTCCCAGGCATCGCATAATTGTCGCTTACTATCTGATGTTCTGTTGTTGGCTGTTTATCGATCCATTTCCTGTATTCCTATGTACTGTATATGTATTATCCTACTTGTGATTATGTATTTTCCCTGGATAATGATTAACCATCCATTATGAAGCCTTGCCCTCCCTCCAGTCCATCTGCCTTGGTCCAGGCCTCGGAGGTTGAGAGGAACTGCTGGACCTCTTACCCTTTCTCGTCACCACTCCCTTCTCCTTCTGTATCATGTCTTTTTTAGATTGTAAGCCTGAGGGCAGGGAACCGTCTAACTAAAAAGATTGCATGTACAGCGCTGTGTAAATTTACAGCGCTTCATAAATAAAGGTTAATAATAATAATAACAGTCATGGCAGTTAAAGTAGCATCAAACAGCAATAATGGTTTGGTGCAGGTACACACATAGGTAGTGGTTCAAAGTGAGCCAGAAAATGGAATTCAGAAATAAGCCAGTTTTGGTAAGGACTGAAAATAAGTTTGGTAGACTTGATGAAGCTAACCTGTTTGCAGTACCTGAGATGTTGAGAGAAAACCACTTTGAAAACCATATTGAAAAGCCACAGATTTGAAAAACCTTGATGTATATTTCCCACATTGCCATCCATGGGAAATCCAATGAAAAATTTCCAGCTCATCTCTTTCAAACCTGATATCAGATATCAGCTGAAAATGCTTGGTGTTTTAAAATTGCAGCTAAAGGAGTGGGTAACAAAATAGCAAAACACTGAAAAGATGTCAGAATTGTTTAATACCTAACTCTGGAATGAAAAGCTGAGGTAGCTAAAAAGTTTGTATAAAAACACATCAAAGAAGCTCTTTGGTGAGAGCCTTCCAGTTAACCCCATCTCAAATGCTAGATTATAAAACTAAAAAATCATGCCAAGGTAAATGCAATTCATTCAAACTTACTGGGTACAGAACCCAGTTGGTGTTGGTGACCCTGACATAAATGCATCGGGGTCGGCTCAAAAAACAGGATCAAAACGCATAGGTGTGTCAACAAGATAAGAAAGCAACACTAGCTAAACTCTTAGCTAAACTATCACATAATATCAGGGTTGTGATGATCATTTGTTGCACTTCTCTAAACATACAATTTTTTGATTTCTTGGCCTCTTTAAAATTGTTTTAGGTACAAGCTGAGAAATTTGCCACATGATCACCTAGGTGTAAGAGTTTTCAGATGGTCTATTTGCAGTGATGTAAATGGGTGGGAAATTCCTTTTGAAATTCATTGTTTTGGAAGTTTTAGGGAGCCCGGATGGTGCAGTGGTTAAATGCCCCCTATTGCAGCCACAATGTGGTGAGTTCAATTCCCAAACTTCTATCCCCACCTTAGAGCTGGCAAAATACAGAAGACCCATTATCAGGAGTACTAAGGAAGAATCTATCACAGCTGATGGGGTCTTTAGGAGAAATAAGGAGAATACAAAACAAATCAACATGTACATTTTAAAAGCTAAAAGATTTTGCTTTGAAAGATAAACACGCATACATTTGAAAGATGCAGACAAACATGTTTTACTCAGTGAGAAAAAAAATGTGTCCATTAGATAAAATGAATAAATACATTCAAATTTCAGTGTGAGGAGAGAGAGAAAAGAAATAAAAAGATTCACAGCCTGACTTTTAAAAACATCAAGAAAGGAAGGAAATGTAGGGTGAGATTTGGAGAAACACAATGAAACTGAGACTGACAGTTTTTCACATCCCAGTTGACTGCACGCTGAATCATTGTGAAGTACAACCAAAGGATACAAAAATGCACCAAAATTCAGGAAGACTCTCCTAGTCTTGGACATGTTTAAATGTAATGAGACACTGGTCCAAAACACACTTCAGAAATTATCCCATTTGAGACCACTTTAACTGTCCTGGCTCAATGCTAGACAATCCTGGGAACTATCGTTTATTGTGGCACCAGAGCATTTTGACAGAAAAGGCTAAATGTCTAAAAAAACCTACAGTTCCAAGAGTTCCCTAGCATTGTGCCAGGGCAATTAAAGCAGTCTCAAACTGGATTATTTCTGCAGTGTGTTTTGGACCACCATCTTAATTTCTTCCCTATTTGAAACTGCACCAAAGTTTCCAATACTGGCAGCTTCAGGAGTCTAGGGGGAGCAATGGGGAAAAGTGGCACCTAAAGATATTTCATTCTGGGGTGAAAATCTCTGACCCTTTCTGGGGTAAAAGGATATAAAGGAATCACAGAGTCACAAACTGACCATGAGCAGGAGTCTGACTTTGCAGGGACCTGAAAGCAGCTTGGCCCCAAAAACTCTGCTCTTCACTTTTGGGAAGTAACACTTAGAAAGGAAGGCATTGTTAGCATACAAGAGTCCAGCAGTGACCCCTCTCACATTGCAGAAGAGCTTCTGAACTTATCTTGTTTTTACAAGGCTGTTGTGAAGGAAGGAGGAACTAGCAATCTGTTCTTAACATAATGCCTCTCCCTTGGTAGTAGACTTAGGATTTTATCACAAGAGGCCTGAAAAGTGGAACAAGAGCAGGATACTAGTGTTTGTGGCTTTAACTCATCACTTCATGCCATGTCTGTGCTTTGCCTGGCCTGTGGTCCATCAGTTGTGGCATCACTTCTTCTCATTAACAAGCACAATCTGTCAGTGCTGCAATGATTCAAATGTAATAAGTTTCTCTCAAAGCAGTTCTGATATGCATGCCCACCTCGCTCTTGCAACAATCACATTATTAAGAAAACCTGTAAACCACAATTTTGAAACTTTTAATATTGCACTTCTCTTCAATATAGTGTGACAGGACTTTTTACACCATCAAGGGTCCCTGCACTTTCTCTTCCTCATTCCCTCTTAACCCTGTATCCCTTCCCTCCCCATTTCTCCCCCTCTTTCTACCAAAGAAGAAATGATGGCCTCCTCATGAGTAAGCACTCATTCCTTCTTGGGGGGAGGGCAATGAGAAGCTTATTTCTCTCTTCTGATTTATGCCAAAGAAGGACTGACTGCCTCCTCATAGGTAAGCACTCATTCCTTCTTTGGAAGGCTGGTGGGGGGAGGAATAACAGAGAAGCCTGTTTTGAGAAAAGAGCCAATACTTTTTTCTCTTCTCAGCACCAGCAGTAGAAAGTGCATGACTTTTCAGGTATAGGGAGGGGAGAGGAGGGACACATGGGATCATCAATCTCTGAATTACACCAGGAACGACCTGTAGCACATACTTCAATGACAGGTAAGAAGCACATTTAACAGCTATTCACAGGACTTTCCCATTCATTAAAAATAGTGGCAGAAGCACAGATTGGCTACACAATAACTGCTGCCCAGTTGTGCAATAGGACCTTGCTATTACAATTAAAATCCTGTTTCTATTTCCCTATTTAAGAACAGTATGATTATCTCCAGAGAGAGAGAGAGAAAAAAATCAGGCTTCATTATGAAAATGCAATATTTACATCTTGAAAAACAAAAACAAAACCTTGTGCAGAGGCTGAACACAATTAAATAGCTTGAAATCGGTTGCCAACAAGCCTGAAACAGGCTGTCCTGGTTCTTAGAAGAGTTTTGTCTGGTTTTGGAGTTTTGTGAAATAGAAGCCATCCAAGCATAAGACTGAATGGAGGACTGGAATGGACTTAATTTTGCCAGACAGCAGATATCTATCAGGGCACAAACAGTCTGCAATTTCAGCAAATGGAAAGTGGAAACAGGCTGGTAGCAGCTTAGAAAATGCTGTGCTGATTTCATAGTTGTGAAGCTAAATCCTGTTGGCTGCATTTTGCTATCTCTTACAATGTGGTCTAGACTGTATTTCAAAAGATTTATAGTATGTTGCACTTCTGACCTAATGCACAATCCCAAGAAAAGTACTGAACCACCAAAATATATACTCAACAGAAACCCTAACACAGTCATTATTGTAAGATAAGACCTATTAGGGTGTTCAGGTGAAGGGATGAGGGTGTAACAACTCTGAATTTAAAATGTTAATTGAAAGATTTTAACTCATTTCAATAACTGGTGGAAAGTTGAAAAATGTAATTTGTATATCTCAACATTAGGTGAGGAGGCTTTTCAGCATATTATGTTGCCACTGTACCAATTGTTAGCAGTAACACTGGAAACCATAGAGGTGACAGAGAAAATGGCATATAATACTTTGGTTGACACCATTGACTGCAAGTGGTACATTTTTAACTTGCATCTTCAAAAGAGCTTTTTACTCATTTAAGTTGCCTGATTCTATGCAGATGCATACAAATCCCACAGTTTGATTGCTGTTTGGGAATAGTGCCATCTGTACTCTGGCACACTTGGATATGACAAGCTGGGGAAAGTTGTCTTAAAGCAAAGTATTGTTACCCAAAAGAAGTGGGGGGTAGTGGTGGCCTGTGGGTGGAGTCAGGGCATAGCGTCCTGACGACGCTTGCCCTAACTTTGCCCCCAGGGCACCATGATGGCACGTGTTGCTCTAGATGGTGCCATCATGATGCACCTCTGACGCTGCATTCAAATGATGCAGCACCTAAGGAGCACCATAGAGCGGTGACACTGCGGCTATGCGCCCTTTGGCTCCTTTTTGTGGCTCTTTTTTGCACCTCCAAAGGACAGATCAGGGCTGCAGCATGAGGCCCCGATCCGGCCAGAAAAGGCACAGCTGCACACCATCCCTTTGGAATGGTCTGTATAGCCTCTAACAATGTCAATGTTTCTTTTAATGTTGAGGGAATTTGTTTAGCTCAAGCTTGCAAGAGGCTGGGTAACTTGAGGATTGTTTTCACCTGTTTATATCACTGCTAACTGAGGAAAACTCCAAATCTGGTGAATTAAGAAGTTTTTTATTTAGAAATATGCCAGAATGTAATCAAGCACATAATAGTAATTAAACAACAATACCATACACAGTTAACTGAAATAGAGGTATGGAAATGGGATAGTGGAGGCTCCAGGTTTTAGAGGGGAAATATTTACTTATCCTGAAGAGGAGACCATGGAAAGTGGGATGTGTCTCAGGTGGAGTCTAAGGGTGGCACATCAAGTAGAAGAGCCTCTTTGTACACTATGTCAATTGTGCATACCAAGGGTAAGTTTGGGACTGATATTTATATCTGAGATCCTAGCCTCAAGTGCTATCTTGCAATATAACAAAGACCTGATAATCTCCCCAGGAATAAACAATGGAATTCTGGAATCGTTGATAGCTTTAACTCTGGAGTAACAAAAATACAGATTGCATTTAGGGCAACCCAAAAATAGATGGACGGGAAAGTTGGGAACACAACAGTGAATAGGTAGGAAGTGTTGGCTTATGCACCTTTGCTTTTATTTCATGTGTGAGGGGATATGCAGAGAGCCTGGGGAGACGATGAAGCAATTAGAAAACCTGTTTACCCTTTAGCTTGGTGTTTCTGCAGTCCTTTACATGTCTTCAGGTCTACATGCCCTTCCCATGGGAAAGTGTCCTGGTATTCCAAAGATCATTGTGACCTCTTATGAATATGCCTAGCTCTAAATATGAACATTTGAAAACAGTGAAGCCCCAACATATGATAATGTTGGTTGTGCAAAGCATAACAACTTCAGAATGGCAACAGTCATGTGATTGAAAAGATGTGCAGTGATGTGGTTCTATGATCAGGTTACATTCTATTTACACTGACAAGTCTGACTGTGGCAAGAATGGGACTTAAGCAGTAAACCCTTATAGCTTGAAAGCGAATCCATTGGAGTAAAGAGCATCAACAGCAGCTCTGAAGCAAAGATCACCTCACATAAAAAATAAAAATATATGAGAAATCCTGAAAATTAATCATGAGGAATTCTGAAAACTTGGGGAGAAACCCACTGTCAACTTATATATGACATGTGTACACCTGGAGCTTGGCCCTAATAATATTTTTGAGGGTTCGGTGAGAAAACTGAAAATTGTAATCAGACTCTGAAGTGACCTAATAATCTGAACTATAAATCAGTGGTTCCTATGTAATATATCATAATTAGGGATGTATTAATGCATCAGCTTTTCCCAGTTTCACATTTTTCCAACCTTAGTTTTTCTCAAACATTGAAAACTTTTTGTTTCTTTGTTTGCAGAAAAATTCATATGTATGTTTGCATACTAGTATGTCCCCCCTTGCAATTTTGCCTAACTTGCTAAATTTCTAAGCTATTTTGGATAGTGAAAATAAGCATTCTGTGGACTTTTCCTTAATATATGTACTCTGTGCACATTTTTGGATGGGTGAACTCCATTACAAAATTTGGAGAAGTGTAACTGTCAAAGAATAACTGAGTAGGTTTAAAGGACAAAATTGAAACTAATTCACATTAAATTCTGAAGAGAACATACCCCCCAACCTCTCTTAAAACCAACAAATTGCTTATAGGAAGTTTTTAAAAAACTTCTATAAGCCTTCCAGAAGTGTAACAAATAATAGAGCACAACATACACATATTGCATGGAGAAGCTCAGGAACAGAACCTAACAAAAGTCTGCTAAGGTGTTGGTGTAATGAAAGGCATAGGAACAATGTCTATAACAATTGTTAGTGTTCTAAGAGCAATTTCTTATAGGTATATTCACGTTTCTTTTTTTCTGGCTCACAATGGACCCACTACGTAGAGTCTTGGAATAATCTCTCTCCCCTTGAGAGGCCTTTCAAAGCCTGTCTGAAGAAAGTGTGAAGTAATTCTTGTGATGCTCTATATTTACTCCCGTTTGCAGTCATCATATTCTGACAGTTGATACTTTATGAAAATATATTGTAGACAAGAGAGGGCAGGGTAACACAGTGATTAGTTCTGAGAGCACAACAGAGTAAATTCAGTTTTTCAGGGACATGAATAACAGCCAGAGACAGTGTCCTGTTTTTATCTGTACTGAGCACATTTCATCCCAGTGTGTTATTCTAGTAAATAATGTGCCACATCCCTTTGCAAATCTTTTTGCTTTCACCTTCTCAATTTCTGGGATACTGGGTGTGTGTGATACTATCAGACAGCTGAGAAGGGCAATGCAGCAATTATGTCAGAGGACATGAAACATTTAACCTGAGAGAGATTCCCAAGCATCCTTTCCATCAAAAAATTGTATAGGAATATAGTAGTACCTTTTTTTTCTTTATGCAGATATTAGTTCATTTTTGATATTAGGTCTTTCTTAAGTTGAGCCTAAATACCCTGAAAGCTCCAAATCCCATCTGGCCTTGGAAGCAAAGCAGGGTCAACCCTGGTTAGTACTTGGATGGGAGGCCACCAAGTGTCCGGGAAAGCAGCCAAAGGGCTGATAAAGCAGCTAGTTATCAAACAAACAATCCCCTCCCAGCACAGCAAAGTCAATGTAAGCTACACAGTCCTGGAGAGTTGCAGTAGCTTTGCCAAAAGGGTTTACCAGAAGAATTGTCAGACGGTCCGAGGTTCAGGGTAACAGATAGGCAGGTAGATAAAGCAGTCCAAGGTCAGGTTTCCGGGTAGTCAAGACAAGAAGCCAAGGAGCCAGAGACAGAGTCTTTCCTCTAAAAGAGTCAGATATCCACTGGCAAAGAACCACACATGCTCCAGGTGCTTAAGAAGGCAAGGAGCTGGCCTTCAGCTGTGCCTGATTACGAAGACGCTTCTGATACAGCCTCCGAGATCTTCGAAGGCCCTCTCTTTCTGCTCGACGCTCATTGAAGGTAGGCACAGTGCCCAGATCCTCCTCCATGTCCACAGCCTCGGCACCAGGCAAACCTGACTGCTGAACCTCTGGAGGGGCCATAGACTCTGCTCCAGCAGAACTAGGGCCAGCCTCTGGCTCCTCCATTACAGGTTCAAGCCCCTGGGGCTCTGGCTCCTCCATTATAGGTTCAGATCCCAGAGGCTCTAGCTCATCCTCTGAGTCCTCCAAGCCATCTTCCAGGCTGGGCATGACACCAAGAAATAACAGTACTGTAGACTGTGGCTGCATCTGCACAGTAGAAATAACCCAGTTTGGAACCCCTTTAACTGCCATGGCTCTCTACTGTGGAATTGTAGAACTGTAGTTTGTTGTGGCACCAGAGCTCTGTAAGAGAGAGGGATAAATGTCTCACAAACAAACGTCCCTAGAATTCTGTAGCACTGAGCCCAACTACTGTATGGGAACATACTTGAGTGACCGTTCAAGACTTGTGGAAGTGGGAACAGCTATATGGAGTAATCCCAAGGAGCATAGAGAGGGATGAAAAAGTTTGGAATGTCAATAAAAGTCAAGCAAAACTGGTTAAAAAGAAATAATTGGGTCTGGAGATTCTTATGTGTGTGTATTGTGTGCTCTCAAGTCATTTCCAGTTTATGGCAACTCTAAGGCAAACCTATCACAGGGTTTTCTTGGTAAGATTCATTCCTTGGATACATTTCCAAAAAAAAAAAAAAAAAAAGTCCCCAAGGTTAGCCCTACATCTCAAGCAATAGATGATGGGGTGATGTGAAGGGAGCACTAAAGAATGCCATATATATAGTGCTCTTTGGAAGCTATCATAGGATGGGAACATCCATTTTTCGCAGAAAGAGTTCAAGATAATTTGAAGGATGAGTCATTGCTTGTGGTAAATACACTCTTTCCCCTTTTGTCTCTGGCACGCAGGTTTGATAGGTGTGCTGTTGTTGCTTTTAAAACAAGTGAAAACTGTTCGACCAGAGGGACACAAAACTGATGTCTCTGCACTGTGAGAAGTAGAAAGTATCTGAAACAATTTGAAGCTCTCTTAGAAATTGTTGCCTGTCTCCCCTGCTTGCATTTCCTTCCCCCCACCGCCCACTATCCTGCCAATTATTGTCATTGAACTAACATGACAGACTTTACTCAGACACCTGCTGGGCCTTCTTTATATGACTATTTTCCCATCTGTTCTTTCCCCAGGAGAAACTAAAACATCTCTCTGCAGAAAGGAAGAAGGCTTAGAAGCCAAGTCTGCCAAATTCTCCAGAGTTCTGAGTCTGGGAAAAGCTTAATTACTATTAATGAAAATTATGAATCATTGAAAGGGGCTTTGGCATATTGCAATGGTGCTTTGGTCCTCTGAGCCCTAGGGCGGTGTGTGTGTGTGTGAGTGTGTGAAAATGCAATGTTTTATAAAGATGAAGTATCACCAGACCTGATGGTTATAGCAGCAATGGTCTTGAATAAATGCAGCCCACACCTTCCATTTTCATTATTATTATTATCATAACCATATTCAGGCTACATGTCTAAAAGGGACCTATGGTTTTTCAGATGTCTCAGCAGTGCCTCCTGGAATAGGCCAAGATGACCAACGGTTAGGGATGTTTATTGCTGTTAACTGCCCTTGAGTTGACTTTGAGTCATGGCCATCCTGTTGGATGAGACTTTTGCAAGACCCCCTGTCCTCCACTCCTCTGCCCAGGTCCTACAGGCTAAGGCATATGGTTTCTTTGATTGAGTTAATCCATCTGGCATGTGGCCTCCCTCTCTTTATCCTGCCTTCTATCTTCCTAGCATTGCTGTCTTTTCTAATGATTCATGCCTTCTCATGATGTGGCCAAAGTATGATAATCTCAGCTTAGTCATTCTGGCTTCCAGGGGAAGTTTGGGCTAGATATGTTGTAGAACTCATTTGTTTATCTTCTTGGCCATTCACTGAATCCTTAGCACTTTTCTCCAGCACCACATCCAAAATGAGTTGATTTTCTTCCTATCTGCTTTCTTCACTGTGTGCATCTCTTTTTAAATTTTGATCCTGTCATCTGGAGTGTTAGCCTAATTTGGTGGCATCATTCATAAACATGCCCTCTATTCCTTAATCCAAGTAATTGATAAAGATGTTGAATAACACTGGGCCCAGGGCGGAACCTAGTCACTTCTCTCCAAGAGGAAGAGGATCCATTGCTGAGCACACTTTTGTTTTGGCTCATCAACCAATTATAAATCCACCTAATGGTAGTCTTGTCCACCGTTAGGTGGAGATTTATTCACATTTCGCGAGCTTGTTTGCCAGAATATTGTGGGGGGAACTTATTGTCCATATCCTGCCCTAAAGCCAGTTTGAAATGGATCAAGATAATCTGTTTCATCCAAGACTTTATCACTTTCCTCAGAAATGGAAGATGTGAGACTGGCCTATAATTATTCATGTCTAAGGGAACTACAGAAGGCTTAGCAGCCTCATTACCGCTTCCTTTAAACAAGATGGGAGCTGGACCTCTCAAGGAGATGCATCTTCGATATATCACTATAAGATCTCCACCTTGGACAACCAGCCATGAAGGGCAAGGATTGAGAGGGCATATTGTCTTCTTCACACTACCAAGGAGATTGTCCATGTCCTTGGTGTAACAAACAGGATGATTTAGGCCAGGCTAGCAACAGTCAATCAGGAGTCAACTGGTGCCAGGCAATAGAATGTTGGCTGGGTGGAGATAAAGTTTTCCGTTGCTGACAGTTGAAGCCAGATGGCGATTTCTGCTATGTCCAGAGAGGGACAGATAAAATTAGAGTCTAGAAGGGATGGACTCGGGTCACATATGGGATTCTGGGAAAGAAAGTGCTGTAGTGTAATATCCTGCAGGATATCGTTAGCTGTACAGAGCTAAATTTAGGAAAGTAACCTAACATAAGGACTGAGTGGGTTCTGGATAGAAGTAACTATTGTTCTCTGGAAAGAGAATTGTAAAGCAAACTGTAACTGTAACAAAGTGAAACCAAGAAAATAAGACCATGAAGTAACAAGTGTATATAACATCTCAACAAGCGAAACATTGTCAAACATTGTTGTGGTTCAAGGAAGCCTCATCTGGAGTTTGAATTTTTACCATGCTAACTCTGTAGTTCAAACAGATTTGAAAAGTCAAATAAAGGTGACAAGAACACAAGTTAAATAAATAAATGATCACAAGCAAGTCGTCTTGACATACGTTGGTGGCAGTGGTGGATGAAAAGGCCCAGGGTGCTGTCATCAAAAGAAACTAAATAATGGTAATTAAAGTGGTTGTTACACTCGAAATTCACAGACTCAAACTGATCCAGTATAATCTTACTCACAGAGTTGCTGGATACCTCATGTGTCACTTCTGCTATAATACCAGCGTCCAAGTTGGCTCTTATTTGAGAGATTTTTTCTGCAAAATGATTATTTAATGTGTCACAGCAGGTTATGGTTGGATCTAATAATGGGCTCTGGGCAGTGGGTATCTGATCCCTTATCACCCTGAACAGCTCTGTGGGTGGGTATTCACAGACGCAATGCATGCAGAGAAGAAAGATTTCTTCACTGCACATATTGCCACTCCATAGGAATCAATAAAATCCCTATGGCATATCTTATCAAATAAGAGTCGAGTTTTCTGCCAGTGGCACTCTAGTCGTTGTCCAGACTGCTTCATTCTTCTAAGATCTTCCATATACCAAAATTTACAGTTAAGAGCAGGGTGGAAAAGACGCTTGGGAGTGATTGTGTCAATAGCCCTGATAAGAGCACTATTCCAAGTGTTAACTAAGGCCTTGACAGAATCACTGGCAATACCAACCACTGAACCCACTAGGGCTTTCTGGAACCTTACTGGTTCCATCACCCTTCATGGGTGGGCCATTCTAATGGGTGCTCTACCCCCAATGGGGTGAACAGCGGCCATCAGTCCTTGACCAGGAAATGATCCATCCATGACAATGTGGTGATATTAATTACCTCTGCTCACAATTGCACCTGTTCCATACTAAAGACTACATCAAGGCTATGACCTGCACAATGTGTAGAGCCAGAGACTAATTGGGATAGGCCCATGTTTGTCATGGATACCATGAACTCCCAAGCCACACTTCTTCCAATTATTTTAATACTCTTGGATACAGCTCATCTGATCCTGGAGACGTGGATTCATTTATAAGCTTATTACAGTGCAGTTGTAGGAACAGAAATGGGAACAGAACGCAATGGGGGGGAACGTGTTACCACATGGGAGAATGCCGCTGATATTGCTGGGAGTCCCCAAGCCATTCCCCAACAGTTCCTGGGGACTCCCAGCAGTGTCGGTGGCATTCTCCCTTGCGGTAACACATGTCCCCCCCGTTCTATTCCATTCTCATTCCTGCAAGTGCTGTACGATAAAATTAACAGATTAACTAAGAATTCCTGTACTACCTCTTTACTTACTCTATGCTACATTTCCTCTATTGTGTCATTTGCTCCATTTCCCTCAGATTAAGCATCCTTTCTCTTTGGTGTGAAGACTGAGGCAAAGAAGGTTTTGGGTTGTTCTGCTTTTTCTCTGTCCCCCATTAGAATTTCGCCATCTTCTCCACACAATGTCCCTACCATTTCCTTCTTCTTTCTTCCTGATGTATATTTACATGTGTATACATAATCTGTTGTTATCTCTGCTATGCACCTGTTCCTGTTTTCACACAGTGTTTTTGAAGCTTGAATTTATTGTTGGCCATTAAATTGTCTTTCACTTATCTTGGGTTGTATAGTATATTTACATGTCCTACAATGCTGAGGTGCAGTAGTAAACCCCAATAAATGATAGTGATCTGCTGGCGAATCAGGGGTGTAGCCACACAGAAGGGGGGGAATGAGGACATTCTCTCCAAATAAGAATTATGCCCCTTGTGAAATGTTCTTTCAGTCCCCAAATTTCAGGCACTGAAGTAATTTAAAACTTCAGTTAGAAATAGATTTAGACATACAGAGCGAAGGGTCAGGCAAGTTTACCAAGGGATGTGAACATAGCACAAAAGAGTGTTCTAAGTATGAATGTTTTATCAGTGTCTCACTCTACAGTGGTGGTGAGTGAAGTGTGTATGGTGATCTCACACCCACACAACTAATTGCTAATGCAGTTACTTTCATTTACACGATAAACTTTTGAAAGAAGGAATGAAAAACAATGTGTTGATCCATTTCACATTTAGGGTTCTAGGTATGATGCCAGAAGCCAAAGAAACCAGACATATTCATACTCTGTGTGTATACTCAGATTTGTATGTGTGTAATTGGATGTGTGTGTGTGTGTGTGTGTGTGTGTGTGAGAGAGAGAGAGAGAGAGAGAGAGAAACTGAACATACAAAAATTATATGTCAAGTGGTTTCCAATTTACCGAGATGCTAGAACAAAGGATTATCTTTTATTATCTCAGACCATTCAAATGCTGCATATTTTCTTTTTGTTTGAAGCCTTTTAATGAAAGAGTTGGGGTTTTATAGTTCTCTCTTTGTCTGTATTTTTAAAAAAGAGAAATGGTCTATTTATAAATCTAAATATGGTTCGATGAATTCATCTGTGCCCAGTTTTCATGTAAGAATGCTCTATTATTTTTACTTTTTGCTTATAATTTTAACTCTTGAAGACAGTTTAGTGGCCTACAGCTAATCTACTTTTAAATACACTTAGAATCTGAACTATGTCCACAGTAAATTAATATTTAATTAGTTTTAATGTTCAGACCACGGCATGCAAATACTCCATAGGGATATTCATATCCTTTTACTGTAAGTTCAATAGTCTGGCATAGGTGCAGGTAGGTAATTTTAGACCCTATGTGTAGTGTTCCAGAAAACCATTGTTCAATCCACTTTTGAGGGACTGGAGTTTGTGGATATATCCCAACTGTACAGTTTCTTTTTCCAATTTCCCCTTGACGTTTTATGTTCAAGGACTGCTGTTTTGAGGTTTGAGAATATCCAGGAAGGTTGAAGTGTTCTGCAACTGTTTTGTGCTTTGTTTGTTCATGTGTATGTTTGTTTTGTATTCCCATTCCTAATGTCTGATTTATGTCCAGGAACCTGCCTACAAAAGATATTCTACCCATCATAGCATCTTTAGTAAGGACTGAAACAACATGCAGGCATTTGACTAACATCTCCAATTGTTTTTCCCCCTCCTGTTTGGTTTGCAACACCTTGCCTGATAAAGAAGCTTCGAAAGCTTGCAATGGAGCTTCAAAAATTTGCAACAAGTATATTGTGCCTTTCAGTTGACCAATAAAGATATCACTGATGGATTTTTGTTTGTTAAATGGCCAACACAGCCACCCTGAATGTTTACTGGAACAACAAAATGTTAATATTATTACTGTATTGTTTTTTTTTATTTGTGTTGAACTAGGAACGTATATAATACTTTACAAGGTTTCCATCTTCCAATTAATCTCCATATTAGTCCTATAAGGTAGATATTTGCCTGTAAGGATAGTGGTGGCCCATAGTTACATGAAAATTCCATAATAAGGCAGAGATTTGAATTTGGGTGTCCCTGTTCCAACACTTTAAACATTACCCTATACTGGTTTTCTCTCAGGTCAGCTATAATTTTTTTTAAATGGCATCAAGTTTAATGCAAGATGGAAGAAAAATATAACAATTCATATGGTGGATTTTCATAATTAGAACAATTTACATAATATTCAAATTAGATACCCAGATTTGGAGATGTGGAATATGGTAACTCTACTTGACAACATTTCAAGATGTGTGCTACAAAGTCTTCCAATACCTCTCCCATAGTAGCAGCACCCCTAGAATTTATGCAGCTTTTGTGTCTCTACATATAAACCACATTTGGGTGAGGAGTGGGAAAGAAATTCTTTGACAATGTTCCTCTTTATTATTCCTTAACACAGGGCTCCACATACACTTCTCAAGTGCTCCGCAGCCACTACAGGAAAATTTAAAAAATAAACATTGAATGAAATTAAAGAATAAGCAAATATTAATAATAATATAATAATAATAAAATTTTATTTCTATCCTGCTTTTCCATGGTGATCAAAGCAGCATACAGTATGCAATTAAAATACAGACATGTCAATAAAATGATTTAAAATATCATATTAAAAAAAACTAATTACACAGCCAGTTGAGTTGAAGGTCCGAGAACATAGCCAAGGTCATAATAAATGGGGGGAGAGTGTATATATACTCCTCAACACCATTAACTTGTAAGACATAGGGTAGGTTCAGCCATAGAAATAAGGTCTCTGTGAATCAAAAAGACTGGAAACCCCTGCCTTAACATGCTTTTTCCACAATTCCCAGATTAAAGACACCATAACATTACTATGTGACTGTATGATGTTACCAAAGACAAACCAAAGGAACTAGCAAATGTGTTTTACTTTTGGTAAGCAGTTCATGAAAACTTGGTTCATCCTCCCTTCCAATTTCTACTATTGCCATAAGGTTGTGTACCAAATAGATAAGAAGATATTTGTTGGTAGGGCTATCAAGTTGTGTCAGGTGTGTAAAGAGCTTTTAGTTGATTAACTACTACTTCTTCTTCTTCTTCTTCTTCTTCTTCTTCTTCTTCTTGTGTGCTTCAATTCATTTCTGACTTATGGTGACTCTAAGGTGATTTATCATGGAGTTTTCTTGGCAAGTTTCTTCAGAAGTGGTTTGCTATTGCCATCCTCTGAGGCTGAGAGAGTGTCACTTGTGCAAGGTCACCCAGTGAGTTTAAATGAATGAGCTGGGATTTGAACCCTGGTCTCCAGAGTTTTAGTCCAATACTCAAATCACTACACATACTGGCTTCTAGCTGATTAACTACCTCCCTTTTAATTAAGTATTGGAAGAAATTTTAATAGGTGAGTATCTTCACAACACCTCATTACAGAAGCAGTTCTGAGTTACCGACAGCAATCCATGAGCATTTGTGATTTAATTTTTAAAAGGCAACCACTCATTGTTAATAGGAAAGGCCCTGTTATGATTTGAGTGTTCATTCTTCATTGGTAACCCATTGGATATCCTCCCCTTAATCATTTAATGACTGACCTGTGAAATAGATATGACTTTCAACCCTAATTGCAGGCTCAGCACAGCACATGACTGAAAAGGAAAAAGTATAAAAATGTTGATGGGAATATTGTGCCAAATTCATCTACTACACATGCAGGAGAGGAACTAATGGGAGCTTGGCTGAGAGAATGGAATGCCTTGCCATCCAAATGTATGCATTCAATTCACTGCCACCTTCACCACCAAAGAAGTCCTGTGATGTTCCTTAAATAGACATCTGATGTGGCAGACCAACAGCATCACTGGGAGCTAGGTTTTCATGCAATGACATTTGTTAAACATAATATTAAGGGAAAAGGGCACTGAAGAGGGTGACCTCCATGAGAGAAAATCGATTCTAAAGAGAAAAACAGATGCTACCAGGCAAGCTGAACTTATTGTCAAATCCAAGAGCTTTGGGGTCATGAACTGCAGCTAATGGAGGATCAAGCCCTTTGGGACTATTGATAAAATTCCTTTACCTCAACAGATAGCAGTTAAGAAAAGAAATTGACAAGGGTGGAGGATTAACCAATGTAAGATTAGGTTTAAGGGATTTTGAAAAAAGACAGTGTGAAGAAAAAAAATGTTTTCCAGCAAATGAGTCTGAGTCAGGAGACTGTTCTGAGTTCATACCCATCACTTTTGACTTGTGTTTGTTTCCAGAAGAAGACAACATGTTTTGTTGAAGGAAGAATTAGGGGCAGGTACCCAGGTTCCTGACTGGGGTTGACTAGCTTTGGCTGTAGAATAGAACTGAGACACTCCATATCCCATTGAGTTCCAGGACCATTCTGGCAACACAGTAATGGCTCAATAGTATCACTGTATCCTTATCATGCTGGCAGCTTGCTGCATGTACTAGGGGAAAAAATACATTCTGCCCAAGACTTGCCCAAGGCTTTTCATTACCCTCAGGCACAACAGCAACTGGCATCCTCTGCACATTCAGTCCACCCCACCTGAGATGGATAGCCGCTAAATAAGCTGAAACTAGAGGGGCATCCAATAGAAAACATAGAAGAAACTGCAGCAGACCCTTCTCAAGATGTTCTTTTATTTGTATTGAACTAGGAATGTACATATTAAATTAACCATCTCTGGGGCATCTTGAGATGTATCTGCAGTTTGTTCTGTGCATATCACCTAATGCCAGCCAGTTTGCTTTTGTATGGGAGCATAATATCCCACAAGTACCTTTTCCCATCTGGCAGTAAAAGTAACAGAAGAATAATTACATAACAATTTGGTGCTTTTCATGACATCCCAAATCTGTTGCTTGAGGGCTGGTTTTCATTCCATCGGAGATCTCTCTTCACATGCTCAGAGATGACAGCAGAATCTATTGTGGATTCTGCCATCCATACCAGAGTCTCATGAGAGCACAATGGATTAATTCTTGGCTTCATCTAAAGTGCTTTTTAGGGAGTGCAAATAAATAGTTATATTTACCTTTTTTATTTTGCAGTGCTCTGGGGGAGCTGTCAGGGTGCCAATTTTTTTAAACTGTATTTTGTTTTAACTTACACTGGGAGCTACTTTGGACCCCATATTAAGAAAAGTTGGAAAATATCTTAAATAAATATAAATAAAAATGTGAATTTGTGATTTAAATGCAATCCTGGTTTCACTGTAAACCCAGTAAGAATATCCACTGGAATTATTATTTATCTGTATATCTGTTGAGTTTATCACAGGCGGGATATAGACCGCCCATTTGGGGCGGTCTGGCCCCGCCCCTTTCCCTGCGGGGCCTCAGTGGCCAGAACGGCAGCCGCTGAGGCCCCGATCCGCCGCTTTTGGGCTGCGGGGAAGCGGCAAAACGCCGCTTCCCCGAGCCAGAAAAGGGGTGTCCTTGGGCTTCAACCCCAAGGACACCCCGTGGCGGCGGGGAGCAGAGAAAGGGGCCGCTGGCCCCTTTCCCGTTTAGTCGCTGGGCGCAGCCGCTAAGGCTGCGCCCAGCGGACTAAACCTGGAAGAGCTCCGAATGGAGCTCGTTCCTGCTCCGTGTCCAGGGCGCATTAAGCGCCCTGGCGCGGAGCTACTACGTCATGGCGCCCCCCGTCTAGAGGCGGCGCGGCCATGACGTACTCATGGCGGCGGCCGTGCGGAAGGGCCGCCGCCGTTTAGTGCGTGTTCGCCACACACTAGGGTTAGGGCAGTGCGGAAGCACCGCCCTTTCGTAACCCTAGTGCGTGGCGAACACGCACTAAACTGCCGGTGTGTAACCGGCCACAGTGTCCTTTCCCATCCTTTTCTCTCGAGCTAGGCACAGGATGAAAACTTTTACAGTAAGTACAGATTGTATCGCATACCTCCATGCCCAGGTAGGAGGAATCTCATACCTGATTATGGCATCCATTTCCCAATCCGAACTTCTTCTGCACCTTTCAATGAACAGGAAAATCTCCTTCTTTCAAAACGTGCTGGAGAAGTCTAGATTGGCCGAAATTGTATATTTCTTTATATGGTGAGAGCATGAAGTGTGGTTCAAAGCCATACTCTGTCTCAACAGACTGACCCTCAAGCATTTGATATGCAGCAAAATGTCCCCATATTACTTACCAAATTCTGCAGGGGTCCTTCAACTGCAAAGGCAGGTAGCACCCACTTTTCCTGCTCTCATTTCTACAGGCACACATGACCAAGGCTAATAGCAGATGGGGCAGACCTATATAAAGGCCCCCCTCAGGTCTAAGGAGAGGGGTGTCTCTTGCAAAAGTACTGGGCTCTCTTGAAATTTGTAACTTCAAAGGAGCCTGGCAGTTTCCTCTCACAAGGCTTGAGCAGATTTCATTTAGGCCTCCTTTGTGTGTATCAATCAACCTGGAGCTGACTCTGGAAACAGAGAGGGTTGGCTCATATTGCTTTTGGAAAAATCTGACAACCCTTGCTGGGGTGCACAAAAGCAACCTTTAAAAATATGACTGGGGCTCAAACCTTCCTTGATTGCCCTGCTGCTCCTTGGTTTCTCCCACATTACTGGTTGGATTGTAGAAATAATAACTGGGGCATAAGAAGGATATTTTACATTGCAATTTGCTGTGATTTATTTTAACAAGAATAGATTGGCAGGCTTTTGGAACGGCCATGTAAGAGTAGCACATTAATATACATGTGAGAAAATCAACTGCCATCATGCACAAATGTCTTGAATTGGCTGACGTCAGGCTCTTGCTATCTTGACAGAACATTCTCATAACAACAGAATGCTGCAATTGTGAGTGTCAAGGTTACATAGCATTACAGAAGTAAACAGATTCCAACTTTCTCACTTAAACATAAAGGCAGCAAGTGATCAGGCTGGTTTTTCCCCTTAGAGGGAAAAAGCAGTTGATCTTTATTTTAAGACTTTTCACTACAAGAATGTTATGAAATGTAAGTGATCCATTGGACTTCTAAAAAAAGGAAATATTTCTTTTCTCTCCTCTCTTTTTTCTCTTTTCCTCTTCTCTCCCTGACCCACCTCTCTCTAACACACGCATGCACACACACACACAGAGAGAGAGAGAGAGAGAGAGAGAGAGAGAGAAGTCTGTCTGATGTAGAGATGGAAAGATTATCCGTGTGTGTGTGTTTCTTCAATACTGGGAAATCCTGAAGAGGAGAATCCTGGATTGATGATAAACTTCACAGTCCAGGACTTTTTTGTGCAAAATCTGCACATCGATCTTTTGCACAGGAAAAAGCATTTTTTGTGCAGAAGTGTTATTTTCTGATCAAAGGACATTGTTCCCTGAGAATAAAACACTTTTCTTTGCAAAAAAGAATTATATGTGAATTTTTCACAGATTAAGTTTTAAACAATGGATAGAAAATGTTTGGTAGTGGGAAAAATGTTAAAATTTCTCATTGACCTCCAAAATTAGTAGAGAATTGCATCCATAGTCTGGTTTGAGTAAATGGAGACATCCACAGGCAAAGTCAAACCTTTTTATGATGTGCTATTCGCAGAAGTAGCTGTTGATTTGGGGCAGTTGAATCTTGGAATCCTTGTAATGTAACCTTAAATGTTCTCCTTTTTGCCTGATTGCATGCCAGCTGGTGCAAGAATCTGACACTTAACCAACTATAATTAATGGAACAAAACTGTAATCTAAGGTTATGTTGTAATAGTACAGAGTCCACATACATCACAGATGTAGTTCTGGTTCCATCCACGGCAGTTGTGTTTGCATGCTGTTTTATTTATATCTTTATGTAGCCTTTTTCATTCTTTCTGTTTCAGCTACTTGCACTATGGCTTTTGGCTAGTCACTTTTCTGCAAGCTAGCTTTTTATATGCTCCCTTCCCTTAATACAAGGATAGGCAACTGTATAAGGGTAGGGGTCACATTGGTCCCCAATAAGACGTTGGAGGACCACAACCCCACCATACATTCAACAAAATAATCAATTTTTTCCCTCCTCAAATGCCCCCAGACTCCCTCTAGAGAGCATGGAATGCATTTTCGCCATGTTTTGGAGCCTTTGTAAACCATTTTAGGGCTAGAAAAAAATCTCTTTTTTGACAGCAGAAAGTGACCTGGAATAACTGCATTTAAACAGGAAAATATTTTGATTGACTGAATGATGACTTACAGCCAGCATTCTGTATTAGCGGATCAGCAGACAATTGACATCTGGAATGTTCGATTGGTTGTGAGCTATCATTGGAGCCGCAGGTTATTGTTATGAGCTAATATCTTTTAGTTTGTAGCTGTGAAACAGATGTTGAAATTGACCGAAAGTCAGAAAGATGTGTGTGTGTGTGTGTGTGTGATGTTTTATATTGTACATGTTATAACTGAAGATAAAACCCTCCAGAACTTTGGATGAATCTTCTGTCGGTGATTGTTTCTTTTAAGTGTGAAAAGTGTTCAGTGCACTGCCAATACCAATATCTGGGATTTTTTTGTTTTGTTTTTATACTTTGCTGTGTACATTGTTTTGGCTGTAGCTCAGTGATTTTTACCCAGACTGCACCAGGAGTTGGCCTTCATCCCAGTTTAATATACTGGCCGACAATAAGTTCATGTTCACTTCCTGTTGCTAAAAGAAAGGATTGTCTGGGGGCTGAATTGGCCCAGGGGATCCATAACATGGTGGAAATGCCTTTCATAACCCCAAAGGGCATTTTGAAGCAGAAGAAACAAACAAACAAACACTTTAAAATTGGGAGGCACTTAGGAGCACAAAAATGGCTCTGAGGCAGATACTCATGATCCCATGGGCTGTACTTTGCATATCCCTGAACAAAAATGAATAACACTTACCTGATAAATACTGAGGTTTTCCAACTTGAAGGTTCAATAGGCTATAGCCACAGTTAAACTGATTAGTCTGCCAAATAATGACTAAAGTGCCACAGACAGATTTAAATTGGTTGATTTTAGTTAATTAAAATTGTGTTATAAATGCTAAAATATCCTGAGGGGCAAGCTTGGGATCCCTGTTCTAAAAAGAGAAAGCAAGCTTTCCAAGTGCTGCTGGAACCAAAATTCAGCTTTTTATCAGTTCCTCTTTATCTCACAAGCTGCAGACTGTTCCCTTTGTTCTCCTTGGGCACCTAGTTATATTATTCTTAAGAAGCAAAGAGTCCTGCTTTTGCCATGCTCCCTCCTTCCCTCTGAAGAGAAATTAAATCTTGATTTAAATCTCTCTGAACGTGACATTGGTTCAGAATGTTGTAACTAGTTCAGAATAAGGATCTCATTTCTAAAAGAAAAAGTTAAATGACTTTCATTAACACTTGGAGCCCTCTTGATCAGAAAGGAGGTCCTAAGTATTTTAAAAAGAATAAACTAGTACACAATGGTACACAGGCTAATACTATTTGGGTGCTATTCTCTTCCTGTAGTTAAGATTCCATGGAGAGAAAGAAGAAGTCAGATCTTTCACGGTGACCCGGCGCCTATCATCATGTGAATTTTTTCATGCATTCAACAGGCTTCTTTACACTGGAAAAGTGTCCAATGTATGGGAGCAGGAGAAGAACAGACATGGGGTGCTAGCCAATGCATGTGGTCCTGCTCTCTCTGCACACAATCCTAACAGCACAGAGAGAATGACACCCCAACCAATTAAAGACCCCAACCATGACAATTCATAGATCAATATACAGATAAATGACAATTCATAGATAAATATACAAAGGGAACAGATTGTAATGTTTATTGCATTAGCTGCTTCTTTTCTTCTTCTTTTTGTATTTTTTTCTCTATTTCTTTAGAAAAAAAGTTAATATCTTGATATAATATTAAGGTTTCTAACAGGTGGATGGGATTATCATCTGTCACTCTCTGTTTTAGATAAGGAAGTAAACAGAATATTTACGAAGCTCAGATGAAGGGTTGAACTAGGAAGAAGTTAGGGAAAGAATTAAAACTGAAGTTGTTCATTTAGATGGTTTATATTTTTAAGTGGATACAATTGTGTACAGTGTAAATGATGACGTGTTGGATGCCTAATGCATAATTAAATAAAAATAAATAAATACAAAAAATAAATACATAAAGAATAACAGTCAACTTTGAATGTCCTGTTGGCATATTTAAACAAGCTGTCAAATGAAAGAGCTGGCATTGTGGATTTGCAGTCACATAGCATGTTTGTAGTTAGTGTCTGGTGAGTAAGGAAACTAACTTGACCAGGATTAGTCAAGGGCCTCATTTCTATGTGTGTCATTCACATCTGCAGAACAGCAATTTAGAAAAACACACACACTTTCCCTACATTTTAAAGAGCAGAATGTAACATCTAACTGAGATAGTGTTCATTTTCAGGAGAAAAATAAAGTAGATAATGTGAAGCTTAATTGCATTCATCCTGGAACTATATATAGGGTAGGATTGGGATCAGAATTTGTCTGGTCTTGAGCAGCACCACAAAGGTGTAAGAGCAATACTGAAGTGATGTATTTTTGATGAGAATTGAAATATTTATAGAAAGCTGTAGCTGAGCTAACCAAAGGAGAGAGTTCAAAGGGAGCTGGTTCACACTTGGTAGATGAATAGCTAAAAGCTATTACCTTTCTAGGATGTTAGCACATAGGTAGCGGTAGATTTTCATTAAAATCCAGAGACAAATGGTAGCAGAAAGAGATCCAATTTGACAAAGGAACTTTCTATAGTGATTTCAGGAGCTCAAGAAGAGTCTAATAAATACCATGTAATTCTGTTCCTAGTCCATACCAGTACAAGTAGTGGTGGAGGTTGAATGGTGAACATGTGATCAAATGCCTATCCACCAGGGACAAGGAAGGCATATAGCAAACTGGACACTTGCCAGGCAGAAGGGTTTCACCCTAGCTTTTCCCCCTGAGCATGATAATTTTCTCTGTGCGGGTATTTTACTTTGTGAGGAATTGTTCAAATGTGCAATTCCACTCCCATGATACGAAACAGGGCTAGCAATTATTCAGCCCTCCAGACATTGTTGGATTGCACCTAACTATTGACTAGGCTGCTGGGAGTTGCAGTCCAACAACAACGGATTCCCAGTCTTGCTCTAAAAAGATAAGACACAGAAACAATTTTGTTTCATGATCTCCTGTTTGTGCAAACTGGCCTCAAGTTATAAATCAATGAAGTCTGTGTATGATTAGAGATATTGAATGCTAAATCAAATAAATCAAACTGGCTTGCTGTAAGTGATTTGCAGAACCTGAAATGATAGTACAAAATGTTCTTCGATTTAGCTATTCAGATTTAACCAAATTGTTGACACACTGCTTTTTTTTACATCAGCAAATTCGAAAAAGTTAAGCTGTAAGATCATCAGTTATTCTTTTAGCCACTTCTCCTATAAAGTCAATTATAGATTTTCTCCACCATTCTTTCTAAAGAGTATCTTGAAAAACCAAAAGCTAGTGGGGGGGGGGGATTGGCTTTGGAGCAGAACTTGTCTCAACTTGTCAGATCAGATGCAGCTATTTTGCAACCAGAGTTCGAATTGTGGGGGAGCGAATACTCTTCATGGTTTTATTATTTTTCTACACATGTAGAATTTTCCTAGCTTTTTTCAAACTGAGACCTTAAAAGGCAAAGTCATCTGCTGTTGTAATAAGTGGCCAAGATAAAGCAGAACTACTGCTGGGGTGGAAGTCTCTACCAGTGTACTTATGCTGTTGCACCAGGAATGGAGACTTATTCTGCTGCCATGGGTATGCAAGAGCAGCCAGCCCAAGCCCAGGCACAACCCTTCCACCAAGCACTGACCAGGATGGGACAGCTTTTCACCATGGAACTTCCTCCTGCTCTTGTGTACCTGGGCCAAAAGCCCTGGGAAAGAAAGTGCTGGAAAGCTCTGTGCTCAATATCCAAAAGAATAAATATGCTGGTGAAGCAGGGAGAAAAACCAGGGTAAGACATCAACAAGATTCTGGTTCATGATCATTTGTCGCTGCCTTCAGTCCCTACATTGGGAGAAAGGCATGATATAAGAAAGTTGGCATTATTTTACTTGGCATATTTATCTTATGAGAGGCTTCCTGGTGATTATGGTGTATCCAAATATACCTCAAATAAAGCAAACACTCCTTTTCAAGAAGTCACATTCAAATGATTACCTCCATAGGTTGTGCTCATACTTGAAAAACCTTGTTGTTGTTGTTTTTAATCTTCTTCTTCATCATCATCTTCATCCTCCTCCTCCTCATGATCATTGGGCACTCTTCCCAGTGGTCTTTGTTTAGATACTACCATTCCCCCATCCATACCTGCAGAGTGGGAGCTGTATAGTGTGAAATGATGTAGAATTGTTTCAAGGTGACTTTGTGAGAAGAAGGGACAGTAGGTGCCAACCAGCAGGTGATAGCAAAGTTCTCCTTCTTTATGCCATTGGTGAGACTCCTCACTTTGTTTATTCCTTTAAAATAGGTAAATCCCTTCATTTTACTACCTGTAATATTGTGGTGAAATGCATCGAAGGCATTTTTGCTTAGCTTCATGATACATCTTTGTTCACCTCAGAGCTTGGCATATTTCTAAAGTATGTTATGTTACATGACTATGTTATGTCATATATTATTAACATATTTGTTATATATGTAAAAGATAGCATTATTCCCACATATATTATGTAAGTATGCTTTACAGGTGTAATGAGCAGTTATCTCTAGTTACTTTTCAACATTACTTTTAAAGAGCATTTTCAGACGTTTGAGAAATATTTTGGCAGTGGTTTTTTAAGTGTTATCCCATTCTCTTATCCTATGTCTTTGAGAAGAACAACAAAAAGTTATTGGTAACACAATGTGAAATATTTTTTAAAAAAAACACAAGGAAATTAATGGTGGCAACAAATTTTCTATCACTGTTAATGACTAACAGAAACAAATTATTTCTGAAAATTAATATTGTAAGCTCCAGTGTTTTGTTTTAAATATAAATAAAATGCAATCATTATTAAATAGCTCTTACATAGTTGTTATGAAATAGTTATTAAAATGTTCATTACATTTTCTGAATCTCTGGATTTTGGAGCTCTTAATCCCCCTCTTTTTGCCCGACCCTTCCTCCATAAGAAATAAATTCCACTCTTTCATAGAATTCTTTACTGATTATCTCCAATATAGCCTCAGCCACATTTCAATTTGCTTCCTCTATCACTTCCTTTTCTTTCTTGCTCCTATAGAGTCTTCTCCTGGACAAACTCCCCCAAACTCAAGCTCACTGTTCACAGATTAAAACAACAAGCATTTGGCTGTGGAGTTGCACCAGTATCTCCAAAATATCTCCCTCTTATCTGTTTCTCAAACATAGTGAGGATCACTATTCTTGTACAATTTGTTTATAACATCTGTTGCCTTGCTTTTGTGCACATCTTCCCTCCCCTCTCCACTTCTACCATCCTGGTGTGCATGTCTATGTATGTGTGTGCACGCCTTCAAGTCACCTGTTAGTTTATGGCAACTCATGAATTTGATAGGGTTTTCTTAGCCAAAGAATATTCTCAGAGGTGGTTTTGACAGTTTCTTCCTCTATGTACTTGCTGTCATTGATAAAAATGCAGGATAAAAGGGAATTTGGAAGTCTTCATGAGCCATATCCACACGATGGCCTCTGCTTGTACATGCTGTGTTTCATTCATCATGGCTTGTGCATATATCATTAGGGTAGAGGGAGATGAATGAGAACAAAATGGATAGGTCTTATTGTGTTTTGTAGTAAGTTCTGTAAATAATTTTCGGAATGATGTATGTTAGTGGAAAGAAAAGAGGAGCTCACCAAACCAATAAAACTAGAGAAATTTGCTTTACCTTATAATATATATATACCCATAGTGTGGTGTGCAATATATGTATGGATACTTAAAGTGGAAAATGTCTGTTCTGTAGACTTTTGTCCTTTGTTCTCGTGAGACATTGAAAGGTGTATAATGCAGTCAGTAATTAAAAATGTGCTGTGAACACTAACATTGCTAAGGTTTGAAATGTGTATTTATTATTCACTGTTTAACACTTTCCTCTTAAGAAGGGGGTGCATGACTGTCATAAGGGTGCTTGTTACAGAGCAGCTGCCTCTTGTATTAATGTGTTTAAAAAGCCAGCAGAATAATCAGTATAAGCACAACACTGTTCTTTTTCAAATATTCATTTAATGTTTGTTAACATATGCATTTGCTTTGCTATCTTGAAACTTTAATTAGATATTTGTTTAAGTAATGAAGAAATAGGCAGAGATGTTCTAGGCAAAGCAAAAAAAGAAGACAAAACCTGTACAAGCAGCCAAATTAGCGTTGCAGAATCAAAGGTTTTTTTAAAGTGCATAGCAGCTGCCATTCTTAGCAAAGAAGAACATTTTGAGTATCTTTATGTTGCTACTTGCTAATAATGACAGATGAAGCAGGCACCCCATAAATTCAAAGATAAAATGTAAGTACAGATTGTAACTTGGCACACACCACCAATAATGTCAGAGACTATGGGAAGAATTCAGTTGAAGAGCTTGTCAGCAGAAAATAATGATGTACAATAAAAGAGAAGTGTATGAGCAGATAACCATTGTAATACAAATTAATTGCCATTTGATACACTAAAACAAGGCTTAAGAGGAGGATATTTTCAACAGATAGCACACATCAATTAATATAAGATATGGATGAAAGTAATTTCCAACTACAGGAAAAAATGAATTGCCAATTTTGGAGTTTAAAGACTTGATTGCAAAGAAGTCAAGATCTAGATATTTCTGGCTCTGAAGTTAAGCACTGCTTATCAGACAAGCAGATTCTGAATAAATTCAAGCTCTGTTGTGCCAGAGGAAAATGTAGATGAAGGAGATGAAGGATCTTGTCACAAATCAAATATATGAAGCCCAATGAGAGATCCTGAACCACTCACTGTCTCTCAATCTTGTTACCAGGTAATTGTGTTTGGTGAAAGCCAATCATCCCATGTACTGGAAAGACCCACATCCAAGACATTGTAAGGTTGAATGCTCTTGTTCACTGTATGGATGTAATCTTTAGTTGCATCATTCTTGCATGTGAGAAGAAGAAATCTGAAAATTGTTCTCACCTATGAGAAGTGAAGAGGTGTTCCTTTTTAACTTCTCACTTTAGGGATTTTCTCTTATAAGAATGCTTTTTCTGCAGACTGTTTGAACAGTTATACATTTTTGTGCAAACTATGACTGCTGTTGTCTTGTTATCTGGACTTTTAGATATTGTCAGGACTGGATAGGTTGTTTGGCTTTTTAGTTAATAAATCTGTCCTTTTGTGTCTGGTGTGTATGGGTATGTGTGGGGGGGAGGGGGAGGAGAAAGAGAATGAAAAAGGGAAAGATGGAAAGCATTAAAAAGAGAGCAAGACCACATATCAAATGCATAGATTTAGGGGCTGTATGCAGTTGCCCAAAGGCCCATGATCCCCCTGATCTGGCATTGTTTGTTTAGATGACACAGATCAAGAACCCTGGGCTGTGAACAGACAGACTGGATGTTATTCCTAGATGTGTCTCAATCCTGGCCCAAATGGCCCTTAATGCAGTCTTTAAAAACCCAGCTGTTTGTAACTTAGGCCCGGTCCAGATGGGCCTTTGCAGCACCCTCATCACATGCTAGGGGTTGGCCAAGGGTGCACCGCTCATACGTGCCTCACCCCTAGCACGTGACGAGGGTGTCAAAATGGTGGCACCCTGTACACACGGGCACCACCATTTTGAAATGATGGACGCCTAGTGTTCGCACATTGCGGCACACATGTGACATCATGAGTGTGCCATTGGTGCACTTGGGCATCACAAGTGCACCAGGAAAAGAACCCGCTTTTTGTGGGTTCTTTTTGCTCCACAAGGGTGCCATGTGGTTTGTCCACTGCGGCTTCCTCGCAGAACAAAGCAAGGTGCCGGCAGACCACCCTTTTTGGGCGGTCTATGCCCCACCTTTGTTTCTCAGAAACTCCATTGTGACAACCAGTAGACCGGATGGTTATGTACCCCCTTACCTGTTGCCCCCATCGCTGTTCTACTTGCAGCTCCCAGCCTGTGATGTGGCTATGTGGGTAAAGTTAGGAACCACATTTCTGCCCTGGCGAACCACAAGTAAAACAGTGGCAGTGATGATGGATGAGGTGACACTGGCTCAATGGCATGGCAGCAGGCAACACCCACCCTTTGCAGTGCCAGACCAGGTGAGTGCCTGGGGCAGGAATAGGTCAGACCTGTGTCCAGGATATGATGAGGTTAATCATATTAATTTGGATTTATTTTGAGCAGGATAAAATGGGAAAATTAGGTGGATTAACAATTTAAAGTGTTAAAGTCTTAACCAATGAGTTAATTCCAAACTTTGGTGAATAGTTTGTCATATATTCAGTTGTAAGTAATCAAAAACTGAATAATTCAGAGGTGAGAAATTAAGTGACCCATAAACCCCTATTAAGCTGCCCCAAGCATCATATTAAAGACTGAGTTTTCCCCCCCAGAATTCTATTTCCAACAGGGCTGAGTAGGCACTGTGGAAAGCTCACAAGTAGGAAGGAAACTACCATTCCAATTATTTGATCCCAGGACCTCATAATCATAGGGCTAGATCTTTACAAGGACATAGGGATAGATCATAGGGATAGATTTTTACAAGCAGTAGAACTATATTCTAAATATGATTGTTCCACAGTTTTATGTGACAATATTCTGACAGCAGTCATTTTCTTTTCAGTTCCATTCCTAAAAAATCCCAACACTGAATTTGCCCTGTTCATTGCAGTGATATGTGGAGTCGACCATACCAGTAAACTATCTACTTGAGATGGGTGAATCTTGAATTAGCACTTTCTCCACAATTCTTTTTCTTTGAAAAAGAAGGTTTTGAAAACATTAGTGTATTTTGGCAACAATAAACCAAATAAAATTCTCAAACATTTTTGTTGACCACATTCAATAGATGCAGCTAATTTCAGTATGGAGAAGATCATGTTGTAGCTCTCTGCCAGGTTGGTGTCAAGATGAGCAGCCTGCCAGAAATGAGGTGCCAACTCCAATTCAACATCACAGGGACAGTGGAATACACAGGAATTCAAATTCAGATTTTTAAAAGCTAAGCACTCAGCATGCTCTCACTCTTCTTGAAATCCTTAACCTTTCAAAATACTTACCCATTCCTATTTCATTATTTATTTTATTTTATTTCAAGGATTTATATCACAACTTTCTCCCATAATGGGATTCAAGATGGCTTATAATAGTTAAAAAAAGACAGAACTAAAACACTGATTATGGCCTGAGACAGATGGGCTAAAAGGGGTGTGACGAAGGCGATACTAGGGTTCCAGACTGCACAGCAACCACACGGTCTGGAACCCTAGTATGTAATGACGGCGGCCTGGTGGCGTGTTCATTACATCATGAATGTGCCATTGGTGCACTCGTGACATCTGCCTGGTGACCGAAAAAGAACCCGTTTTTTCCGGGTTCTTTTTACTCCAAAGGGACACCCCATGGTTTGGCGTGGGAAATAGGCCATCACCAGCCTGCCCTTTTGAGGCAGTCTGTCCCAAGCCTACAAAAGTTAAAAGACAAATATTAACCACATTAAAACATAGGTTAAAAATAGCATTGTTAAAACCAATAAAAACCATTCAACCATTAAAACAGCACACTATATTACACACAAAAAAAATTCTTCCACCAAATTCCTGCATGACTAACAATGTCTTCAGCTGCTAGCAGAAAGAGAGAAGGGAGGGGGCTGACCTAACTTTCCCTGGAAGTGAGTTCCACAGTCTGGGAGCAGCCATGGAAAAGGGTTTCTCCGAGTCCTCACCAATCCCTACTATCTACTACAGCCCAAAGATCTCTTCCCTGGGCAGTTATAATCAGTTCAGGTTCGTATCAGTATATACATTCAGGAGAGAGGTAATGCACACTTCTTTTATTATCATTTGCCATTATGCTGCATCATTCCCCAATTCAAAGAGTTTCTCAATGTGACGTGACTTTTCCATATCCTGAATAATTTTATATCCTCTTTAGTGATCCTGCCACAGAACGAGACATAAATGATAGGATCCGCCTTTCTAAATTTAGTGAAAAGCTTTCTCTCTTTGAGAAACAAGTAGGATTAATTCTACCATAGAGATCTAGAATGTTCTATGTTGTTACTAACATTGGATTTGATTGGCCGGGCAACTTGCCTTACATCATAATTGGTTCCTTGTAAAACTACAGGCTATTGAAATTACATTGAGTGACCAGACAATGAAGTTAACAGGTGTCAGCACTACCTATGAGAGTTGGTTGATGTAATGTTCATTTCCCCTATTTTCCCTCTGCATATGATGAGGGCTTTAGAAGAGTTCATGGGGAGAAGCCTTCCGATATTTCTTCACATATTATGATGACAAGATGAGAAAATCCGTGCTAGTAAGGATAACTTAATAGAGAAGGAGTATGGAAAGAAGTCATGTCCCACAAGGCCTTGAGGAACACTAACCCACAGTTTATAAAATTCTATTTTATAAAGAACTTTATAAAGTTCTATAAAATTTTCAGAGAGAATACCATAGCATCTCACCAGGGTGTTACTAGGGCATAATAGTGCAGGCTGTCTGACAAAGTGGCATAATTGTACCAGGCTTCAGAAATCTGTGTTCTTTGTTAAAGAAAGGTCAGTGGGTCAGCGTCTTCTTGCAGAAGGTCAGTGGGCAGGAAGCTCTCTGTAGGCCTCCATTAAAAGCTTTAAAATACCCTTTTCCTGAAATAAAAAAAATGTGCTGCTCATAATAGTTGATTTGTCAGTAAGAAATGTCATATGGGAGATTCTATTAATCCAAGAAATTTGGCTAAGACTGTGATATGTTAGGCATGATCCAGCCATATTTTGTGTAAAGCATTATCAATGCTAGAATAATTATTTTACTTTATTAAATGGCATATTCTTGCAGCATCTCAGAAGAGAAAAGAATTTGCAAAGTAATATAAAATAAAAGCTGTAATATAATATTACATTAAAATTGTAATTTAAAGAGGGAGCTTTTATCATAGGTTGAACTTTCTCATTATATTTTTAGTATGGAATCCCACAGATATCTCTGACAGCAAATTCCTTCTGTGACAGCATTTGAATCAATGTGACAAATGAATGTGGTGTCTTGGCCATTCTTGGTATATTGTTGCATTTGGAAAGGAGAACCTCAGGCCATGGTGCCAAATCTGCCCTCTTAAGGTCTGGATCTGGTTTTCTGCACTTCTCCAAATGGTTATGCCCTCTTTCCCAGGAGAACATTGCTTGGTGGTTTCCTAGGAGACCATTGTAATTTGGGACTTATTCTGGACAAAATTTGAGTGTGGTATTTTTGTGTAGAAAACAGCATTTGCTGCACAGACTCCTAGGAAACAGTTCTAAAACAATGAAAACAGCAATGTCAAACGCTGAATGCCACGTGGAAACGTAAGATTTTGGCTGCCCACGAGAAGCTTGAAAGAGATGGGGCCAGCCTCACCTTCTTGGGCAGGGAGTTCCACAGTTGGGGATCTGCTAACAGAGTAAGCCCTGTTATGTGTTACCAACCTAACTTCTTGTGAAGATGTCAAATTTCTGGGAGATTTGTATGGGAAGAGGAGTTGCCCTAGAGAAAATGGAATGTAAATCTTGGTATGTGAACCTTTTGCTTGCATGTGCATTATTACTCTGTCTGGATCCTAGCCTTTAGCAAGTAGTTCTAGGAATCCTTTGACCCTGTAGATGTTTTTGGTTTTCAAATCCAAGAATCATGATGACTGGGTAAGAAAAAAATGTGGATGTTGCAGTCTAAACATGTGGAGGGCGTAAGTATTCCCTGCCCAAAGAGCAGCTTTTTCAACCAGTGGTACTGGAGAAAATGCATTTGGTTCTCATGATATCAATTTAATAATAATAAAATGCCAGTTTTATTTAAAATATGCTGACCTCTCTGCCTAAGAAAGACGTGTTAAAGACTGCCAAAATAAAGCTGCTTCGGGTCTCTTTGGAGGTATGCTATTTAAATGATGCGTGGGTCCTAAGAGTCCAGAGGTCGCGCCAAAGCCACACTCCATTCCTAAGCACTGGAGTGCAGCTTTGGTGTAGCTTCCAGATTCTTAGGATGCATGCATCATTTAAACAGAATACCTCCAAAGAGACCCGAAGCAGCTTTATTTTGGCAGTCTGTAACAGGCCAAAGATAATAAGAGATGGGGGAGGGAGGATAGAGGGGCTCTGCAAATCAAAACACAAAACAATATAACATTTACATTTTTGTTTTCTATCTCCCAGTCATGCACAGAGGCACACTCTCTTCCTGCTCATCAACCCACAATACCTGCTTCCTCTATTTGATGTGTTCCACTGTGGGACTCATTAATATGGAAATGATTAACTTAATGTTGTTCTACAAGTAGAAAAATATAGATTACTGAGCAAATTGAGTTGCTTGCTGCTGCTTCCTGAATGCCTAAATTGTTGCTAGGATGACTCATAAGTACCGATTCTACTTTCCCACAACACCATTATTATTTCATTTTCTCATAGCTTTCAGTATTTAAACTTAGCTGTCATTTTACTTGCAAATTTACTGAAGGCAAAAATTTAGAAAAAGGGTGAAAAGGGTGAAAATAGAAAAAACTTTAGAAATAGTGCAGATGCCTTTACATTTATTTTGTTTTTGAATTTACTACCTCATTACAGAGCCAACATTATCCAGTGGTGTGAGAGTTCAATGATGACTCTAGAGATGAGGGTTCGAATCCCTCTGGGTGGACTTTGGTAAGTCACACTCTCTCTGTCTCAGTCGAAGGCAAAGACAAACTCCATCTGAACAATTCTTGTCAAGGAAACCCCATATTAGCTTCACCTTAGGCTTGCCATAAGTACAAAATGACTTGAAGGCACAAAACACAACAATAACAAATTGCATTGGCAAAGAGTCAGTAAAGATAATCACCAACAGCCTACATCCAATTCCTAGCCCTGACCTGTGTAGTAGATCTTTTGGATCGATTGCTGAATAGTTAGTCAACACATATGCAAATCCAACTAGTTTAATAGGTCTACCGTATTTGAAACCATCAGTTGTATTCCAGCTGTAGTTTGGATTATTCTCATGGAGTTATCCTCATCCTGTTATTAATCAGAGTAAGACAAACAGGTGCTAGAAAGTGGCACCAAAGTGTGGTAGGTGACAGCTTTGTGCTACATAACTTGCAATATACCAAGTCTGGGTTGTTGTGGAACCACAGCTCCCAGGATGTCTTATCATTTACTATCCAGGCTTGGTTGATGAGAATGGAGGTTCAACCAGTTCTGGAGTACTACACAGTTCCTATGCCTTCCTTATACTCATTTTAGCTAATCTGCTGCATTATGGTGCAGGGGAGGATACCATTCCATTGCCAATATTGAAGAAGAGTTTCAAGTTGCTGTCCATTTGTATTTTGTATATGAAGTGGAAGGAGGCACTATCTTCTTGTTCCTCAACCAATATGCCTCCAACCAGTTCTGCATTCATCCAAATGGAATGGGGAGTTATATCACACATTAGAGACAGTATGGTAAGGTTTTGATAGAATGTGTGGTAAAATATTTGGCTGTATAAACATCAGATCTGAAATGTACTTCAGCTTTTAAAAACATATTTAGCAACTTCATAAAGCATAGCAACAGATTTTGTGTGTGGTCTTCCTCCAGCAGTGGGATAAGTTCAGTTCTGATTTATTTCATAGCACAGGACAGGGTGTTATCAGTATGCTTATGACAGCCAAATAAATTTATCCAGCCTTTCAAAAACAACCTCACTTAAGAATAGTGTGTCTCCTCTGAATGAATGCCTGGAGGAGGTAATGGCCTGGATGGAGAAAAACAAATTGAAACTGAATCCAGACAAGATAGGTGCTTACTGTTAAGGGTCCCAATCTGAGGTTGGAGGTGTGTCAACCAGTTTTGGATGGTATTACACTCCCACTGAAAAACTGTATTCTCAGTTTGGGAGTGTTCCTAGATCTGTCTCTCCAAATGTCAGCCCAGATAGATGCAATAGTCAGTAGTCCATATTATCAGCTTTGGCTGATACACCAGCTGCACCCCTAAAGATAGTAATGAATGTTAACCTCAAGGCTGGACTTACGCAATGCACTCTACACTGGTCTACTTTTGTACCAAATTTGGAAACCTCAATTAATTCAAACCATGGCATCCAGATTGATCACTGGTACATCTAGGAGTGAGTATATCAATCTCATATTAAAATTACTCAGCTGACTATCAGTTAGGATCTTATCACACAGCCTAAATAATCTGCTTTACTTCAGCTGAATTCAAACCTAAATTGGAAGGCAGCTGGGTCCTACCACAAGGATTTTGCTGCCGAAGCTGTTGGGCAAGTACAGCCTGGCTGCATCGCAGGTCCTAGGCAAGCTCTGATGGCCTTACTTCAAAGCCAGGAGAAAAATGGCTGCTCGAGCTTGCCTGGGACCCGGAGTGTAGCCAGGCTGTACTTGACCAGCAGCTTTGGTGGCAAAAATCCTTGCAGTAGGACCTGGCTGCCTCCCGATTTAGGTTTCAATTAGAATGAGGTAAACCAGGTTATTTAAGATGAGCAATAAGCTCCTTAGTTTCTGGGCAAAGTACAACTGTTGGTTATTACCTTGAAAGCCCTATTTGATTTAGGTTAAGGTTATTCACAGGACCACTTCCTCTCGTATAATCTGCTCCATACTCTCAAGTCCTCTGGAGGACATTTATTTCAACCAGCCAGGACTAGACTAGCAACTGTCATGCTGTCACACAGAGGACATTTTCTTCAGTCACCCCTAGACTGTGAAATGACCTGCTGGGAGAGAGTCAACACCTTAATGTGCTGTCTGAATTTAAACTGTTATTAAAGGCCTATCTCTTCCGACAGGCCTACCCAGTCAATTTTTACCTATTAATTCTAACTTGGTATATTTTTAACTTTATGTTGGTTGATTTTAATGATTATGTGTTTTAATGTGTTTAAATGATTGTATATGTTTCATTCTATGTTGAACCCTACCCCTGACTCAAACCATCACCCCAAGACCCAACAGTGTTGTTATTGTTGCCCTGCTACTCCATCATCATCATCCACTGTTCTCAGTGGCCTTTCTTTGGATACTGCCTTTACCCCCATTCATGTCTGCAGAAGACACATAGAAGCTGTATGTGAGATGATGTAGCATTATTTCAAAGTGACTTTGTGGGAAAGAGGGCCTATAGATGCAATCAGATGATAGTAAAAGTTCTCCTTCCTGATGATGATAATTTCAAAGTGAACTTGAGAGAACGTTTTCATCCTCAGTGAGGAGCATAAAGAGGAAGATCTAACATTGGAGAGTCCCACACTGTCTGTTCCTTAACTGGAGCCAGTATGTTTAAATAACAATGGCAAGCCAGTTCTTTGACTCAAGCAAAGTTTGCTTAGAGCATGTAGTAGCATTATTTTTATCATCATCATCATCATCATCAAGTTCTTGTTCCTCCTCTTCTTTCTCCCCACCCCCACCCCTGCCCCCATATTGCAGAACCTTTTACCTTTTTTCAGGCCTGGCTTCTCTTCTCCTCAGATCCTCAGGTCAAAGGGGAGGAATCTTATCTTGAAAAGTGTGCATATATGTATTACCTTTGTTAGAATTGTTTTGAATTTGGTTTGTGGTGCCAAATCAGTGTTGTCATTTCTCTTTTGAGGTGAACCTGTTCTTATGAAGATACAAAATGTTCCTCCCCAACTGTAGTGCAGAAGGGAGAGAAATTTGTCTCAGGCGAGTTTTGAAGTATTTATCAAAATTATAGAATGGAAACAACTTGAGTTTTTGTTTGTTTGTTTTTTGTTTTTTTAACAATTTTTATTGAACATTTCAACATACAAATGATATCCATAAAGCACATACAAATACATTCTCCTTACAAGTTACATATAAAACTTATTAAAACCATATAAACATATTTGTATTGATAATCTCTTTTACCATATTAAATCCTATTAAATCGGTATTGATGATGACCTGTCTTCCATCTCACCACACTTTACCTTTCTACTTCCTGTAACCATCCTTTCCCATCACTCTGTTTTTCTCACTTTCCTATTGCCTTCTTTATCTTTCTCTCCCAAACTTTCTCTCTACCTCTATCCATCTCCATCCTTCTCATCTCTTCTTCTTCTCAAGCTTCCTTACTCGACTTCTTCCTTTCCCTTTCCTGCCACCTACCTATTCCCTTTCTCTTTCACTCTTCCTTCTTTTTCTCTCATTAATTCCCACACCTCTCACCCTCATCCACTTTCTCTTACCTTCTAGTCACTTACATCTAACCTTCTTTCACATTCTTTCACCTTCATACTATCCTTCCTTTCCATCACATATAGATTTATATCCCATCCTATATCCTTGACTTTCTATTATCTTTCTATTCTTTGCAAACCTATCTACATTCTTTGCCTTCTTATTTCTTATCAAGATATTCTGTTGAGTATACTTTATACAACCTCATGTTATATTTGTTTCTACTTTCTTATACCGACTATACCTACTTTATCTCTAGGTTTCCCTTCATTGCACAACTGACAAGAGATCAGAAATGATTTTAAAAATGGTTGTTGCTGTTTCCCCCCATATGCCCTTCATATATAGAAAATGAGGAAGATAACTTTACAGGTGGATAAGCTTCAAGTAAGCCATGGATCTGAGTCTGCAGGACCTGAGCAGGGCTATGGATAACAGGAAAATTTGGAGGTCTCTCATTCATAGCATCAAGTCGACTTGACAGCAGTTAAGAACAACAAAGTGTAACTCTGAGTTTTCTGTTAGAGCAAGTGAACAGTTATTGTAATATGATACTCTGTTATGTTTTTCTTTAAGTCAGTTCTTGCATAGCCCACAGGAGACACTGATGTGTATGGGAGGCTGTAGGAAGAAGCCATGGACCATGTATTTACCTTCATCATTTGTGTAGTCAAGGAATATATAAAGACTTGTTTATTTATTAATACTCTCCACATCCTATTAAGTCAATAAGACCATTGTCAATAGATGGCAGACTGCCTATTGTGGCAAAGCAAAATTTTACCCCATAAGTCCTAGGACAGGAAAAGATGACAGGTTGTTTAGCCAATGATGCTGTTAGAAGACTGTTTTGTGTTGGCTCCATTCCATTTTAACCTGATGTGTAATTCTCCAAACACAAACTCATTCTACTAGATGTGTAAAAGGAAACCTCTAATTAGTTTAGAAGAAAGCAGTTCACCTTTTTTGTTGTCATCACAAATGGAAGATACACTCACAAAATAGAACAGTACCTTAAATATGACAGCCTGGATATTTAAAATTCCCGTGGAACTATGTTTTGAGAAGGGTTTTTCTCTTCGGTCTCCAGGCAAACCAGCCAGGTTGACTTTTAAAAGATCTGAAATGCAGTGCAATGTGATGTGCTTTCCTGCCATCCCATGGCTTTCAATTATGGCACATTAAACTTTGATTTAAAAAGAATAAAGACTTGATATTAGAGGTATTCTCATTGGCTCTTTGGAAGTGAAGCTGGAATTCCTCAATTGAGCCACAAGATGCTAATTCAGAACCATAATTATAAACCCCAGAAAAACATAGAATTACCTGTTTCCAGTTCAGGCGAGGAATGCAGCCAGAACACCCTTGCTGTTTTCTTCACCTCTTCCAGTTTGAGCCCCAGATTGCAGCCACAAAGTGCCTCAACTGAAGTGTGACAGAAAGAAGCAAAGGGTGGGGGCACCTAGTACCTCAGCTTGCTTTGAAATTTAAGTTTGGGAGCAACATTTGGGCTTTTTTCTTTGTCTATTCTTTAAAACTTCGTCTGAAAGCCTGCCAATTTATTTTTGTAATGGATTAACTTCCTGGCAGAGCAAAAGGATATTATTATTGCAAAATTTCCCATCGCCTGGAACTCTCATAGAAAATGCTGTTTGAAATCTTGTTGCAAAAAAAAATGAATTGGGTTGAATATTTTTCCCCTAGTCCAGCAGTTAAAATCAGACTTCTTAATCCTAATCTTGCTTCTCTATCAAAACAAAAGTAATTATTTAAGGTCCAGCTAGAACAGTATATCTGATTGGCAATATTGTGAAGATTTCATTGGGGAGATATTTTCAAGATCAAATCATCCTTGTGATTTTTTCCTTTCAGAGAAAGGCCTTTGTGTCCTTGAGAGGAAGAAGAGTTACATTATATTTGGGTAACACATATTGCCAAACATTATCATTTCTTGGTTCAGAGCTATGGTCTGGCATTCATGTAATGTGTACCTGTTTTCCAAACCCAGGCCATTCCCCCCCCCCACCACCACCACCAATTTTTCTCCAAGTCAGATAGTAATGGAAGTTCAAGAAGTATTTTCCCCTCTGCTCACTTAACACCAAATTTCAGGAGCAATTTTGGCTGTGGTGGGTGGGAGGTTTCCTTTTTTCCCCTCTCCTCCATCCCCCCCCCACCATTCCTAGAAATGCAGGCACGGGGGAGCCTGAAAAATGCATATTTCCCAGGATCCATTATTCCTCACATGGTGTTGTACCTGCATCTGTTCCTGGAGGTATTGTGAGAGAGGACAAAGGCAGAGAGAGCATCTTCCCAAACACTGAAGGCATAGGCACTGCTGCCAAAGCAATGGTTCTGGTGGTAGCTCCAGCCACCAGTACAGGTTTTAGGTGAGAGTGTTGCTTCTCAAAAGTAGAGCTGGTGGATTGACATGGAACCTCTCAAGTCAATGGAAACAGCAGTCATTCACTAGATAATCCTCATAGAAGAATACAAAGAACCATTCACATTCATGCAATTATAAAATGGCTTTGATGCATGATCTTATATTGGGGCAATCATAGAATCATAGGGTTGGAAGATACCTCAAGGGCCATCCAGTCCAACCCCCTGCCATGCAGGAACTCTTATTCAAAACATCCCTGACAGATGGCCATCCAGCCTCTGTTTAAAGACCTCTAAGGAAGGACACTCTACTACAATCCAGAAGGGCTAGAGGCTGTATCCACCCCATTTTACACAGTGATCTCAGAGCTCTGTGGGTGACACCTTCCCTTTTTCTACCTCTTTTTTATTTTATTTTATTTTTTAATTTTTGTAGGGAGGACTATTTTAGGCACTCAAAAATGCAGAAGGGACAAAATAGTCTTAAGTGTAGGCTTCTTGGGAGGGTGCAGTTAGCCGTTTTGGGGACAAAATATTTTTCTGGCAAAGGGATGGGGTCCTGCATTCTTCATGGAAGCCACATTGGGGTCCTTGGCCATGGTGCACATAGTTCACAGGCCACCCATTTCCAAGCTCTGCCCTTCATGCCTCTTAAACTGGAAGCACAGCTCTGAGGATGGAAGATTTCTTTCCCAAAAATTCACTAAGACTGCATCCATACTTCTTCCTCCCAGCAGGCTTATCCAGGCGATTTTTAAATTGTGAATTTAGATGCTGAAATTTAAATGTGGACTGTGTTAAAATGTTTATGTCTTGTTTGTCTTTTTAAACTGTTGCGTGTTTTAATTAATGTGTTTTAATTTATGTTGTTCATTGTAGATTTGTTGTTCGAATTAACAATCTTGTGCATGTGCAAAGAGCGCAGGGGCGTGTCCTGACCTCTGTACACTTCCAGGTGAACCCAAAGCTTCCTTCCTGTTCATGGAGTCTTTTATTCCTATTGTTTCGCGGTGTTGTTCATTTCGCGTTATTTTATCCTTTCACATTTCCCAACATGCAGGTTTCATCTGATCTCAAAATGATCCTGTTGTGTCTTTTGTGTCTGGGTGTCTGTGTCTCTGTCTCTAAAGGTTGCATGTTGTTTCCCCCATTTGTTTTTATATCTCCCCACTGTGCATTGTGAGGTAACAACCACGGGATGTGTTTACTTGGCTTAGTTGACCATGTGTATACCTGTATGTTTATTCCAGCTGTATCTGTTGTGCGTGCTGCATATGTTGGGAATTTTTCTGTTTGTGTTGCAAGAAAGAGGCATGTAAATATCTTTGTTTGAAAAAGATTTAATATTATATATTTTTTCAAATAAAATTGCTTGCTGAACTTTGTTGAGTTGCATCCATTCCTTTGTGAATTGAGGGAGGGGTTAGAGTTTTAGGAATTAGAAAAGAAGTAGAAAGTAGTTCGTTGCTGAACCAAAAGCTTAGGATGCAGTAGTACAACATGGGTGTGTATACACCTGCAATGAAGCGTAACCTGCAGAGAAAGGATTAGTTGACATGCAGGAATAGAGGTGTAGAGATGACGCAGTGCAAAAAGGAAGTGCTTTTTGTGGCTCCTTTTTGTGACACCATGGAATGGTCAGATCGAGGCTGGAGCACATAGTTACCGTGGCCCTGATCTGGTGCTGAAAGGGGGAGCTGTAGACTGCCCCTTAGGGGTAATCTGTTCAGCTCCATAGCTATCTTTGCTGAAGGCATAAATGATATTGAAGAGCAAATGCATAGAGGTAGGGTCTCCTCCCTTCAAAAATAGCCTTTGGTGTCCCATAAAGGCATACTTAATTCATTAGAGTTTGCAACAATTGTATGCTTATGCCTTTGATGGCTAGTTTAAATGCTTTCATTCTTCCTGTTCATTTGCTTTGCCACATCTGCCCTCTTGTCCTGCATCATGAAATCTGTAGCCCCTAATATTTCCCAATGTAATCTTCCTATATTCATTGTAGATCATTGCTATTAGAATGACAGGCAGCATTGAAATGGCTCTTATGAGGATTCAGAACGATGTGCGCAGGGGTTAGGAAGTTATGCTTGAAATCCAATTCAGGGCATTTTAAAATAGTGAGCTATATGGTGGTGTTGGGAAGAAGAGGAAGCATTCTGGTGCAATTCATCACATATAGAATCAGTGTGGTATAGTGAGTAGAGTATTGAACTAGGACTTGGGAGATTCAGGCTCTAGTCTCTACTGAGCAAAAAAGTCCTTTGTGTGACATGAGGCCAATCGTTCTTTCTTAGGCTGCCCTATCTCATCAGCGTGTTGTGAAGTTGAAATGGGGTAGAGGAGAGCCATTCCTAATGCCTTGAACTCAGTGAAGGAAAAGTGCAATATAAATGTAACTAATTAATACAGTAGAGCCAATGTGGTGTAGTGATTTCATCATTACACTACAGTTCTGGAGACCAGCATTCAAATCCCTGCTCAGCCACCAATCAATCAATCTTTTTTTACAGTCAATAGACCTGGCAATATATGCTCTAATTTAAAACCATATAAAACAGAGAGGTTGCATAAAAGATACTGGGGCGTGTTACAGACCGCCCTCAAGTGGCCTTTCTTCCGCCGCTGCCATTCGCTGCAGAGGGAAGACCCAGTGGCCAGACCACGAGGCTTCCCGGCGCAGTGAAAAAGGAGTGCCGAAATGGCGCTCCTTTTCAAAACGCAGAAGTGGTGCCAAGAGGTGTGAAGCGTGCCCTCACGGCGTCACTTCCGCCACGACATGTCTGGACGCTATGCGTCCAAGACGTCAAAATGACGGCGCCCATGTGGATGGGTGCCATTTATGACGCGCTCCGCGTGTGTTGGGACCAGGAACAGTTAGGAAGGGGCGACTCTTCCTAACCCTAGCACGCCCCTTCCTAACCCTAGCACGCACGGAGCGCATCGTAAGTGACGGTTTGTAACCCGCCTGAGTGACCTTGGGCAAGTCATTTCTCTCAGCCTCAGGGGAAGGCAAAGGCAAACCCACTCTGAACAAACCTTGTCAAGAAAACATTATGATAGATTTGCCTTAGGGTCACTGTAAGTCAGAAATAACTTGAAACCACACAACAACAACAACAACAACAACAACTAAATAAAGTAATAACAAAGCTTATTAAAACAACGGTAGTGACAACACAGAAGCTAATGTATTCTGCAGGGAACTGAGGGGGGGTATTAGTGAAACAATTATACCCTTTCGAAATTACCAGTATCATTTCTGACAGCTAACCTTTGTATAGTTCAAAGCTCCTCTTTCCTTCTGAATGGTTCTTCTGAGGAGTGTAGCTCAGAATACATTGCAGATCATTCATATAAGGCTCTAGGGAAAATTTCTCATTAATGGCATTATTAATAATTGTCACTAAAAAGACCCTAATAGCATCCGATGTAAATGTAGTCATATGACTCTACCTTTATTATTGAGAAAGGACAGAGGCATCATTAAGTCCCACAGGTCTTTTTCGTGGATCTGTACAAAGTGAAGCTTTTCCTCTCAGAAGCGTACAGTCTGAAGGAAATGAAAAGCTGTTAATTATAAATTCAAGATTTAAAAGTCTTGTTTTTCAATTAATAGTCAGTGAGGAAGGACTGGGTTCATAACTCCTTTTAAGTTAGTGCAGCTTCCTAATTTACTGAACCCATTAAGATGTTCAAGATGAAAAACTAATCTAATCTACTGCATTAAGAATCCAACCCTGCTGGCTCATACTCTAGGCCTTGTCTTCTCAAAAATATTCCCTGTCCTCCAACTGTCCGAATTTGGCAAGAACAGTCATAATGCCCATGATGCCAAGTATTGTGGAACTTGCCTTTTCTCAATTGCCTCTTCTTGTGCTACAACCCCTCCACACCTGGTAAACTGTCCTCTCTGGTGATAGAACTGTTGCTGAAGCAGGGGTGGACAACTGATATAGGTCTGTGGGCCACTTTTATATTCCAGACCCCCCTGGGGACCATGTATATTATAACAAAAATAAAATTAAAAACTCAAACTGACTAGAAGTTCTCCTCTGGTTCTCAAAATAAGCATTTTTTTAACGTCAAACAGTACAGGGAAGCCTTGAAGCAGCTATAAAAGGTAAGTGACTAGGCTTCCAGGAGCAGCAATCCCCCCCACCCTATTTGGCCATTAAAAATGATGTTTCTAGAAGTGTGAAGGGCCATAAAAACATCCTTGGGGGGAGGAGGGACATTTGCCTCCAGAGCTGTACTTTGCTCAGCCCTGGTGCACAAAGCATTCACTAATGTTTCCAAGAAGAGTGAATCCTGCTAGAATATTCGGAGCCTTTTCATGATGGGTCATGTGAGATTTTCAATGTTATGATAAGAACAATCCTGCCAGAAGCTACTCAATATATTCTTAAGTATTGTGTTTATATTCATCTGCAGTTTTCCCGTTCCTCCTCCTTCTTTTTTAAAAAAATGTCCCGCAGGCTATGTAATTCTTTTGTTGGATCTTATGAAGTCTTTTGTGTTCTTCATTAGTGCTGTCAGACACCAAGATCTAAAGTTTTCTTCCATTCTGTTTAGGGTTCTAAATTATACTGAATGTGATGCTAAAGAACAAAGCATAGGCATGTTATAATGTCACATGCTATGTGCACAAATTGTACTCAGACAACACTGTGCAGCTTTGCTCCCGCATCCCATCCCTTGGAAGAATTCCTACAGATGTCTCTTACGCTCATAATTTATTCTCTATACTACAGTAATGTGCAGTGCTGCCTTGGCATTCTGATTTTAAACTACAGTTGGCTCCCCATATCATCCTGTATCCATGGATTATACCATTCATGGTTTAAAATACCACCCCTGGGGGAAAAATCCAAACCAAAAACTTTGATTTTGTCATTTCATATGAGGGGCACCCTTTTACTACTCCAGTGTAGAAAATGAGACTTGAACATTCACAGAAGTTGGTATCCATGGGAGAGTCCTGGAACCAAATCTCAGCAAACACCAAGGGCTCACTTTATTCTCTTGCCATTATGGGAGATATATGGTATCACACAATTTTAGGAGAGCATTGTGTTTGTACCTGTGGAGCTGGGGCAGTTGAAAATAGTAATATTTATAAGGGGAAGAAAGGTAGCCGTGTTAGAGAGAAAAGGGAAGAGTCTGTGTGAGAAAGACAGGCGTAATCAAACTTTTTATTAGACAATAAGACTTGATTCAGCATTAATTCACATACTTAGGTCACCCCTTCAATGAGAGGTTTTCCTTTCAGGAAACCATAACTGATAAAACAATAACCAATTACCATGAGAATAAAATAGCATGAAACCAGATAGAAATCCAAATTATTTTAACAGCAACATCCAACTTTGATAAATATATTTAGTAACTTTACAATAGCTTTAGTTTAAAATGACAGGGTTTGAAATTATAAATACTTTTAATATCTCTGCAACCTCCTTTCTAATAGAGGTCACCCTTATTAAAACTTGTCTCAACCTGATATTTGCTGGAGCAGGGAGAAGATTCACTTGCTTCCAGAATTGGAGAGGTCAAAGTAATATATTGGAAGACCACAGACCTGGCGCACACTCTCAGCTACCTCATGCAAGATGGGATGATTCAGTCCTGTAAACACCTTTAAGTCCCATGGGCATTAATGGGAGAATCAAGCATTTATATTAGTCTCTTCCATGGAACTCTGTTGTGATTTGTAAGTTATTAACTTTGAACAGTTGCATAAAATAACATATGCCTTTTTTCTTTCTTTCAGATTTCTTTTTGATTTATCGAAAATTACATGTGATTTTGCCCCCTTTGCTCCCAAATATGTGGTGCAGTGAATTGGTGTCATGGCATCACAAGGAGCATTGCTTTGCGATCTTTCAGACAATAACATAAGTGTATCTACACAGAATCATAGAATCATAGGATATTATCCCATTGACAAATAACCTGACTGCTCCCTAATGGGATGCAGCTGGGTTGCAGGATGCAGTCAGTATTATCACGTGTAATTTGCCACTACTGCCACTAGATGACTGCATCACGGCTGCATCCTGGGTCCCAACCATGGTTCAGAGTGTCTTTCACTGTCAAACAGCTCTTACTGCCAGGAAGTTCCTCCTAAGGTTTAGGTGGAACCTCTTTTCCTGTAGTTTGCATCCATTATTCCGTATCCTATTCTCTGGAGCAGCAGAAAACAAGCTTGCTCCATCCTCAGTATGACATCCCTTCAAATAGTTAAACAGGGCTATCATATCACCTCTTAATCTTCTCTTCTCCAGGCAAAATATACCTAGCTCCCTACGTCGCTCCTCATGGGTAATGGTTTCTCATGTTATGGAGCAAAAGAGTGTACCATGAGGGCACCATTTCAGTGGTAAACCTGTTCTCTAATTTAAAAACCCTAGTTCCACGCTCAGTGTCTTCATGTGAACATTCCCACTTAGAATATCAGCAGCATATTGTTACTCCAGTCCTCCCTGAGAACATTTTGTGGCACACCTCGCCACTTTTCAACTCTCACGGCTTCCTATTTGTATGCACTGCATGTGTGACACTTCTATATAACCTTGATGAATTAAAAAATGGCTTATCAATATTCAATCATGCTACCTCATTTGTCCATTTTTTCCTTCTTTCTGACATTTCCAAGTTGAAATTGGTACTGGTCTAAGTAAATGGGATTAAAATTGCATATTCTCCCTTTTAAACTAAAATTAAATCAGTCTGCCAGTCATGTCATGCTAAAACACCCCAGTTTAGGAGGGGTGCTATAATGTATAGTGGCGGATGTAATATTAGCAAGTGTTTCTTTTCATTACCGTGCTGGTCTTCTGGCATCTTATCAAACATCTGATTTAATATTTCAGTGGGAAAGTGAAGCAGTGGCAGGTGTAGTCTGTCCAGTGTCGTTTAGTATTAAAATTAAATTTTCAGACTTGCCAGTAGCTTTCATGAGGCTTTATCACAGAGTGAAAAGGAGTCTGTTTCTCGGAGTTCAAGTTTTAACATACTGGCTGCTTGGCAATTTCTCACATTTGTGTGGTACATCTGTTTGGTTCATCATCTCTCCATTTGAAAATCCATTCAAAAAAATAAACAATTTTTGAATGCAGCTAAGCAGTTAACAGTGCCGCTTTCCTTTGGAGTCACTTCCATTTAACAATAGTAGCTAAACAGACTGGAGATGTGGAAACCTATCTACCCCATTCTCACTGAATTTCTCAATTCCCCACTATTATTCTCACTCCATTTCTATTTCTCTATCAGGTTGCAAGTTATTTTTCCTACTCCTCACCTGCACAGAAACTTGTGTGTGCATGCCTTTACTCTGCATGTCTCTATAAGAGTTTAGGCATAACATGTATTTATATAATTGCCTGCTTGTTTGTCTCGGAACACCTTCTCTCTTCCTGAATTAGTAAGCATGCAAATAGTCTGCATCTCTCTCCCTGCCATATGTTTGAAGAATGCATGTTACAGAACCTCTCAGTACACTGTGTTATAAAACCTGTAATATTGGTTAATGAACATACGTCCTATGTTTTTGCAAAGATGACTAACCAAATTATTTTCCTGTTAGACCCAGTATGAGGATAGAGGTGGGGTGGAACAGATTGTTGCTCACCATCTACTTGTGAATGCTAATTATTCTGCTTGTTAGATACATTGCTATTTCACATCCCCCCACATATTTTCAATATGTACTTTGCCATTGTCTATTGCTGGCTAAAGACTTTACCTCATGAGAAAAAAAAATGGAACCAATTGGGAGAGTAGTGGCTTTCTCCATACCACTCTGCATAAAGTCATAGCACTTTTGTTCTTTTCCTGCGGGGAGACAGTCATCCAAATGTGCGTTTTGCTGAATGGGATCCATTCAGAAAAAGGCACGCTTTGATGATGGTCTCCCCTTGGGAAGAGAATGGAAGGGTTACAAGGGCATGTGGAGCCACTACTCTCCTGATCCTTTTTTGTCTTTCTTTTCTCATGTGTTAAAGTCCTAAGACTGATGGAATCAGATGCAATCCAACAATATTTGCGGATTGCATGATTCCCACCTCTGTTCAAAGGTATTTTTTTTCTGGTATTGTACTTTCTTTGTTTGTTTTTTACATTGACTAAAGCATTCGTGCATGTTCTTCAACTGTATGACTTTTGAATTGTGCATATTTTAAAAATGTTATACATGCTTTTCTGCACATTATCCTTTACAGGCCATACATATAAATGCCTTTTTTAGGCAAGACGTCTTCTGTTCTGGTGGCAGTCTTGGAAAATACAAAATTAATAATTTCAAATGGAAATATAATTCAAGTTATTTTCTTTATCTAAATCATAGATCTGGGTTTCTACTATCATGGTTTGGGGAGTAAAGCTACATCCAACATCAGTACAGCTAAAAGTCTGAACATGAAGCTTCTGAAAGTAAACATCTCAGACATGTCACTTTCAGAGTTAAATTATTCAATCAGCTCACCACATTTGCAGATTTGAATTTTACGGATTTTATTATTCACAGATTTAATTGATATATTCTTTCTAGGACTCTCTAGGTCTTCCAGCATGACTCTACTGGAAGTTGACCATAGAGTCATGCTGAAGGACCTAGAGATTCCTAGAGAGATGTCCTCTTGGGTTAAAAAAAATGACTTTTTTATTTTTGGTTTCCCCACCTCATGAGGATCCTGTTCCTCTGACCCCAGTGAATGTGGAGGGCCCACTGTATTACATTTTTAAAACTTCAGGGTACAATTATCTGAGTTAAAATGAGCAATAAACATATGACACCATCATCTTGAAATGTTGCTCACCATTTAAGACTATTGCTTCCTTTCAGTACATTGTGGTAGTTATAGTTATTCTTTTATTTGTGTGTGTGTGTGTGTAATATATATATATATATATATATATATATATATAAATTAAGAACATAATACTGTTACATGAAAAATAGACAGAACCGTGCCTCAAGGAGTTAAATTTAAGCTGAGGTGACTCATCAACAAGCTGGGAATGTGAAAACATGAAGTAGAATTCAGTGTGGACAGATGTCATTATGTTGTTGTTCCTTACAGTTGAAGAGAAGGAGAGAAGGTTAAGTTAAAGGAATTGTGATGCAAATGTGTATTGACCTGCAGTGAGGGATGGATGGATATGTCTGTGTCACTTTCCCCCATATTCATGCATAATTCCATCTCATCCATGCACCCACTCCTTTTCTACATTAATCTACTTTTCTTTTCTTTTTTACAAAATGCATGAAATGTCATATTTAAATATGCTCTTAAAAATATGCATTTTAAAACATATTGGCTGAGATCCTGCAACCACACTAGCAGATTGTAAAGTTCTATTAGGTATGTCTTCCCCCTTTCTCACATACTCTATCTGTTTTATGGCTGCTACAGCTATTAGGACATAGATTGGAATTATAGCATGAAGTGGTGTCCAGCTGCATTATTTCTAAAGTATAGATGAACCCCAAGATAGGCAAGATTATGAAAGTTTTTAATCATTTTTTACAATTTTTCACACTTCAGAATTGAAACAGTTTATTTTGTGCAAAATACCCTTCTTCATATACAAAAACGTAGGGGGTTACATACACACCCCAGTTTTATAAACACTTAATGTTCAATTATTATTATTATTATTATTATTATTATTATTATTATTATTATTTTGCAGAAAGACCTGAATTACAAAAAAAGAAAAAAAAATCTCATGATGAGTGGCCATTTTCTCAGTTGTGTATGTAAAGATGGGAATCCACCCTTTCTGACTGAGAATGGCAAAAATGATTGAAATCCCTATTATTGTGGTTGTTATTATTCGTTACATTTCTAAAGTGTTTCTAAGCATACCATTCAGGGAAGGACCAGCCTTTTCTGCTGCATATATTGCAGATGAGTTTGTCAATTTAAATACTGGTATGCTAAGATAATTCATGCTGCCAAATCATGTTGTTTAAAGAAGGTTACTGTTTTCATCCAAGTGGGAACAAAATGAAAATGAGAACCTATTTTCAGAGGGCACTTACAGCTTCTCTTCATATACCAGTAATTATTGCATGCCAACCTTATTGCTCAGCAAATAAATAAATAAATACAATTATAAATTACTGCTAATTTTGAAAAGTGTATCCAGATTATACAGTTTTAAGATTACATATTAACTAGTATTCTTTTATTATCCCCATTTTAATTGAATTGGATTATCTTCACTGTGGTAAAAAGCAAAGCTTCTTATTAGATTTACCTCCTGGATCCATCTATTACTGCAGAGAAATTATTCTACTCAGCCAGTACTTATTGCTCAGTTGGCAGTTCTGTAGCCAAGCCATGTTCTTAAAGAGTCACAAAGTGTATTCACATCCTAAAAAGTATTTATTTGGAAACTTTTAACTTTAGTGGAATTTAGTTTCAAGTCAGCAGGAGTATGCAACTTACAACTTGGGAAAAAATGACTCTGCATTGAAACTATACATTTATTTTATCAAAGACATAGTTGGTGGATCATTTTCACAAATATATACAAATGTGTTTTGGGCCTGTAGTTTCACCAATCCATTTTAAGTCTCATCAAACAGATTAAAGGGGAAGTCAAAAACAGATTGAACCATTCTATGAGTAACATGGATTTTATTAATTGCATTGATCATTGATAGATGCAGAAAATTAATTAAAGGAAAGAAAAGCTCAAGGCACAATTTCTTGTGTTTTAGGGGCTTCCAGAAATGCAAGGAGTGTGTTGCAGAGACCAAAGTTCTCCAAACGCCTGTCCACTTTCAGCCATGAGAAGAAAGCCAAATTAAAGTTGCATGGGTATAGACTACAGGTTTCCCCCCCTGATACAGCCAGAACAGATAAACAAAACAGACATAGCAAAGAATATCCCTCTACTTCAGTGCCTTAAAAGTGAAGGAAGGGAGATAGTGCCTGATTAATATTCCAGCTAGAGCTGTGTATGAACTACCTGATCTCTAGAAAGCTACACACAGAATAAGGAATTCAGCACACACCTGAAATCTCAGGCGCAACACCCTTTCATGTCCATGACAACTTCTAGCATGACTTCTGTAAACAAATCATACACTTACCTATCTTCCTGACAATTTCTTTTGCATGTTGGATCAGTACATGGTGCATAAAAATGCCACATTTCATTTCCTCTGCTTTGAGTTTGTCTGCCTTTCAAGTCTTAGCATGTTTTTTCCCCCAGTAAGGATATCATTCTGCAGTCACATCTTCCAGAAGAAGGCCTTGTGCTTTCAGAGACAGCATAACTTACCTTTTATCTTTCAGAGAGTCTTGTCCTTTTTAACCTTTATGGAAAGGTTGGGGGTAAATGGCAGATCACATACTCTGAAGGCAGGAAGTCCTAGGGGACGTTGGATTGCAGACAATGAAAAGCACTGTTTGTTTCACCATCATCTTTTGTGAGCTGAGTGTGTGCCATAAAATTCTCCTTGCTAGCTTACTATGAGTAGTGGAGGCTTTGATGCCCCCTAATAGTGCTTGGTGAGTTTTCTTTTGGGAAACACTATCTGTCATTATTGATTTCTTTTAGGAGCACTGAAAAAGCTTCCAAATACTAAGGATAATCTGGAATAGTATAAGATCCCACTATTATATCATAATCAAATAGTTAAATCCTTGAAAGTGGGTGGTAGTTCATAAAAGAAAGTCATTTACTGAAAGAGTTAAGCTCAGTCTCATGTCATGTTAAGTCAGTTAAAAACTGAGACTGACTGGGCATGTGATTACTGCCCTCCCTATCATTCTCTTAGTCTTTGTCAGAGGAAAAAACAGGCAATGGTGAGGTGGCTACATTTGCTGACAATGCCAAATTATTTATGGTGATTAGAACAAAAGTGGTTTGGAAACCTACTACAGCTTTCCAGACTGTAGGAATGAGCATTAAAACAGATATGGTTCAGTATGAAGGAATGCTCATTGTTGTGTGTCAAGCTAAAAATCCTTCTTTCAGGTATGTACCCATAGGATCTGAGTTGATGATGTTATGGTTTCATGTTATGGAAGCCTACTTGGGTACCAGTCTGGGAGAAAAGCAGCATATACATGAAACAAACAAACAAATAAATAATAGCAACGGATCAAGAAAGAGATCTTGGTGTTGTGGTGGACAACTCAATGGAACCATCAACTCCATGTGTCTGCTGTAAAAGAAGACAAGTTCTATGCCAGCCAAAATTAGAAAAGAAGTCGGAAATGAAACCACCTTTTGCAAATCTGTGTCACCCGTACACTTAGTTCTGGTTACTGCATTGTTACTACATAGTAATATTATAGATTTGGAACCAGCATGATATAGTGTAGCAAATTCTGGAGACCAGGATTGAAATCCCCACTTGGCCATGGAAACCACTGGGTAACCTTGAGCAAGTCACATCCTCCCAGCCTCAGAGGAAGGCAAAGGTAAACCCACTCTGAACAAATCAAGCCAAGAAAACCACATGCTAGGTTCACCTTAGGGTTGCCATAAATTAGGAATGACCTGAAGGCACACAACAACAACAACAACAACAACAACAACAACAACAGCAGCAGCAGCAGCAGCAGCATTAGAATGGATGCCGAAAATGGGGGACATTATTAAATAGTTGAACCTATTCCCTTGTAAAGAAACATTGCAATGTTGGGAGTGATTTACCTTAGGGGGGGAAGGGCAAGGAAGGGGAGAAATGCTAGAAGTAATTGAAATCCTGTGTTATATTGATGAACTTGAAGTTCCCCCATAACACCAGAATGCTATGGTGGAGAATGTGTGATCATGAGCTACATGTATCCCAAATCCTCTTTGTGGCTCTCTGTACCCCTCAGGTTTCATTTCTTTGGCTTCCAGGTCACTTTCTGATGTAGAAAAAAGGCCTCCAGCTAAGGTAGTGGTGATGGATAACATGGCAAAATTGCCTCCCACTCTTTAGAGGGGGTGCAGGACTTTTTTGTTTTGTTTTGTTGTTGTTTTTGATGTTTTGTGGTATATGTGAGGTCTCTTGGGGATCCTGATAGTTGTCTGCCATTATTATACAGGAACAATTGCCCGTTGAAAATTCCAACATGCATTTTGGATCTGAAAACTTTCACTCAAATTTTTCATGGTTGTAAATAACCATCTGTGAGGGAATGCCGCAAAACAGCAAGTAATCACTGTATAAGGTTAAAAATGAGCTCTCACTCACCATTTTGAGATAAATGGAAATGTCCCTGCAAGGTTAAGAGATATGCTTGCTGCATGAGAGCTGCTAAGGATATTTCTGAAGCCTTTACCCATCTGTCACTTAACAGAGGATACCTCTTATATGGAAGAGGAGTAATAGGAGGTATTTTCTTCTTGCAGAACATATAAGTAAAATCAGATCTCCTTATCCAGGAATTTAGTATTTATGGATTCTACTATCCATGCCTTGAAAAGATCTTTAAAATGTTCAGAAGCGAACCTTGATTTTACAATTTTTATAAGGGTACAACAATTTATATAATGGGAATTGAGCATCAATGGGTTTTGGTATCCATGGGTGGGT